>NC_139017.1:12657796-13102653 GCF_964374135.1 Grampus griseus | reverse complement strand
CCTCCTCCTCCTCTTCCTCTTCCTCCTCCTCCTCCCCTCCTCCTCTTCCTCCTCCTCCTCCCTCTCCTCCCCATCTCCTCCCTCTCCTCCTCCTCTTCCTCCTCTTCCTCCTCCTCCCCCTCCTCCTCCTCCTCCTCCTCCTCCTGCCCCTTTCTCCTCCCCATCTCCTCCCTCTCCTCCTCCTCCTCTTCTTCCTCCTCCCTCTCCTCCTCTGATTCTTGCTTCTTGCCTGATTCTTGGAGTGTGGGATGAAGAAGATATCATATACAGTTATCTATGATCTAATACTCATTTCCATTGAATACTACCTGTTTATCTGTCATTTTCACTACTTGTCTATGATGTCTCTGAAACCAGAAGCAGTATTTCATTCATCCATGGGTCTTAACACTAAGCATAATGCCTAACACATGACAGGCCCTCAATGAAAACTATGATGTTAATAAAGGGCAAAACAATTAAAGTCCAGGGGCAGCAAGGTGGAGAATGTATTCATGCACTAGAATAAAACTGTTTGAAATTAGAAAAGAATGCTTCTATATTATGTCATAGTGATTAAATAAAGCATGCTATATTTATAATAAATCTGGCAGGCAACCAGGAGCTCTGGCATTTCCCCCACAGGATAGTGAATTACAGTATTGACATGATTTCTTCCAATCTGCTTCAATTCACCTATCTATATATCGTATGTTACTCTAGAGTATAATTACATGATCTTGGTATACTGAAAGATAAAATCATCTATATAGTCATTATTTATTACAGTTTATGATGGAGAATCACTACAAGAACTTGTTAAGACTTAAGGGCAGTTTTAAGGAAATAGGACAGAATCTGCAATCATCCTGGTTCTCACTGTAAACTTACTGTTATTTAAACCTCAATTTTCTCATTTGCAAAATGGGTTTAAAATAACACGTACCTCATAATTTTTTTTGCTAGTGTGAAAGGAGGTAATACATGTAAATACCTAACACTGTATAAAAGACAGGCTTGGGCTTCCCTGGTGACGTAGTGGTTGAGAGTCTGCCTGCTGATGCAGGGGACACGGGTTCGTGCCCTGGTCCGGGAAGATCCCCCATGTCACGGAGCAGCTGGGCCCGTGAACCATGGCCGCTGAGCCTGCGCGTCCGGAGCCTGTGTTCCGCAACGGGAGAGGCCACAGCAGTGAGAGGCCCACATAGAGGAAAAGAAAAAAAAAAAAAAAAAAGACAGGCTCTATACATTAAAGTGGTTGTAGTCAGGGATAGGACTGGGATTCCTCCATTGCTATCATTCATGAGGTGTTTACACATACAAATTTTGTCACCACCATTCCCTTAGGTACAGATTACTGAGTAACATGCTGGGTCTATAATTATAAGAAAAATATTTATTGGGCAGAAATAGGTAATGAATGCTGTTGATATAAAGGTTGATAAAATATTGTGCTTTGTAGCAATCTTTCAAAACTCTTCCTGGAGGAGGGGTTATAGAAAGGGGAAAGAGGGATCACTGATAAATTGAGGCTATTTTACATTGTTCCTGTTGTTGCCCTCACTAGATTGTCATAGTACACTTGGAAAAAGTTTCTAACTCAGAGGCTAAAGCAATAAGAGACTGTCAGAGCAAGACCTGGGTTTATAGTTCTTGACCCTCCATATTGAGACACCAGCTAAATACTTTATGAAGGTTACTTTTTTTTTTAATACTTTTCATTTTTTTTCCTTTTTCTTTTTCATAATCTTTTGGCCACACCACACAGCATGTGGGATCTTAATTTCCCTCAACAGTGAGAGGCCCACGTACCGCAAAAAAAAAAAAAAAAGAAAAGAAAATACACCTTTGATCTGGAACAGTAAACAGGAAATTGCTCAATTTTATTTCAATAATTTAAGCTTGGGTATTTTGAAACACACAAGTTCCAAAAAAAATGAAATATTTATTTGAAATTTAAATTTTAAATGGCTTCATTTTTCTTGGGAATATGTAGTCTCTGATAAGATGTAATGGTTGTAAGTGCATTTTTTTTTGTTTATTTTTTTGTTTTTGTGGTATGCGGGCCTCTCACTGTTGTGGCCTCTCCCGTTGCGGAGCACAGGCTCCGGACGCGCAGGCTAAGTGGCCATGGCTCACGGGCCCAGTCGCTCCGCGGCATGTGGGATCTTCCCGGACTGGGGCACGAATCCGTGTCCCCTGCATCGGCAGGCGGACTCTCAACCACTGCGCCACCGGGGAAGCCCATAAGTGCATTTTTAAACAACAGCCCTTACATCAATTTGTAAAATGTCAAGCAAAAAATTCTGGGAGAATTAAATCTGATCATGTGAGTTTTACTGAAATTCAAAAGATTTAATTAAAACAACAATATGAAAATTGTACTTAAGGGAAAGTTTACAGTCAAAAAATTTTTCTTGGGCTTCCCTGGTGGCGCAGTGGTTGAGAGTCCGCCTGCCGATGCAGGGGACATGGGTTCGAGCCCTGGTCTGAGAAGATCCCACACGCCGCAGAGCAACTGGGCCTGTGAGCACAACTACTGAGCCTGCGCATCTGGAGCCTGTGCTCTGCAACAAGAGAGGCCACGACAGTGAGAGGCCCATGCACCGCGATGAAGGGTGGCCCCCGGTTGAGGCCGGCGCCAAGAGCCGGCGATGTGGTGACACGGGAACGCGGCATGGAGGCACCAGCGTAGCTGGGGCCTGTGGCCCTATGTCTTCTGGCTGCGAGGCCAGTTCTGCGCATGCTGTGGGGCCGCAGCCGCCGGGCGGTGGGCGCCCGAGGGGCCGGGAGGCGAGCCGGGGCCCCCAGGCGGGTTTGGGCATCGTGTCCGCAGCCAGCGTCCCCGAGGCCGCGCTGGGGCCATGATCACTCAGTGAAGCTGCGCCCGGACAGCGCGGCCGACTTCTCCTCGCGCTCTGAGGACCTGTGTGTGCTGCAGGGCTTGGTGCCTCTGCCCGCCGTGCGCGCTTCCCTGCGGGAGGGCCTGCTGGAGTTAATGCCGACCGCCTCCGTGGGGTAGACTGGGCGCCGCTCCTGGGCACCCTCTGCCCCTGATCTGTATCCAGAGTTTCTTCCAGCCATGGCTTGGTGACACAGGTTCTGGCAGAAATAAAGTTTACAGAAGTCGTGTTCCTGCGATAAGAAATAAAGATGTGACCTTCCAGTTGTGTAAAGCTCTTAAACGCTGTGTAAGTGCGTCGGGTGCGCTAAGGAACTTGGAGCTAAGTGGGCTAGTTGTGAGAGAGAGAGACTTAACTATGTTAACAAAGTATCAGACTACCAGAAGGCATGAAGAAACCTGGGCTGAGAGTCTTCGTTCCAGGAGACCTGATCTTGACTGTATGGCTGGTTTGAGGCGCAACACTCTGAACTGCAACACGCTCATTGGTGACCTGGGTGCAAGTGCGTTGGCAGAATCTCTTAGTGAGGATTTGTGGCTTAGAACACTTGACCTGCAGCAGTGTGGCCTCACCAGTGAAGGAGCAAAGGCTTTACTAAAGGCCCTTGAAACCAACAGAACTCTGCTCGTTCTGGATATAAGAAAAAACCCACTTGTTGTACCAGTGGATAACTTCTCCATCGGTGAAGGAACCATCCAAAGCTGCTAGACAGAAAAAGAGAGCTATAATTTTGGAAAGTGGTCAGAAAGGAAAAGCTACTATTAGAATTGATGTCCAGTGGAGGCCCAGAATAGAAGCAAGATGAATATTCCATTCTTCATTGGCAACACCAAAGGAGATGATGCTTTAGAAAAAAGATTTCTCGACAAAGCTCTTGAACTCAATATGATCTCCCTGAAAGGGCATAGGTGGTGAGTACGTGTCCCATCCAGAAGCTTGTCAGAGAATTGGTTTAGTTTTCAGATGCTGAAGGAGACACATCTAGGAGCCTGCCCATCCTGGAGTAGCAGTTATTGTAACTAGTTGGGAAAGACCGTTTGTTACGGGGGTGCTCCTGCCGCTGCTTACAGGCCCCTTAGCACGATTCCACGGCCGGGAGCATGGGGGGGGCCACAACTTCTAGGAGCTTTGGTCGAAATTTCCTTTGACAATCTCTGCTCTGACAGCACAGAGGGTGCCATCCCATCTCTGGTGCAGCTTGCACAGCCTGTTCAGTGTAAGAACAGACACTGCTGCTCCCCTGAACCTCAGAGAGAGTAGTTAATTCTGTCAGCTCCGTGAAAGATGTATGTTCTCACGCATGAGAATAGCTGCCCGCTCCCTGCCCCCCGCACGGCAGGCTCATCGAAGAGTTGAGCTAACCTAGGTTACCTGTGAGCGTGACGGTCCTTCACTGCGTTGGAAAGGAATTTTCTAATGACTGAGATGTGTGACGCTCCTGGCCACTTCCGGGGGCTTTCAGGTGGGAGGTTGGACACGATGGCCTCAGGTGCCATGACTCTCGCAGGAGCTGGTGACGGGAAGGAGGGTCGTCCTGATGCTCAACCAGATGCTCCTGTTCTTAACGGCTGCATGGGTGGTTCTTCTGGGTCCGTGGGAGGCATTTGGGCCTCTCTGCATAATGCTGTCACCATCGAAGATGTCAGAAGCTGGCAGCCTTCATGAAGCCTTTTTTGGAGATGCACCAGCTATGAGCACATCCTAACCAATATACAGTCTGCCCTTGAACAGTGTACATAATTGAAAGTCACTTGGGCATGGCCAGAAAATCTAAACACAGTATTTTTCTCGAATGAACATACTTATGATAGATTTTCTTCTTTTTTCAGAGAACAGCAAAACATCCATAGCTGTCCCAAGCTGTTGAAACTTAACCTTAATTCTGACTTGAACTGGAAGCTTTTAAAAAGTCTTCTCTTGCTTTTCTACCAAATTCCAGCTACTGTTGTCTTTGCTGCTACTTTTTCTGCCTAGATCTCATATTCAAAGCTGCCTATGGGTTTAATTATATGCCAATTGCAGGTTATTGTTTTTACAGAAACACAGACACACAGCATGGAGGGTGGGTGGGGCCCTCTAGGTGCTGAATTTTGATCCTTTGCAAGATGACAGCAGTGGGGTCTTCTGGATTCTTTCTTTATACGGTTATTCTCATATTAAAAAAAAACAACAAAAAAAACAAGAGTGGCCCCCGCTCGCCACAACTAGAGAAAGCCCTCGCACAGAAACGAAGACCCAACACAGCCAAAAATAACTAACTAAATAAAATAATAATAAATAAATTTTTCTTAATCTGATATCAGTAAATCAGGTGTAATGATTCATACCAGGCATGCAGGAAAATACAGAGAAGGCCCCAGAACTCCTGTTCCAAGGCTACTAAAACCTTGAATTATTGTTACAAGAGCGTAACTGAAGTAGTTTCCAATCTTATCATACTTTCCTGGCTCAATAATAACTACAGTAATCACCACAACAGCTTTACAGATAGTATCCCACTGCATCCTCAGAGCACAGTCTCTGAAGCAAGACTGTTGGGTCTGTGAATTTGGAAAGTTAATTAACTCTGTTAGACTCAGTTTTCTCAATCTAAGAAATGGGAATGTTAATAATGTTTACCTCAGGATTATCATAACAGTTAAAATAATCGATCCCTTCAAATATCTGTCAGAATGTTTTACACATGTCAAATATTCAATAAATGTTTATGATCATTATTTTAACATATGTAATCAGGAGGAATTGGGTTCAAATTAACTAAGTGGGTTGCCCAAGTTAAAAGGCAAAAAAGCAAATAATGGGGGACCTGAAATGAGGTCACTGTGATTCTAAGCTGTATATCGTATTAGCATTTATGCTATGCAGCCCCCAAATTCAAACAAGCAGCAAATATTCATTGGGTCCATACTACATGGTGATACTGTATCACCTCCCAGAATTCAATGGTGAATAACATAAATTAATATTTTCACTCATGAAATTTGTACTCTAAATGAGATTAAGACTATAAACAAGAAACAGAGAGTTGGACTGATTTCAGATTGTGTTGAATGCTATCAAAAAAACAAACAGGGTTGTAAGAAGAGAGAAAACAGGGAGAGCTTCTTTATATAAGAAAATCAGGGAAGGTTTCTCTGAAGAGGTGACATTTGAGTTGGGACCTGAAGGATTAGAAGGAGCCATCCAAGCAAACAGCAGAGGAAAGAACATTCCAGGGAAAGGGATCAGGATATTCACGTGCCCAGAAGTAGCATTAGAAACACAGTGTTCCAAGAACAGAAGGCTTTCTCCTGCTTAAGGAGAGTGAAGGTGGAAGACTGCAAAGCAACTAGAGCATTCAAGGACTTGTGGTCTTTGTAAGAAGTTTGGATTTTATTTTATTTTTATTTTTTCTTTATTTTTTGCGGTACGCGGGCCTCTCACTGTTGTGGCCCCTCCCGTTGCGGAGCACAGGCTCCGGACGCACAGGCTCAGCGGCCATGGCTCACGGGCCCAGCGGCTCCGCGGCATGTGGGATCTTCCCGGACCAGGGCACGAACCCGTATCCCCTGCATCGGCAGGCGGACTCTCAACCACTGCGCCACCAGGGAAGCCCTGGATTTTATTTTAAAAGTGCTAAGAAGTCATCGAGAGATTTAAGCAGAAAAGTGCAGTAATCTGAATTGCTTTTGTGAGAATGGACTGTAGAAGACCAAAAATGAAGACGTGAGGCCAACTTATTATACTGGTAACATCATGAACTAGGGGCTGTTAGTGGACTTGGAAAGAAATAAATAGATTTGAGAAATGTTTGGGCCTGGGGGATGGGTACAAGTGAAACCAAGCAGGACCCCATGGAATTCCTGGGCACAGAAGTCTTTCTGTGTCCCTATTTCTTGATTAAATAGGCCTTATTCAGCCACCATGAACTTCCCTGAGTTCCAACTTGCAGGTTCAAACAGTTGCTAATTAGAAAACGGAGAGGGTGCAGAGACAAGTGAGGAACAGTCAAGAAACAATACTGCAGCCTTGGGGTAGGGTCCTTGTTCCCCCTCAAGGGATACACATAACAATATCTTTCACCTGTTTTGAAGATACTGAAACCCCCACCAAGTGGGAGAAGTTAACTGTATGCTGCCCACAAGCACATAGACCCCAGACCTGGTTGGAACCAGAAGGTTGATGGTGCTGACTGCCACTTACCTCAGCACCAACCAATCAGAAGAATGTCCACGAGCTGATCACACCCTCCTCTTTGAAATATTACTGTAAAACTCGCTACTCCCTCCAGGACGGGACAAAGAGTTTTGAGGGCATTAGCCCATCGTGGCCCCCTTTGCCTGGCAAAACAATAAAGGTATTCTTTTCAACTTCACGCAAAACTCTGGCTTTGAGATTTAACTTGGTGTCAGGGTACCGAGGCCAGATTCGGCTTCAGAACTGACAACAATGATGACGTATAATCGGTTGATGAAAAAGAGGCACTAATGCTGAGTCTATGTTGAAAAACTGGGTGAAGGATAGGGAGTTTTACTGTGAGAAGATCAGGTTGGGGGAGAAGAGTCAAGATCTTCATTTTGACCTTATTAAATTTTAGAAGTTTCTTACACATTGAAGAGGAGACAAGTGAATATAGATGAAACAACTCCATATATGGCTTCTCAAATACCACGTAAACAGATTAGCTACACCAGTCTTTACAAGAAGGGGAGGAGTAAGGGTGGAGGGTGATGGAAATTATGGGGCCACTTCTTACTGAGAAAGTTCAGTTTTCTTGTCCCTAGAAGAGAAAAGATTCTTTGCTTTTGAACACTCCTTCTGGAATCAGCAGTTTCTTCAAAAGAAAATCCTGTCACAGTGTGAAATCAGCAGCATAATCTCATATTGAAGACAAAATTCCAAATTTCTACTGCATAAATGAAAAGCTGTTTTAAATACTGTTTTAAAAATGGAATTCCAAGGGGACCTTCAAGATGGCAGAGGAGTAAGATGTGGAGATCACCTTGCTCCCCACAAATACAACAGAAATACATCTATATGTGGAACAACTCCTACAGAACACCTACTGAACGTTGGCAGAAGACCTCAGACCTCCCAAAAGGCAAGGAACTCCCCACGTACCTGGGTAGGGAAAAGAAAAAACAGAGACAAAAAAATAGGGACGGGACCTGACCCTCAGGGAGGGAGCTGTTAAGGAGGAAAAGTTTCAACACACTAGGAAGCCCCTTCACTGGTGGAGACAGGGTGTGGCGGGGGGGTTAGCTTCGGAGCCACAAAGAAGAGCACAGCAACAGGGGTGCAGAGGGCAAAACGGAGAGATTCCCGCACAGAGGATCGGTGCCGACCAGCACTCACCAGCCCGAGAGGCTTGTCTGCTCACCCGCCAGGGCGGGTGGGGGCTCAGAGCTGAGGCTCGGGCTTCGGAGGTCAGATCCCAGGGAGAGGACTGGGGTTGGCTGCGTGACCACAGCCTGAGGGGGGTTAGTGCGCCACAGCTAGCCGGGAGGGAGTCCGGGAAAACGTCTGGAGCTGTCGAAAAGGCAACAGACCATTGTTTCCTGGTGCGCGAGGAGAGGGGATCCAGAGCACCATCTAAACGAGCACCAGAGACAGGCGAGAACCACGACTATCAGCGCGGACCCCAGAGACGGGCATGAGACGCTAAGGCTGCTGCTGCTGCCACCAAGAGGCCTGTGGGCGAGCACAGGTCACTCTCCACACCTCCCCTCCGGGGAGCCTGTGCAGCCCGCCACTGCCAGGGTCCAGTGATCCAGGGACAACTTCCCCGGGAGAATGCACGGCGCCCTCAGGCTGGTGCAACGTCACGCCGGCCTCTGCCGCCGCAGGCCCGCCCCGCACTCCGTGCCCCTCCCTCCCCACCCTACGCCCCACCGGCCTGAGTGAGCCAGAGCCCCCGAATCAGCTGCTCCTTTAACCCTGTCCTGTCTGGGTGAAAAACAGAGGCCAGAGAGTGACCTACAAGCAGAGGCGGGGCCAAACCCAGAGCTGAACCCCAGGAGCTGTGCCAACAAAGAAAAGAAAGTGAAATCTCTCCCACCAGCCTGAGGAGCAGTGGATTAAATCTCCACAATCAACTTGATGTACCTGCATCTGTAGAATATCTGAAGAGACAATGAATCATCCCAAAACTGAGGCAGTGGGCTTTGGGAGCAACTGTAGACTTGGGGTTTGCTTTCTGAGTCTAATTTATTTCTAGTTTTATGTTCATCTTAGTTCAGTATTTAGAGCTTATTATCACTGGTAGATTTGTTTATTGATTTGGTTGCTCTCTTCATATATATATATATATACATATATATATATATATATATATTTTTTCCCTTCTCTTTTTGTGAGTGTGTATGTATATGCTTCTTTGTGTGATTTTGTCTGTATAGGTTTGCTTCTACCATTTGTCCTAGGGTTCTATCTGTCGGTTCTTTGATTTGTTGTTTTTAGGATAGTTTTAGCGCTTGTTATCACTTGTGGATTTGTTTTTTTGGTTTGGTTGCTCTCTTCTTTATTATTTTTTAATTTTTTTATTTTAATAATGTTTTATTTTTTAATTTAATAACTTTTTCCTTCTTTCTCTCTCTCTCTCTCTTTCCCTCCCTCCCTCCCTCTCTCTCTCTCTCTCTCTCTCTCTCTTTTTCTTCTCCCTTTTCTTCTGGGGTGTGTGAATGACAGGGTCTTGGTGCTCTGGCAGTGTATCAGGCCTGAGACTCTGACTGGGAGGGCTGAGTTCAGGACATTGCCCCACCAGAGACCTCCCAGCTCCACGTAATATCAAACGACGAAAGCTCTCCCAGAGATCTCCATCTCAACACTAAGACCCAGGTCCAGTCAACGACGAGCAAGCTACAGTGCTGGACAACCTATGCCAAACAACTAGCAAGACAGGAACACAATCCCACCCATTAGCAGAGAGGCTGCCTAAAAGCATAATAAGGTCACAGACACTCCAAAACACACCACCAGATGTGGTCCTGCCCACCAGAAACACAAGATCCACCCTCATCCACCAGAACACAGGCACCAGTCCCTTCCAAGAGGAAGCCTACACAACCTACTGAACCAACCTGACTAATGGGGGGCAGACACCAAAAACAATGGGAACTACAAACCTGCAGCCTGTGAAAAGCAGACCCCAAACAGAGTAAGTTAAGTAAAATGAGAAGACAGAGAAATACACAGCAGATGAAGGAGCAAGGTCAAAACCCACCAGACCAAACAAATGAAGAGGAAATAGGCAGTCTACCTGAAACAGAATTCAGCATAATGAAGTAAAGATGATCCAAAAATCTTAGAAACAGAATGTAGAAAATACAAGAAACATTTAACAAGAGCCTAGAAGAACTAAAGAGCAAACAAACAACGATGAACAACACAATAAATGAAATTAAAAATTCTCTAGAAGGAATCAGTAGCAGAATAACTGAGGCAGAAGAACAGATAAGTGACCTGAAAGACAAAATAGTGGAAATAACTACTGCAGAGCAGAATAAAGAAAAAAGAATGAAAAGAATTGAGGACAGTCTCAGAGACCTCTGGGACAACATTAAATGCACCAACATTTGAATTATAGGGGTCCCAGAAGAAGAAAAGAAAAACAAAGGGACTGAGAAAATATTTGAAGAGATTATAGTTGAAGACTTCCCTAATATGGGAAAGGAAATAGTCAATTGAGTCCAGGAAGCACAGAGAGTCCCATATAGGAGAAATACAAGGAGAAACACACCAAGACACATGTTAATCAAATTATCAAAAATTAAATACAAAGAAAAAATATTAAAAATACCAAGGGAAAAGCAAGAAATAACATACAAGGGAACCCCCATAAGGTTAACAGCTGATCTTTCAGCAGAAACTCTGCAAGCCAGAAGAGAGTGGCAGAACATATCTAAGTGATGAAAGGGAAAATCCTACAAAGAAGATGACTCTACCCACCAAGGATCTCATTCAGATTTGACAGAGAAATGAAAACCTTTACACACAAGCAAAAGTTAAGGAAATTCAGAACAACCAAGCCAGCTTTACAACAAATGCTAAAGGAACTTCTCTAGACAGGAAACACAAGAGAAGGAAAAGACCTACAATAACAATCCCAAAACAATTAAGAAAATGGTAATAGTAACATACATATCAATAACTACCTTAAATGTAAATGGATTAAATGCTCCAACCAAAATACATAGACTGGCTGAATGGATACAAAAACAACACCCATATATATGCTGTCTACAAGAGACCCACTTCAGACCTAGGGACACATACAGACTGAAAGTGAGGGGATGGAAAAAGATATTCCATGCAAATGGAAATTAAAAGAGAACTGGAGCAGCAATTCTTATATCAGACAAAATAGACTTTAAAATAAAGACTATTACAAGAGACAAAGAAGGACACTACATAATGATCAAGGGACCAATCCAAGAAGATATAACAATTGTAAATATTTATGGAGCCAACATAGGAGCAACTTGATACATAAGGCAAATGCTAACAGCCATAAAAGGGAAAATCGAGAGTAACACCATAATAGGAGGAGACTTTAACACCCCACTTTGACGAATGGACAGATCATCCAAAATGAAAATAAATAAGGAAACACAAGCTTTAAAAGACACATTAAACAAGATGGACTTAATTGTAATTTATAGGACATTCCATCAAAAAACAACAGAATACACTTTCTTCTCAAGTGCTCATGGAACATTCTCCAGGATAGATCATATCTCAGGTCACAAATCAAGCCTTTGTAAATTTAAGAAAACTGAAATGATACCAAGAATCTTTTCTGAACACAATGCTATGAGACTAGATATCAGTTACAGGAAAAAAATCTGTAAAAAATACAGAAAAATCTGTAAAAAATACACATGGAGGCTAAACAATACACGACAAAATAACAAAGAGATCACTGAAGACAGCAAAGGGGAAATCAAAAAATACCTAGGAGCAAATGACAATGAAAACACGATGACCCAAAACCTATGGGATGCAGCAAAAGCAGTTCTAAGAGGGAGATTACAGCAACAAAATCCAACCTCAAGAAACAAGAAACATCTCAAATAAACAATCTAACTTTACACCTAAAGCAATTAGAGAAAGAACAAAATCCCCCAAAGTTAGCAGAAGGAAAGAAATCATAAAGATCAGATCAGAAATAAATGAAAAAGAAATGAAGGAAACAATAGTAAAATTAATAAAACTAAAAGCTGGTTCTTTGAGAAGATAAACAAAATTGATAAACTATTAGCCAGACTCATCAAGAAAAAGAGGGAGAACACTCAAATCAATAGAATTAGAAATGAAAAAGGAGAAGTAACAACTGACACTGCAGAAATACAAAGGGTCATGAGAGATTCCTACAAGCAAATATATGCCAATAAAATGGACAACCTGGAAGAAATGGACAAATCCTTAGAAAAGCACAACCTTCGAGACTGAATCAGGCAGAAATAGAAAATATAAACAGACAAATCACAAGCACTGTAATTGAAACTGTGACTAAAAATCTTCCAACAAACAAAGGTCTAGGACCAGATGGCCTCACAGGTAAATTCTATCAAACATTTAGAGAATATCTAACACTGATCCTGCACAAACTCTTCAAAAAAATTGCAGAGGGAGAAACACTCCCAACTCATTCTACGAGGTCACCATCCCCCTGATAGCAAAACCAGACAAGTATGTCACAAAAAAAGAAAACTATAGGCCAATGTCTCTGATGAACATAGATGCAAATATCCTCAACAAAATAGTAGAAGCAGAATCCAACAGCACATTAAAAGGATCATACAGCATGATCAAGTGGGGTTTGTCCCAGGAATGCGAGGATTCTTCAGTATACGCAAATCAATCAGTGTGATATACCATATTAACAAATTGAAGAGGAAAAACTATATGATCATCTCAATAGAGATAGAAAAATCTTTTGACAAAATTCAACACCCATTTATGATAAAAACTCTCCAGAAAGTAGGCATAGAGGGAAGTTACCTCAACATAATAAAGGCCATATATGACAAAATCACAGCCGACATCGTTCTCAATGGTGGAACACTGAAACCATCTCCTCTAAAATCAGGAAAAAGATAAGGTTGCCCACTCTCACCACTATTATTCAACATAGATTTGGCAGTTTTAGCCACAGCAATCAGAGAGGAAAAAGAAATAAAAGGAATCCAAATCGGAAAAGAAGAAGTAAAACGGTCACTGTTTGCAGATGACATTATACTATACATAGAGAACCCTAAAGATGCTACCAGAAAACTACTAGAGATAATCAATGACTTTGGTGAAGTAGCAGGATACAAAATAAATGTGCAGAAATCTCTTTAATTCCTATATACTAATGATGAAACACCTGAAAGAGAAATTAAGGAAACACTCTCTTTTACCATTGCAACATAAAAAATAAAATACCTAGGAATAAACCTACCCAAGGAGAAAAAAGACATGTATGCAGAAAACTATAAGACACTGATAAAAGAAATTAAAGATGGTACAAGCAGATGGAGAGCTATACCATGTTCTTGGATTTGAAGAACATTGTGAAAATGACTATACTACACAAAGCAATCTACAGATTCAAGACAATCCCTATCAAACAACCAAAGGCATTTTTCACAGAACTAGAACAAAGAATTTCACAATTTTTATGAAAACACAAAAGACCCCAGATAGTCTAAGCAATCTTGAGAAAGAAAAACGGAACTGGAGGAATCAGGCTCCCTGACTTCAGACTATACTTCAAAGCTATAGTAATCAAGAGAGTATGGTATTGGCACAAAAAACAGAAATATAGATCAATGGAACAGGATAGAAAGCCCAGAAATAAACCCACACACATATGGTCACCTAATCTTTGATAAAGGAGGCAAGAATATACAATGGAGAAAAGACAGCTTCTTCAGTAAGTGGTGCTGGAAAACTGGACAGCTGCATGTAAAAGAATGAAATTAGAACACTCCCTAACATCATACACAAAAATAAACTCAAAATGGATTAAAGACCTAAATGTAAGGCCAGAGACTATAAAACTCTTAGAGGAAAACATAGGCAGAACACTCTATGACATAAATCACAGCAAGATCTTTTTTGACCCACCTCCTAGAGAAATGGAAATAAAAACAAAAATAAACAAATGGGACCTAATGAAACTTAACAGCTTTTGCACAGCAAAGGAAACCATAACCAACATGAAAAGACAACCCTCAGAATGGGAGAAAATATTTGCAAATGAAGCAACTGACATAGGATTAATCTCCAAAATGTACAAGCAGCTCATGCAGCTCAATATCAATAAAACAAACCACCCAATCCAAAAATGGGCAGAAGACTAAATAGACATTTCTCCAAAGAAGATATACAGATTGCCAACAACAACATGAAAGTATGCTCAACATCACTAATCATTAGAGAAATGCAAATCAAAACTACAATGAGGTATCACCTCATACTGGTCAGAATGGCCATCATCAAAAATTCTACAAACAATAAATGCTGGAGAGGGTGTGGAGAAAAGGGAACCCTCTTGCGCTGTTTGTAGGAATGTAAATTGATACAGTCACTATAGAGAACACTATGGATGTTCCTTAAAAAACTAAAACTAGAACTACCATATGACCCAGCAATCCCACTACTGGGCATATACCCTGAGAATACCATAATTCAAAAAGTGTCATGTACCACAGTGTTCACTGCAGCTCTACTTACAATAGCCAGGACATGGAAGCAACCTAAGTGTCCATCGACAGATGAATGGATAAAGAAGATGTGGCACATATATACAATGGAACATTACTCAGCCATAAAAACAAATTTGATTTATTTGTATTGAGATAGATGGACCTGGAGACTGTCATACAGAGTGAAGAAAGTCAGAAAGAGAAAAAGAAGTACCATATGCTAACAGATATATTGAATCTTAAAAAAATAAAATAAAAAAGAAATGGTTCTGAAGAACCTAGGGGCAGGACAGGAGTAAAGACACAGATGTAGAGAATGGACATGAGGACACAGGGAGGGGGAAGGGTAAGCTGGGATGAAGTGAGAGAGTGGCATGGAAATATATACACTACCAAATGTAAAACAGGTAGCTAGTGGGAAGCAGACGCATAGCACAGGGAGATCAGCTTGGTGCTTTGTGTCCACCTAGAGAAGTGGGATAGGGTGCTTGGTGGGGAGACACAAGAAGGAGGAGATATGGGGATATACATATGCATATAGCAGATTCACTTTGTTATAAAGCAGAAACACAGCATTGTAAAGCAATTATACTCCAATCAATAAAGATGTTTTAAAAAAATGGAATTCCATGATAACTTTAAATTCTAAAATATTGGTACACAAGTAATCACAAATATACTTTCTTTTAATACATTTTAATCCTGTAAGAAAGGGTTTTTTAAAAATAATCCTTTTTATTAATCATAACATGGTAAAATATGTAACTGCTTTTTCTGAAAAGTGTTCCAAACTGTACATCTACAGATTATGAAAAACTCTTATGGAATTTTGTAATAAGTATGAATATTGGGTTAAGGAAATTTCATAGTCATGTTAGAGTGTCATCAAATTAATATTCACCATCCAGATTGCTGTAGTTCACAGTTCTTCTGTATATTTCAAATCAGGTGTGTACCATTTGTACTTAGAACCCCACAGAATGAATTATCCAAAGTCCATTGATTTTAAATTGTGTTTTGGTTCATAAACAAATAATTTCTTTTATATTTCTAGAAATTTATTGTATAAGAAATTACGTATCTGGATTTAGATATCATGTATAAATGAAAATGTCATTAAAAAAAATTGGTAATGAGTTACTAAATTTGCAGTTACTAAACACTGTTTTGTTAACTACTGATACCCCTTAACTCTTAAACTGTACCTGTTTTGTGAGAATGGATTGGAGAAGACCAAAAATGAAGAAGTGAGGTCAGCTTATCATAGTGGCAACATCATGAACTAGGGATTTTTAGTGGAGTTGGAAAGAAATAAATAGATTTGAGAAATGTTTAGGGCTGGGGGATGGGTAGAACTGACAACACTTGTTGATATATATAGTACTCTAAATACATATAGTTACTCTATTCTAGCTCTGTTATGTTGAATATAACTGTATCTAGGTAATTAAAACTTGGAAGTGATTGATTTATGTAGTAAGCTTTATTGCAATAGGGCTAGCGAAAGTACAAAAGATCTAATGAGTTTTGTGGATAATTAGACGTGATATTCTACTTTTATATTCTCACCAACTTTTTCCTAAGGAGTAAAAGAAAAATATATTTCTGTTTTGTCAAACATAACAATAGGTGTTGTATAAGGTCTTTTGAATTGGCATAGAAACTCATGGAATTTATTGACACTATAAAATTTAAAGATGTGATAATTTTGTCCTTGAGACAATAAACATACACTTATTAGAAGGTAAGTACAAACATATTACTTTGTACTTGATTCGTATTTTTTTAAATTATAGCATGAAATTGAGACTTGGGAATACCCCCAAACTATATTTCTCCCTCTCTCTCTCTCTGTATATCTATATTATATAATATAGATATACAGTATCTCTTTTTTTAAAAAAACAATAGATTTTTAGTTAGTTTCTATTCCCTAGAAACCAGAAAATAATATTTTTTAGTAACGAGGGATGTTAAAAAAAAAAGCTTAAAATTTCGGTCATGTCTTCATGTTTGTTTAAAAGTCAATAATGTTTTATTTAAAGCAGCCTCAAAATGGTAATTCTTTTCTTCAGAAAAAAGAAAAAGAAACGCCTCCTAGTGATCTCCATTTTTTCAACCTGAGTCAGTGTGTAGAAACTGAAATATATCCTCCCCGCCATGCACTGATTAACGGAGCATGTTTTTGTTTACTGAGGCAACAGTGACACATCTATTTCTTACAAAAGAGAGGTCAAAGGATGAAGATTAACATTATGAAATTGAGAGTTCAGAGAATATTCTTAATATTTTCAATTTTTGACTTCTGAATGAAAATATCTTTCATTAAAAAATAAATCTAGTTTTTTAGCCACAATGGGTTAGGAAGTTGATGCTCTGGTATATTCCTTCACTCAAATAAAAATTAATGGAAGATAAAACATAAGAAAGCAACATAGTCAATTTAAAAATAAGATTTACATTTTCAAAGCCAAGAAATTGAGCAGAAATGCAAAGAAATTAGCAGAAATAGAGCCATCTGACTGTTGGGCTCTGGGTGAAGACATAGGAAGGTCAGGAAGTCTGGCTCCTCAGATCACTCTTTCCGTGACTATCTACATTTAGCTAAGAGGTAGGGTAGGTGCCTTTGCCTGTGAAAAGAATTTGGAAGCATAGTGAAACAATGTCTGGATCTATCTAGTGTTCATGTCAAATTATGAAACACAGATTCAAGATTAGCCTCCGAAGTGGATTGTGGCTTGATAACTGGAAGATCCTAGACACTTTTCGCACTAAGGACCCAGGATGGAGTGAGGTGGGTGGGGCATACAGGTAAAACTGCTGGCAATGAAGCAATGAGAAGGGGAATAGAGGACTACAATGAGGATAACTTGGAAGGTAAAACCTACTCAAAATGATATGGGAATTTTGCCAACAGACTGCTTTGAGACTTGAAATGTTACCCTTCCCTGGGTCTCCAGCCACCCACTGGCCTGCCCTGTAGATTCTGGACTTGCAGTCTCTACAATCCTGAGCAAATATCTTAAACTCTCTCCTCTCCCTCTTAGTTCTCTCCTCAATCACTAGATCTCATGATGTTCGTAATAATAATCAACGATATTATAACTGGTACTCTCCTAAATCTTTATGATATTGGCACTTTTATTACCCCATTTTACAGAAGAAGAAACAGAGGCAAAAAGGTTAAATAGATTGCACAAAGATACATAAAGTGTATGTAGAAGATCCAGGGTTCAAACCAAGCCAGCTGATTTCTAAGTTCAAATTCTTGAGGAGAGAGATGAATATATCTATATATTTATATCTATCTATATTTATGTCTATATATATTCATAAGTTAAAAGATTAAAGGTAATACTTAATATTTTTAGGCAGTAAGATGGGAAAGAATATTCGAGACTTCCCAAGATCAAACGTTAATTCACTATCAGGATACAAGCTCCCACGAGAGAATATTAAAAAGTTGAAAATCATTAGCTATTTCTTACATTTAACAGTGTAATGAATAAGTATTGCAACTGAAAAAAAATGGATTTTTAGCCACTGATAATAGATTAAACTGAGAAGATGCATGTATCCTTGATCAAACTATCTCAAAGTTAAATTTTCTTTCTAAATATTGTGTAGCCCAGATATATTTATAACGTAATTCTTAAGGCCTTTAGGTAGAAATTTTTGTGTGTGTGTGTGGTACATGGGCCTCTCACTGTTGCGGGCTCTCCCATTGCGGAGCACAGGCTCCGGACACACAGGCTCAGCGGCCATGGCTCATGGGCCTAGCCGCTCTGAGGCATGTGGGATCTTCCCAGACCAGGGCACAAACCTCTGTCCCTTGCATTGGCAGGCAGACTCTCAACCACTGCGCCACCAGGGAAGCCCGGTAGAAAATTTTTGAAGCAGAAATATTTTTTCTTTGGAACTTGGCTCTAGCTACCTAAGGAGGAGTGGATAACGGATACTTTAATAGGAATAAAGCAAGAGCAGAAATTTAAAAAATACTCCAATGAAGGTGACAACATTTTGAGATTTAACTTCATTGATCATAAGTCAATCCAATTTATTGATTCATAATTCCCTACAGAGTATGAAGATCTAAAATGAGGGAAAGGACATTTACAGAAAGATAGACAAAATGAAATGGAAGAGGACTATGTCCCAGATGAAGGGACAAGATAAAACCCCAGAAAAACAACTAAATGAAGTGGAGATGGACAAACTTCCAGAAAAAGAATTCAGAATAATGACAGTGAAGATGATCCTGGACCTCGGAAATAGAATGAAGGCAAAGATCGAGAAGATGCAAGAAACGTTTAACAAAAACCTAGAAGAATTAAAGAACACCTAGAAGAATTAAAGAACAATCAAGCAGAGATGAACAATACAATAACTGAAATGAAAAATACACTAGAAGGAATCAGTAGCAGAGTAACTGAGGCAGAAGAACGGATAAGTGACCTGACCTGGAAGACAAAATGGTGGAATTCACTGCCATGGAACAGAAAAAAGAAAAAAGAATGAAAAGAAATAAAGATAGCCTAAGAGATGACTGGGACAACATAAAACACACCAATATTAGCATTATAGAGGTCCCAGAAGAAGAGAGAGAGAAAGGACCTGAGAAAACATTTGAAGAGTTATAGCAAAAGAAGAAGTATAGTCAAAAAATTCCCTAACATGGGAAAGGAAATAGCCACCCAAGTGCAGGAAGTGCAGAGAGTCCCAGGCTGGATAAACCGAGGTAGAAACATGCCAAGACACACAGTAAACAAATAGACAAAAATTAAAGACAAAGAAAAATTATTAAAAACAACAAGGGAAAAATGACAAATAACATACAAGGGAATTCCCATAAGGTTAACAGCTGATCTTTCAGCAGAAACTCTGCAAGCCAGAGGGGAGTGGCAGGACATATTTAAAATGACAAAAGGGAAAATCCTACAACCAAGATTACTCTAACCAGCAAGGAGTTCATTCAGATTCGACTGAAAAATCAAAAACTTTACACACAAGAAAAAGCTAAGAGAATTCAGCACCACCAAATCAGCTCTACAAAAAATGCTAAAGGAAGTTCTCTAAGTGGGAAACACAAGAGAAGAAAAGAGCTACAAAAACCCAAAGCAATTAAGAAAATGGTAATAGGAACATACATAACAATAATTACCTTAAATGTGAATGGATTCAATGCTCCAACCAAGAGACACAGGCTCACTGAATGGATACGAAAAAAGGACCCATATATATGCTGTCTACAAGAGACCCACTTCAGACCTAGGGACACATACAGACTGAAAGTGAGGGGATGGAAAGAGATATTCCATGCAAATGGAAATCAAAAGAAAGCTGGAGTAGCAATTGTCATATCAGACCAAATAGACTTTAAAATAAAGACTATTAAAAGAGACAAAAAAGGACACTACATAATAATCAAGGGATCAATCCAAGAAGAAGATATAACAATTGTAAATATTTATGCACCCAACATAGGAGCACTTCAGTACATAAGGCAAATGTTAACAGCTATAAAATAGGAAATTGACAGTAACTCAGTAATAGTGGGGGGACTTTAACAGCTCACATTCACCAATGGACAGGTGATCCAGACAGAAAATTAATGAAGAAACAAAAGCTTTAAATGACACACAGACCAGATATACTTATTTGATATTTATAAGACATTCCATCTGAAAACAGCAGATTACACTTTCTTCTCAAGTGCACACGGAACATTCTCGGGGATAGATCACATCTTGGTTTACAAATCAAGCCTCAGTAAATTTAAGAAAATGGAAATCATATCAAGCATCTTTTCTGATCACAACAGTATGAGATTAGAAATAACTTACAGGGAAAAGAACATAAAAAACACAAACACATGGAAGCTAAAAAACACACTACTAAATAACCAAGAGATCCCTGAAGAAATGAAAAAGGAAATCAAAAAATACCTAGAGACAAATGACAATGAAAACATGATGATCCAAAACCTATGGGATGCAGCAAAAGCAGTTCCAGAGGGAAGTTTATAGCAATCCAATCCTACCTCAAGAAACTAGAAAAAATTCAAATAAACAATCTATAATTTCCTTACACCTAAAGGAACTAGAGAAAGAAGAACAGAAAAAACCCAAAGGTAGTAGAAGGAAAGAAATCATAAAGATCAGAGCAGAAATAAATGAAAGAGTAACAAAGAAAACAGTAGCAAAGATCAATATTATTAAAAGCTGGTTCTTTGAGAAGACAAACCTGATAAACCTTTAGCTAGACTCATCAAGAAAAAGAAGGAGAGGACTCAAATTAATAAAATTAGAAATGAAAAAGGAGAAGTTACAATGGACACCACAGATATACAAAGTATCATAAGAGACTACTACAAGCAACTCTATGCCAATAAAATGGACAACCACGAAGAAATGGACAAATTCTTGGAAAGGTATAACCTTCCAAGATTGAACCAGGAAGAATAGAAAATATGAACAGACAAATCACAAGTAACAAAATTGAAACTGTGATTAAAAATCTTTCAACAAACAAAAGTCTAGGACCAGACGGCTTCACAGGTGCATTCTATCAAACATTTAGAGAAGGGATAACACCCATCTTTCTCAAACTCTTCCAGAAAATTGCAGAGGAAGGAACACTCCCAACTCATTCTACAAGGCCACCTTCACCCTGATAACAAAACCAGACAAAGATACTACAAAAAAAGAAAATTATAGGCCAATGTCACTGATGAATATAGACACAAAAATCCTCAACAAAATACTAGCAAACAGAACCCAACAACGCAATAAAAGGATCATACACCATGATCAAGTGGGATTTATCCCAGGAATACAAGGATTCTTCAACATACGCAAATCAATGTGATATACCATATTAACAAACTGAAGAATAAAAACCATATGAGCATCTCAATAGATGCAGAAAAAGAATGACAAATTTGACAAAATTCAACACCCATTTATGATAAAAACTCTCAAGAAGGTGGGCATGGAGGAAACCTACCTCAACATAATAAAGGCCATATATGACAAACCCACAGCAAACATCATTCTCAATGGTGAGAAACTGAAAGCATTTCCTCTAATATCAGGAACAAGACAAGGATGTCCACTCTCACCACTCTTATTCAACAGGGTTTTGGAAGTCCTAGCCACGGCAATCAGAGAAGAAAAAGAAATAAAAGGAATAGAAATTAGAAAAGAGGAAATAAATCTGTCACTGTTTGCAGATGACATGTTACTATAAATAGATAATCCTACAGATGCCACCAGAAAACTACTAGAGCTAATCAATGAATTTGGTAAAGCTGCAGGATACAAAATTAAGGCACAGGGCTTCCCTGGTGGCGCAGTGGTTGAGAGTCCACCTGCCGATGCAGGGGACACGGGTTCGTGCCCCAGTCTGGGAAGATCCCACATGCCGTGGAGCGGCTGGGCCCGTGAGCCATGGCCGCTGAGCCTGTGCGTCCGGAGCCTGTGCTCCACAACGGGAGAGGCCACAGCAGTGAGAGGTCCACATACTGCAAAAAAAAAAAAAAATAGGCATAGAAATCTCTTTCATTCCTATAAACTAACAATGAAAGATCAGAAAGAGAAATTAAGGAGACACTCCCATTTACCACTGCAACAAAAAGAATAAAATAGCTAGGAATAAACCTACCTAAGGAGGTAAAAGACCTGTACTCAGAAAACTGTAAGACACTGATGAAAGAAATCAAAGATGGCACAAATAGATGGAGAGATATACCATGTTCTGGAATTGGAAGAATCAATATTGTGAAAATGACTATACTACCCAAAGCAATCTACAGATTCAATACAATCCCTATCAGATTACCAATGACATCTTTTACAGAACTAGAACAAAAAATCTTAAAGTTTGTATGGAGATACAAAAGACCCCAAATGGCCAAAGCAATCTTGAGAATGAAAAATGGAGCTGGAGGAATGAGGCTCCCTGACATCAGACTATACTACAAAGCTACAGTAATCAAGACAGCATGGTACTGGCACAAAAACAGAAATATAGATCAATGGAACAGGATAGAAAGCCCAGAGATAAACCTACACACATATGGTCACCTTATTTTTGTTAAAGGAGACAAGGATATACAGTGGAGAAAAGACAGCCTCTTCAATAAGTCGTGCTGGGAAAACTGGACAGCTGCATGTAAAAGAATGAAATTAGAACACTCCATAACACCATACACAAAAAATAAACTCAAAAAGGATTAAAGACCTAAATGTAAGGCCAGACCTTATAAAATTGTCAGA
Source organism: Grampus griseus (assembly GCF_964374135.1). Taxonomy (NCBI): domain Eukaryota; kingdom Metazoa; phylum Chordata; class Mammalia; order Artiodactyla; family Delphinidae; genus Grampus; species Grampus griseus. The sequence goes on along the minus strand of NC_139017.1, from coordinate 13,079,823 downwards.
GGAACACATAGGAAGAACACTCTTTGACATAAATCACAGGCAGATCTTTTTTGACCCAACTCCTAGAGAAATGGAAATAAAAATAAACAAATGGGACCTAATGAAGATTAAAAGCTATTGCACAGCAAAGGAAACTATAAACAAGATGAAAAGACAACCCTCAGAAGGGGAGAAAATATTTGCAAATGAATCAACAGACAAAGGATTAATCTCCAAACTATATAAACAGCTCATGCACCTCAATATTAAAAAAACAGACAACCCAATCAAAATATGGGCAGAAGACCTAAATAGACATTTCTCCAAAGAAGATATACAGATGGCCAAGAGTCACATGAAAAGTTGCTCAATATAACTAATTATTAGAGAAATGCAAATCAAAACTAAAATGAGATATCACCTCACACCAGTGAGAATGGCCATCATCAGAAAATCTACACACAACAAATGATGGAGCGGGTGTGGAGAAAAGGGAACCCTCTTGCATTGTTGGTGGGAATGTAAATTGATACAGCCACTATGGAGAAGAGTATGGAGGTTCCTTAAAAAACTAACAGTAGAACTACCATACGACCCAGCAATACCACTCCTGGGCATATACCCAGAGAAAATCATAATTCAAAAAGACATATGCACCCCAATATTCATTGCAGTACTATTTACAATAGCCAGTTATGGAAGCAACCTACATGCCCATCAACAGATGAACAAAGAAGATGTTGTATGTATATACAATGGAATATGACTTAGCCATAAAAAGGAACAAAATTGGGTCATTTGTAGAGACATGAATGGACCTAGAGATTGTCATACAGAGTGAAGTTAAGTCAGAAAGAGAAAAACAAATATCATATATTAACCCAAATATGTGGAATCTAGAAAAATGTTACAGATGGACCGGTTTGCAAGGCAGAAATAGACACACAGATATAGAGAACAAAGGTTTGGACACTAAGGGGGAAAAGCGGGGTGGTGGTGGTGGTGGGATGAATTGGGAGATTGGGATTGACATATATACACTAATGTGTATAAAATAGATAAATAATTAAAAAAATAAAATAAAATGAGGAAAGGAAGATGAGGTGCATGTGTAGAAGACATTCTTCCTATCCTTATTTCTTGTCAGTAAAATAATTTGGTTAATTGCTTTTGTTTTAGATAATTGTTTGAAATACTGTGTTAGTAGAAAAGCAGTATTAAAAAGAATAGTTTCACTGTTTAAAGTTAGAATTTGGATGAAGGCAACAGAAAAGGAGGAATATCATCTTGTGAGAACATATTTTGTTTATTTAATTTTAATATAGAAATTTGTCATCTTTCTACTTCAATTTGAAAAATCTAGAAGTTTGACTTTACATGATAATAGGATAATTTTTACAGTACTAGAATTTTGCCTCTAGAAATATTTAAGCTTCAAACATCCCAACACCAACGTAAAGTCTTACTTTATTTTGTATTCCATTACTTGTATATTTTTTTATCTGCTTAATATTTAAATGTAAGCATTAATGTTTATAACTTCTAGTTATAGTAAAGTCTCAGTGTTTTTGAAATTTCAGTGATCCTTTGCAAAGGAGCTAAGCTGAAATTGACTTAGCACATTCTTATTTCATAGAGAGGCCAAATTAATAAGGAAGAAAACTTCCGTAGGAATAATTAAGAATGTAAGAAATATACCCTCCAGCAATGTGAGCACTTCAAAGGCACATAGTACAAGCAATGGTAGAAAGCCCAATTATAATTTATCATGATATAGTCATTAAAATAACTTCCCCTAGAGGTTTTCATGAAGCAACACTTTTATTGCTTGTACTTTAAGTATAAAGGCAGCTTTTATTTTAAAATAATCATGGGTTTAGCCTTTTTACTAATTTATAATGATTTACAACTATTTTCTTTTATTAGTGATTCAACTTTCCAATTGTTGAACGTTTTTCTACTTTCCTGTGCAGCTTTGAGCTATACAATGTCATGTTACCTGGTAATGCTTACTTAGTGCTTACCAAATTTTACACGCACACACATACAAACACATACACACTTATTGTGTAAAATATTTGATTAGTGTCTGTCTGTTCCTCCAGAGTATAATCTTTTTGAGGGCACGGATCATATTTATTTTACTGTTAATGTTCCCCCAATATACACAAAACTGACATGTATTGACAATGTACTTAAAAAGATGTGATAAATTAATGAATAAGTAATAGAACTGAGATTGCTTTCTATCAAATATACTCCTTTTGAATTCAAAATGAACAAGTATGCCTTGAGCTCTTCACCAAACACTCACTAGACTTATAAGGCCAGACTCTTAAATGGATTTAATTAATGCCACAAGAGCCTTGCAAGGCAGAATGAGTTATGTTCATACAGTTAATCAGTAAAAGGAAATGACTGAAAACCTATCTCCTGGTCCTGGTGCTCTTTCCATTATACTCCAAATACTGATTTTCACTGAGAATTGACAGCATATTTGTTATTTTAAGTACTGAGTCAACATTTACAGTTCAATAATGTTACATAATACGCCATTAGGATTAAAATGCCTTGTAAAGCAGAGGTCCCCAATCTTTTTGGCACCAGGGACCAGTTTCATGGAAGACAATTTTTCCACGGACCGGGGTGTGGGAGGGTGGGGGAGTGGGGTGGGGGTAGGTTTTGTTCAGGTGGTGATGCAAGTGATGGGGAGCAATGGGGAGTGGCAGATGAAGCTTCACTTGCTCCGTGGCCACTCACCTCCTGCTGTGCAGCCCAGTTCCTACCAGGCTGCAGACCGGTACCTGTCCACGGACAGGGTTGGGGACCCCTGTTGTATAGGATTATCTGTTTTTAAAGTGCAAACACCATAAAATATAATATAGTCCTAAATGTTGTCTAACTGAAATCTACAGGGACCCTTAATTTGTAAAGCAGACGAAAGACACTCCGGTTGAAGAGAATGCAGGAGATAGAGCCTACAGAGCTCCCCTTCTTCCCCTACTTAATTCCTGAGATATCGTCAAAGACCTGATGAACCCCATGGAAAATCGTATGAAAACCATTACTTGTCCAACCTCTCGAAGTTTCAGAGGAGCTACAGACCATTAAACCTTGGGCTTTTATAGTGTGTTATTTCTTAAGCATGTGAGCCTCTGATTTATATCAAAACTATAAAGCTTATATACTTTTATATAATACGTAATTAGCATTAACCTGCTTTGGAGGAGATGGTCCTAACAATTTTTACACCCTAAAGATAGGTATCTATAATGCTGGACAGCGGTTTATGAAATATTTTACTTAATTTTCTAATTATAGATATATGTCTTGCTTTACCTCACTTAGATATACCTCCATTAACTTTTTGGTGTAGTCAGTAAAGTCAAAATAATTTTCCTTCAGTATAAAAACAATTTTTTTTTTTTTTTTTTTGCGGTACGCGGGCCTCTCACTGTTGTGGCCTCTCCCGTTGCGGAGCACAGACTCCGGATGTGCAGGCTCAGCGGCCATGGCTCACGGGCCCAGCCGCTCCGCGGCATGTGGGATCTTCCCGGACCGGGGCACGAACCCACGTCCCCTGCATCAGCAGGCGGACTCTCAACCACTGCGCCACCAGGGAAGCCCAACAATTTATTTTTTATGAAAGTAGAGATGTTAAACAGACAGTTGGAAGCTCAAGGACAGGGTTAGCCTAGAAATACAGAGATACAATAGACCTCTGATAATATTTAAATAATGGGGAGTAGAGGATATTTTTTAATGAATGAGAATACATAGGAAAGAGGATAGAGCCTGAGGCAATATCCTGAGGGAACTAGGATATGTAGGGATCGAGTAAAGGATAGGACACTAGCAAAGGCAACTTGGAAAAGGTAGTCAAAACGTAGAAGATTAGCCAGAAATATGGTGTTACAGAGCTAAGTGAAAAAAGTATTTTAAAAAGAAGGAAGTAATTTGAGTTAATTGAGAGAGCAAGTGGGATGAAAAGAAGTTATTTGAATTAAAGCTTTGGCAACAAGTAGATCATGGATAACATTGGCATGAATGGTTTCCTTGGAAAGGTAGAGAGTCTAGTAGGAGTGGATTCAAGACAGACTGGGAGATGAGAAAGAAGCAATGGGAAGAGAAAACTCTTTGGTGGGTTGGTCAATGGGATTAGGCCATCTGTGTTTGCTAATTAATGCTTATGGAAGACTTTAGGCTCCTACCCTCCCACAGAGACTCTGAGATAGAGGTGCTTCTCCTTTTTTTTTTTTTTTGGTAATTCTTTATTATGGCTTTATTTTATATTATGAGTGTTACAATCAAACAGTGTCATGGGGGCTTCCCTGGTGGCACAGTGGTTGAGCGTTCCCCTGCCGATGCAGTGGACACGGGTTCGTGCCCCGGTCCGGGAAGATCCCACAGGCCGCGGAGCGGCTGGGCCCGTGAGCCATGGCCGCTGGGCCTGCGCGTCCGGAGCCTGTGCTGCGCTAGGGGAGGGGCCACAGCAGTGAGAGGCCAGCGTATGGGGGGGGGGAAACAGTGCCATGAAGATTAGAATTATAATCTCATATTTAACAGCACTTTGCTTTCTATTATTTAACTTTTTATATGGGCTCATCATCTCAAAAACAAAAACAAAAACAATGTTCTTTGTCAACTCAGCTAGCTAATGCTCTCCCTCTTGATATTTGGCCTAACTATCAGTCTAGGGGGTGCTATCTTTCTTAATGATTCTATTTTAAAGGGATGGCTCCCAGGTCCTTGAGAAAGACGTTCCTAGGTTGTAAAACTGGCAAGAGGCTGATTTACATCTCAAAAGAGTAGAGAAAGAATTTAAAATTGCAAGTGTTCTAAAGCAAATTCTCTAAGAAAAAAGAAGTTAGAGGTCTATCTTTAGAAAGAAAACTGTCTAAAATGTCATCAAGCTAAGGGAAACATTAAGGCCTTCTTGGTCACAGGGAATCTGAGCTATATATGGAGGGATGTCAAGACAAGAGTAAGATGATGCATAGTAAAAAGTGCCAGGATCAATGGCCATAATAAAAATGGATGCTGGTAAATTATGGTGGCTGCTAAAAATGAGCAGGAAAGATAGGAGTTGGTAGTTAGTATGCAGAAAACTCAAAATTGAGATTTGTCAATAGTATAAAGTTATAGATTGGAAGAGATTCTAGGCTATAAACATGGAAGTGAGAGGCTGAGGAAAGATGGAGAAAAAGTTTCTTGATGAGGAGATTTCAGATCTCAATAAACTGGATATTTTGTAGCATGGTTGCTTAAGTAACCAGAGTGGAGATAGGGGCATTGACTAAGAGATACCTATTGAGCCTGGTGTTAAGATCTTAAAATCTTCAATGTTTAAGGACAACTGAGAAATTTACAAATGGTTGTAACAAGGAACTGCTATGGTCTGATGGCCATCAACAAAAGCAGTTTTCTTTTCATTGGTTTGTTTGAGAATGGAGGGAGAAGAAATGGTCTGGAAGTGAAAAGGAGGAGGAAACCACTTCCAGGGCTCATGGTACACAAAGTAGGGGGAAGAAGAGAGCCACCACTGGAGAGGGCTACAGAGGAGTGATACCTGGTTTTTTTGTGTTTTTTTTTTGTTTTATACTTCCAACATACCTAGACTATAAATCTAGGGCCCTCATGGAGAAATTGAAATCACTGATCACTTTAAATTTGTATTTGAAGCAACTCTGGATTTCCATCAATATATTGGCAGGAGTGCACATTCTTCCATTTACAGATTTTATTTATTTATATTTGAAAGATGTTCAGCATCTCCTTGGGCAAAATTAGAAACCACATCAAATCTAGTTCTTCCTGCTATCTATCTCTCATCTGTCTGTCTCTCTTTCTTCTTCTCTCTCATACACACACACCCCCCTAGGTACAAGCCAGAAGAATTCCTGGTAGTACATGTCCATGGCTCATCTCCTGTATAAGTCTTGAAAAGAGCTTGCAAAGAAGAACTCAAAACATCGATAATAGGGAAAAAAAGGAACTACTGTAAAAAATATAAAAACATACTAGAAGAAACAAATAAGACAGAAATGAGAAAAAAATAAAAAAAGAATATTCTCAGAAAAATATATTTCATGGAGCTGTTGAAAATTTTACTGAAATATATTGCCAAGAATTAAAAGATAGCTCAGTGAATGGATTACCTCTTTAAATCAATAGCAAAAAGTAGGCAGGGAACTTCCCTGGTGGTCCAGTGGTTAAGGCTCTGTGCTCTCAATGCAGGGGTCATGGGTTCAATCCCTTGTCAGGGAACTAAGCTCCCACATGCTGTGTGGTGCAGCCAAAAAAGAAAAACAAAGAAAGTAGGCAGGGAAATCTGTGAAACAATGGCAAGACAGTAAAAATAACGCAGCCAGAGCTAGCAAAGCCTAGTGAAGTAGGAGAAGGAAAATAAATACATTATCCCAGAAATGATGAGAAATTGGAGGCAATGAACTGTTAGCATTAACATTGTTAGAAACTCAGAATAGGACAAATAGAATCAGAATAAAAAAGAGTGTGACTGGAAATGGAAATGTTCCAAAAGATATGGCAAGAAAGTGTTTTCCAAAAACATAAAATTCATACAAAGAGGAATTTTTGTGTGTGTGTGTGTGTGTGTGTGGTACGCGGGCTTCTCACTGTTGTGGCCTCTCCCATTGCGGAGCACTGGCTCCGGACGCGCAGGCTCAGCAGCCATGGCTCACGGGCCCAGCCGCTCCGCGGCATGTGGGATCTTCCCGGACCAGGGCACGAACCCGCGTCCCCTGCAGCGGCAGGCGGACTCCCAACCACTGCGCCACCAGGGAAGCCCCACGACAAAGAGGAATTTTTGAAACACTATATTGATCCAGATATTTTAAGACATGGTGAAAAATCACCATATATCTGATAGCAACTTATATGATCACTTTATGTAGTTTGTAATATTTTATGCAAAATGATAATTTATTGTGACACCATTATAATATTTGAATATTATATATTAAGTACATAATTTAATTATGAATCTAAATTTTGCTTTCAGGCTTTTATGGACAATTTCAAGGGCTTATGCCTCAGTAGGCAATGGCTTCTTCAAATTGACATAATAATAAAATAATTATTAAATACATTTAATCAGTATTGAAAATTTACAAATAAAACACATTTTGTGAAGATGTCAATTATAACATAGTTCTGATTTTTCCTAAAATCAAAGCATAAATAATTATATGCAATATTTAGTAATTTAGAAATTATATTTTTATTTAAATTGTGTATCACTCAACAATGTCTTACCAAAAGCAATAACCCCCAATACACTCGCTAACGATTGCATTCAGTGGTTTTGATACGTTGTCAGCTTTGAAGCTAGAGTGATTGTTTGTTTTTTGGTCATGATTATCTTTTCAAAGTAGGATGATAGAACATAATTTATTTAACACACATGTTAACAGGATCCATTATGTTTCAAGATGTAGAATTTTGGCATGTGGGGCACCATTTTTATTCTTGCCTGAGACTCCACAAATATTAAGAGAAGATTCTACACTGGAACAAAATGAATATGGAAAAGTCAACATTGAGACATGTCCAAATAAAAGTATCATATTTCAGAGAAAATAACAAAGTTTCAAAAGAAGAAAAACAACTTTTAACATCAAAATGCAAAGGAACAGTGCATATTTTCTTCTTGCTTGGATTAATGTGACTCTCAAGTAATTCATTCAGGTGAACAAAATGACTCAGAGAAAGGAGGCAAAGGGTTACCACATAGAAATTTGATAAATGCAGGTAGTTAAAATTAAGTCCAAAGAAAAAGATGCATATTTTATGGGTATGGCCACTTACACTTAGATCTGAGTTCAACTGAATAGAAATTAAAAAAAGAAGACGTGGTAATATATTTTGGAAATAATCTGAAACGTGGATTAAAAGAGACTCTAATGGTTAAAGAACCAAAAAATACCCTTGGATATACAATTTTTTATGGACAGAAAGCAGGAACTCTTCAGATGTGAGCAAGGATAATGAAAAAGAAAAGATTTACCAGGGCGCATATCTAGGAGGAATAGATAAAAAGGAACTTAAAAGTTTCTATCAGGAGCAGAACTAGAGCCTAATCAAAGGACATTCCCTCTTTCTAAAAAGGAGAATCTTGGAATATTTGCCTATATTTCAGAATTGCTATTAACCAGTAACTGCCATATGGTTCTACTATTTTCCTTTCCAAACAGGAGTACTTGCTACAATTACCATATGCTGTTTTCACCATTGTATGCTATTTGTCTCTATTTCATTTACAGGCCTCCAAATAAAGGGAATCTACATCTGGTCCTGATGAAGAATAGTCCATCACAAGACCCTGGGTTTCAAGCCTAAGGCCACATATATATAAATGAAGAATCTGGTACCTTTGTTGGGGAGGAGTAAGTGTATTTTGTAAGCAAAAGAGAGAGAACTCAATTACAGTTACCAAGGAATGTACTTGTTAGAAAGCAGTATTGTCAAAGCCACTGACTCACTCCTCTCCAATATGCCCCTCTGCCATTTGGCTTTCTGCCACATGGGCTTTTGCCATATGATCTGATGTAGCCAACAGAATGTGAACAAAAACGTCAACATGCCAGTCTAGAGATTTTACGAGAAATTCCATGTTTTCATTAGTTCTTTTTGTGCTCCTCTCCCCTGCCATGAAAACAGTAGGACCCAGGCAGTAGCCTTTCCTTCAACCTAGGCCCCCCAATGAAAAGGTCATAAAGCCTTACTGAACCAGTCCAAGCCAGTAGAACCCAGCAAATGTGCAGCTGAAATCTTGGAGTTGCCTACTGCTGTAGCAAAAACTGACTAATAGAATATATTTTTAAAATAAAGAAAGCAGAAAATACATTTGAACAAACAAAAAAATAAATCAAATCACATGTTCTGTAAGCCCTTCCTAAAGAAATTAACAATTAAAAATCTTCAGTTGAACTCTTGCACTGCTAGTGGGAATGTGAATTGGTACAGCCACTATGGAGAACAGTATGGAGGTTCCTTAAAAAACTACAAATAGAACTACCATACGACCCAGCAATCCCACTACTGGGCATATACCCTGAGAAAACCATAATTCAAAAAGAGTCATGTACCAAAATGTTCATTGCAGCTGTATTTACAATAGCCCAGAGATGGAAACAACCTAAATGCCCATCATCGGATGAATGGATAAAGAAGATGTGGCACATATATACAATGGAATATTACTCAGCCGTAAAAAGAAACGAAATTGAGCTATTTGTAATGAGGTGGATAGATCTAGAGTCTGTCATACAGAGTGAAGTAAGTCAGAAAGAGAAAGACAAATACCGTATGCTAACACATATATATGGAATTTAAGAAAAAACAAATGTCATGAAGAACCTAGGGGTAAGACAGGAATAAAGACACAGATCTACTAGAGAACGGACTGGAGGATATGGGGAGGGGGAAGGGTGAGCTGTGACAAAACGAGAGAGTGGCATGGACATATATACACTACCAAACGTAAGGTAGATAGCTAGTGGGAAGCAGCCGCATAGCACAAGGAGATCAGCTCGGTGCTTTGTCACCGCCTGGAGGGGTGGGATAGGGAGGGTGGGAGGGAGGGAGACACAAGAGGGAGGAGATATGGGAACATATGTATATGTACAGCTGATTCACTTTGTTTTAAGGCAGAAGCTAACACACCATTGTAAAGCAATTATATCCCAATAAAGATGTCAAAAAAAAAAGAAAAAAAAATCTTCAGTTGAACATGAGGTGAATTGAGAAATTATAGCAAAATGATTTGTGATATTCAATTCAATTTATTTAATAACAAGACTAAGAGTAAAGCAGAATGTAATGTAAATGGAATCAACCCTGAAAATCCATAAGTAATATAATTAATAATATATAGGAGGGAAAGGGGAAGAAAAATTATGAGGGTGTGAAATCACACTGATTATCTCATTTGAAACTGATAAACAAGTAAACAAATGAGAATATTCAAAGGTTTAAAAAAGTAGAGTAGGGAAAAAAAAGAATAAAAGAAAAAAATGATGTAGTCATAAAACCCAGAAGGCATATAATGATTGTGATATTCCACCCATATTCCATTTCAGTGAAAGACTTGTTGCTCTTGTTGAAAGGCTGAGAGCATTGTTGATAAACTTTTTGCTTCTTCAAGGGTTGCCTCAACTGTAAAGACTTATCTAGCCCAAGTCACATTCTGCCACATACAATGACCGAGACCTAGTAGAATGTAAAGGGCTGGCTATCTCAGCTCAACGTGGAACAGTTTTGAAGGACCACTGTAGCTCAGAGCTCCTAGAGTTATCAGTCTAGGTTACAGCTGCATTTCCATTTTGGTTCGATTTCTCCCTCTACCCAGACCTGATTCTTATCCCTCCTGTTCACAAATGTGTATCCTAAATGCACTCCTTAGTAAATATCTTAATACTAACTGAATCTGCTTCCTGGGAGCCCAGCCTACAAAAGAAGGTAAAGGGGAAGGAAAGCATCATACCTTAGTTTCCTCCAAAAGCTGATTCCAAAACAAATATTTAAGTAAATAATTTATTTAGGAGGTGAACTAACACGAAGGTTCATATTTAAAGCCAGATTCACAAGAATCAGAGAGCTTACTCATTTATCAGGTTCTATGAAAAATTTTGAGAATAAAAGCAATCAAGAACCAGAGGTGAACTAGGGAGAGAGCTAGGCAACTAGGAGCTGCTTCCCAGGACCTTCTTTCATATTTTGTACACATGCTGTGTAACCTAGAGCAGTAAAGGAGGTCTCCTGTGAGGTATATGGGTTACATCACACAGTAGGAAGTGTTTAATTTATGAAATATATCTGTTTAATACCATAGGTTATTATATAGCTCATGGGACAATTTCCAGGGAGTCATAGCTCACAAAATCCATAGATTCTAGTTTTGTTCACCATAAATAAACCTAAACCACGGATATTCTACATAAACATTTCATACATAAGAACTCTTCTCCTGGAAGACAGTATTAGTGTGGTTTGCAAGGAAAAGAGATCCAGTAATCATCCCATTTATAAGGAGATAAGACCAGGGCAGCTGCCTTCTTTCTTTCCCTGAGACATCTAACCCTCAAAAATCACCTTCTTTAATTCCTTCTTCCCCAGAGGTAATATAAGTTGAGGAGAAGTAGGTGAAGGAGTAGGAAATTAAACAAAGAAGTAAAGAAAACCAATAAAATGCCTACTTATTAGAGGGGCCACTGTTGTAGGCAACTAGAAATTTATTCAGCTGAGATCCTGAGAAAACCAGGATCTCAGAATTGAGATAAAACAAATCTCAGAATTGTTCCAATGAGGAGCAAGAAAGTTGGGATATTTTCCCACCCATTCTTATAGTCTCTCATTAGTTGGAAGTTGCTCTAAGAGATAGAGAATGCTCACATAAACCAGAGGATGTCCTCAGACAGATATCTGGTGTTTGAACCTCAGTGTACAAGAATTTTTCAATGTCCACTGCCACTGGGCTAACTTCCATGATTAGTCAAGGGGATATGGACAGAGCAATGGCACCATCTGTTATGCAGGCCAAAGGCAAGGAAACTAATATATACTAATTTTGTTATTTTCATAGTAAAAAGTCAATGTAAAATTTTTAAAATGAAAAGATGTTTAGTATATAATCAGTGAAACAAAAATTAAATCTTCCTAAATATTGGAAGAAGCAATTGAATAAAGCAAAACAAAGAGACCATGATGAAATAAATTAAAAAGAAGTATTGAAAAGGAAACTAAACCTTAAGTTAGTGCAAAAGAACTAAAAGTAAAAACATATCTGCCATATCAATAAATGTAAAAGGCTCACAGACTTAACTGTATACTGTACATAGGAGACACACTCAAAACAAACTTGTTGTAAGTTTAGATATAATTATGTAAGTAGAATTTATAAGAAAAAAATGCAAACGAAAATGAAGCAGAGATTCAGTTTAATATCAGACAGGTATATTTTGGGATGAGAAGCATTAAATGAGATAAAAAGGGAACTTAACTAACTTAATAGTTAGTTCCTCAAATGAAGATCTAACAATTATAAGTATCTACACAGCTAACAGTACACATTCTTTAAAATTGCACATGAAACATTCAACTTATGCAAGGCCATAAAAACAAGTCTCAGTTTCAAAGAAATTAGATCATTCGAAGTTGTGTGCACTGAGCATAGTGGGATTAAGTTAGAAATCAATAACAAAAAGATAAAAAGAAATCCCAACTTCTAGTAAGGTAAGCAATACAATGCTAATTAAACCTTGAGTCAAGTAAGAAATCACAATGGAAATTTTAACATGTGTTAAATTTAATGATAATGAAAATACTCATATCACAACTCAAAATTTGTTGTACCCAAATTAATCTATGGGCTTAACAGAATCCAAATAAAAATCTGAGCAGATTTTTTTGGTCAAATTGAACATGCTAATACTTCAATTTTTATGGGTTTTCAAAGGACAAACACTAGTCAGGGAAATTTTGAAAAAGAAAAACAATTTGGAGGACTTGCCCTTCCAAAATATTAAAATTCTTATAAAGTTACAGTAGTTAATGACAGTTTGTACTCATACAAGGACAAACAAATGGATCAATGGAACAGAATAGAGAACAGAATAGGTTTAAAATCCATATATTTATGGTTATCTAACTTAGTTCTGTGCAATACAGTGATGAAAATATAGTCTTTTTAGTAAATGGTCCAAGTGAAAAACACAAGAGAATAATTTCATCACTTTGGGGTCAGTAAACCTTTCATAAACATGATGCAAAATGAATTAATCATAAGAGGAAGGATTGATAAATTTGACAAAGTTAAGGAAATTCTGTTCATCAAAATACACTGTAAAAAGAATGTGGTTGAGAGTAATTTTATTATTTAGCCATCGAATTTGTCAAAGTGTTCAGTTTCTATACTTTGTTTTACTTGTGTGTGCCATAAAGGGATATACTACACACCACATATCTTTGTTTTGTTACTTTTAGTATGGTTGAAAAATCTTTGTAGCTTGGAAATGTTTAGCTAGCACTTATGCTATTTTTGTCTTTTTTTTTTTGTTTTTGAGAACACAGGCCTCCCTGTGCCTTTTTTTTTTTTTTTTGCCCATGCCACGTGGCTTGCAGCATCTCAGTTCCCCAGTTCCCCAGCCAGGGATTGAACCCGGGGCCACAGCAGTGAAAGTGCCAAGTTCTAACCACTGGACCACCAGGGAAGTCCCTATTTTTGTCCTGTTTAAAAACTCATATCTAACCTTTTAGTTTTCATGAAATGCATATATTAATGGAAGTAAAAGTCAACACAAAATGTTCCTTACGATCTTGAGAGGTTTCTTTTGGATGAAATCATAACACACAAAGATATTCAAGGTAATTTACATGAAAAACAACAACAATGGGTCCTGAGTGGAACAGGTGAGATGTGATTGAATAGACGCAATTAAGTCTACGAATAAATGTAGTCAGGTTTTCCCAAGGTCATACCAGTCCCATGGTATGGTTTAGTTTCCCATGGAAACTAAACTACACATAACTATCTTATGTTATCACTAGAAATACTAATTTCTATTCCCCACGCTCAGGAATTCTGTTCTAAGGTATCTGGGATATGTCCTAAGAATCTGCACTTTGTAAGAGTGAGGGGAGGGGGAATTGGAGGAAGGTTGATCAAAAGGTACTGCACAAACTTCCAGTTATAAGGTAAATAAGTACTAGGGATGTCATGTACAACATGATGATTACTGCTAACACAGCTGTATGATATACAGGAAAGCTGTTAAGAGAGTAAATCCTAAGTGTTCTCATCACAAGGAGATTATTTCAAATCTTCTTTTTCTTGTATCTCTATGAGATGACAGATGTTAATGAAACCTCCTGTGGTAATCATTTCACAATATATGTAAATCAAACCATCATGCTGTACACCTTAAACTTATACAGTGATATACATCAATTTCTAAATAAAACTGGAAAGAAAAAAGAATCTACACTTTTGACATAGCATTCCTAAGTGACTTGAACTGCAGATGACTCAAGAATTCCACTTTAAGAAACAGATACTAGCACGTGTCTGTATCAGTGAGGCTGCATGGTGTTCAAAACACATGCAAAGAGCAACATGGATAAACTAGAGATTATCATACTAAGTGAAGTAAGTCAGACAGAGAAAGAGAAACGCCATATGATTCACTTATTTGCGGAATCTAAAATATGACACAAATGAACCTATCTATGAAACAGAAACAGAATCATGGACATAGAGAACAGACTGGTGGTTGCCAAAGGGGTGGGGGTTGGGGGAGGGATGGAGTGGGAGGTTGAGGTTAGCAGATGTAAGCCTTTATATATAGAATGGATAAACAACAAGATCCTACTGTATAGCACAGAGAACTATATTTGATATCCTGTGATAAACCATAGTGAAAAAGAATATAAAAAAGAATGTGTATATATATATATATATATATATATATATAAATATATATATGTATAACCGAATCACTTTGCTGTACAGCAGAAATTAACACACTGTAAATCAACTATGCTTCAATTAAAAAAATAATAAAATAGAATCTAATGTCTACACCTTCATTAAAAAATATGCAAAGAACCTAGTCACACTGTAAAGTACAAGGAATGTTATCAATAGTAGAAGACTTACATATTTTAATTCAAATATTTAAAATTAGAAAACGGAGTGAAATTGTGATATTGTCAAGATTGGTACCTTCGCCGTGGTTGCCCTGCATGGGGCAGGGTTGATGTCCTGCTGGTTTGGATGGTGATTGTGATGAAGCCACATATGCACGAGAGGGTATAAAAGATTCATTATTCACAGAAGGAAGTTTTTGAGGAGAACAGGGTAGGGTCCCTAGCAGATCTAAAAATGGTTGGAGAGAAAAGGAGTAACTGGTGGCTTGAGGAGTGGTTATGGTTAGTAAGGGGCATGGAGAGGGGATTCCTACTTATTTGGCTGGGGCTTTCACGGTTCAAAGTGCCTGCTGGAGCCAAAGAAGAAAATGCAGGGCTTTCTAATCAGATGTGGGCAAATGGGGAGAAAGAAGGCTGTGCTTGAAAGTTGTCAGCAGTCAAAGATCAAAAATGCATCAAACTTTTTATTGAAATACCTGACAATATAGTCATGAAGACTTAGCTGAAAAGCTCTGAGATAGGACTTTTAGCTGTCTGTGCTCAGTAGGAATATGTATCTATCTACCTATCTACCTATCTATCTAATCTATCTTTCTATCTTCCTATCTTTCTTTCTATCTTTCTATCAGTATTTTTAAATAAATACAGGGCTCAGTAATTACTTAGCCATAATGAGGTACATAATATTGTATCAAACACTTTGCAAAGTGTAAAGTGTTTATTTTTAATATGGAAGCAGTATTTAAAAAGCATTATTCTATTCTAAATGTACTTTAATTGTGTTGTTTGAGTTCTGTCAGCTTAATCAAATAAATTTAAAATTAATATTCTGTAAGAAAAATTCATGGGTTTACTAAATCACACAACAAAATAGTCCAAGACTCACAACCAATTAGTATGTATAAATCTTGTACATCTTTCTATTAAAAAAATCAAAAGCAGTTTCCATGGTGGGGTTATTAAACTGTGGAAATACTCCGTTGCAGCCGAATTTCTTCAGAAACTACATTCCAGAGCAAGATTTCAGAAGCTGACTCAACAATAAGAAGCCAATAAGGACTTTCACTCACATATATTTTTGTATTTTGAAGGTATTAGGGGAACAAGTAAAAAATGGGAGAAAACTGTTGGCATATAAACATCCAGCCAAGTATTAAAGTTTAGCAGAACCAAAGGTAACGCTCAGATAAATACACAGAAATTGCTCTTAAAAATATTCTGTGAAGATTTTAATTCTAAATATGGGGAAAATCTAAGTGATTTCTTTTAAAGAATAAAGTAATCTACAACCGGCACTGAAAAAAGCCTTACCACCTACCTATGAAAACAAGTTTTAGCTGCAGGTGAGTAAGTAAACAAGTCTTAAAAAGCTTTCAGAAGAATAAAACAACAAGGAGTAGAAATGGAAAAAAAATATTTCCCAGGGAACAAAGAAACCAATCTTTTCTATTAACTCTGTAGGGATGCCTATGACTGTGTCTATGAATACAGCATCCACGGAAAAGGTAGGCCTTCTCCTCAGCTTTTCATTTTACAGGTAAGAGGCTGTTCGGATGACTCCTCTGATTATTTTTGTTTGTTCTGTTTTTATTGGTTTCTTTAGGAATTATTGTGAGATACTCCCTTTTTTATAGGAAAATTCTGGGTGTCAATGTTATTTTATAGAGGATTTTTGGTGCTACACCATAGCACCAAATAGGCAACAAAACACCCATAGTTGCGTCCCATTTTGGAAAGAATACATTTATTTACTGAGCAAGAGAAAGACTATTTATCTCCTGAGTTATTAAAGACTTCTATTTCAAACTGATATGAGAATAATAAATTCAACGAACCAGTAAATTAGAGGTTTAAATACACCAGAATAGAATAGATTAAAAAAGGAATCAGTACGTGATACCACAGAAAAAATATGGACTTTGAAGTCACACAGATCTGAGTTCAAAATTTAGTTAGCAAGTTAATCACCATATAACCTTACAAAAGATAGATAATATGACTGAATCTTCAGCTTCTTCCTATAAAAACTTACAAAATGATTATCATGCTTTGAATTGATGTATGTGAACCACAGTGTCCAGGAACAATATCTGTCATCTAGTAGGTTCTCAAAAACTACAAAATGTTACATAATAATTATAGAATAAGCATTTATTAAAATATCAGAAATGCCCAAAGTAAAACCCTGCTGAATTCTGGTCCCTTGAGGTTGCTAAGAAAAAGAAAAGTGTTCCGTGTTAACACAAGATTGGATGGCAGTGTACTGGGGAGGAACACTCAAGTATTATTTTGCATGTTATGAATTGAGCATATCCCAGAATGCCTGACATTCAGACTTAGACTCCCAACTGCCTTTCTGACATCTTTCTCTGACAACCTAAGAGGCCTTTCAAAAGTCATAGGGCCAAAATGGAACTCTTTGAGTCTACCCTACAACAACTATCACTTTCTTATGGACACACTGTCTTGCTACATCTACCGACCAGTTATCATCATCTCTGAAAATGTCAGCATCCCCACACTATTGTTTAACCTTGAAACTGGGTATTTCCTTGGATTATTCCCTCATTCTCAATCAACTCCACCCAATGTTTTCTTCAGAAAGTTCTGTAATTCCTACTTCAAATATCTGCAATCCACCCATATTCATCTTATTTTAACTGCCTACCTATCATGCAGAGATTCTTTATATAGGGTCCAAAGACCGCCAAAAGAGCCATGGATATAGCTCTGATTAAATGTAATCAGTTTTTGTTAAAGTTTTAAGCTACTTACTTTATACATTTAAAAAAGATTATTCTGAAAAGTTGTCCATTGGTCTGAGCAGACTGCCACAGGGATCATAGCTCACTTGGAGAGTACAGATTTTTTGACCTGTAATTCATTCTAAGATATTTTGCAGGGACTTCCTTGGTGGCGCAGTGGTTAAGAATCTGCCTGCCAATGCAGGGGACATGGATTCAAGCCCTGGTCCGGGAAGATCCCACATGCCGTGGAGCAACTAAGCCCGTGTGCCACAACTACTGAGACTGCGCTCTAGAGCCCACACGCTGCAACTATTGAAGCCCCTGCACCTAGAGCCCGTACTCCACAACAAAGAGAAGCCACCGCAATGAGAAGCCCACATGCTGCAATGAAGAGTAGTCCCTGCTCGCCACAACTAGAGAAAGCCCATGCACAGCAACGAAGACCCAATGCAGCCAAAAAAAAAAAAAAAAAGACATTTTGCATGATAAGACTATGTTTGATTTTTGTTTTTTTTTTGCTTCTCTTTTTGTTTGTTGTTATGATTTTAACTTTCTGTCATGTTTCTGCAGCATTTCAGCTTGTTTTCAGCTTGGCAGTTAAATACAACACATACAGGCGCTAAGATTGATATAAGTTCCTATTTTATTTAAATTAAGATATAGGGATTTGTTTAAAGTGAAATTGAATCAAAGGGCAGGGGCAGACCTAGTACATAATACTTCCTTTATACCTATGCTCCCTAATTCTGGGGTGGAATATGTGTCACAGATTTACCACTGATATTGCTTATACAGGGTAGTCTTCTATATTTGCAAGAGGTTCAACACATTCTGTGCCAGAGGCTTTTCCTATTAAGAATGATATCCCCGTTCAAGAATCACTCAACTTAATCTCTGTGTCTTGTATACTCTTGAAACAAACTCAGGGTCTATAAGACCTTTCTTCATCAGAGTAAGAAAGTAGTCACAGACAGAAATCTGAAGCTAGGTGGTCACTGGAGACAAACTTCATGTTCACTTCTTGAGGCGCAGACTTACAGATGCGGGCATGCAGGCAAATTTATTTCTAAAGCTACTGGTTACCATAGTAACTAGATTTATAATTTATGTGTGTGTGTTGTAAACACTATATTTTTACAGCTGGACTAAAACTTTTAGATATGATACAAGCAGTAGATAATTAAGGTTAATTAGTCTAAAATCTGGAATGTTATTCCTCAAAACCTGTGTGTGTTTCTCCTAGCCTCACAGATTCCCACAATTCTTCCACTGATTAGATACTGAAAGAAGTCTAATAAAAGATGAATCTAATGGCAAAGGTTCAAAGCTGGTTATTAATTATATAAAGTCATATTTGGAATACCTAACTCCATGATTTTTGTCCAAAGGAACAGGTGTTACTTCCTTGATTTCCCCTCACAATGGCCTCCAGGATATTTTTGATAAAATGAACATATTTAGTCAGAATTTTACTTATTTTCTACACACAGGAATAGAAAGTATAGGTTTAACATCTGATGGAGCACCACACAATATTCTGGTATGACTTCTACTTTTACGAATATAGACTCTGACTTTGTGACTTGTTAACTGAATATATTGGGGGAAAGTAGCAATTTCTGATCATTATAATCTATGTTCTATAAAAAAATCAATTGTTGGCTTTCAAATGCCATTTAAATGATTGCCCCTTGCTACCTTTATAACACTTGAATAAGAAATTGACAACATCTACATGTATTGACAACAATATAACCTTTACATTTCTGTTCTAATCAACTGAAGCTTAAGAATTTGACGAGAGATGTTTCTTTTACTGCAAATACTTTCAATTCTAACTGTAATTTTTTTAATCCAACAAAGAAAAGATGTCTTTCAAGAAATTTTGTTTACATTAAAAACCAATGATGTGCTAATGAGGCAAACCAATACTTCTGCATGATAAGTGTTCTTCCATTTTGTCTGTACCAATATACTTACATTCATGCAAAACATCTCTTATCTTGGCCATTCTGTACTTAGATGCAACTAAGCTGGCTTGACTTGAAGCCCTTAAATGTAGTTCTTATCAAAAGCCCTGATGATTTTTGGAACAGAAATCATTCCAGCTCAGGGTGGTTTTAGGACTACGGATTTTTATTGCTGATATTAATGAGGCAGGGCATTAGTTGGTGGAAGCTTCACTAGAGATGGTAGGTGATAATAGTACATTTAGGGAGATGTGCTGAGTTAGGAGAAAAGTTTTTGACTCTTGGACAAAATTTTTCTCTTATCAAAGAAGGTATTGTTATAGTCTGAATTCACATTTGGTATCAATTACAAAACAAGCCCCAAAGGAAGTAGCAGTCCTTAATATCATATTTATAATTTTGTGTTATCCTCTTATTTTTCTTGTTTTTTTGTGTGGTACGCGGGCCTCTCACTGCTGTGGCCTCTCCCATTGTGGAGCACAGGCTCTGGACGCGCAGGCTCAGCGGCCATAGCTCACGGGCCAAGCTGCTCCGCGGCATGTGGGGTCTTCCCGGACCGGGGCACAAACCCGTGTCCCCTGTATCGGCAGGCGGGCTCTCAACCACTGCGTCACCAGGGAAGTCCATTTTTCTTGTTTTTAATACTGTATTCTCCTGGGTAATTTTATCAGTGAATCAGAACCTTGACAACAGTTGCATGTTATATAAAGGTAACTATGTTGCTCTGTGTAACAGCGATTTCTGGTGATCAAATAAATTATTGTAAATGATGACTGAAGTCCTTAAATTGGATGCCTTGACTTGAGTAGGAGGTATGTTCTGAAACTGTATTTACATGCATATAACACTCGACCATGGCTCTTATATCAGTTTTTGCACGTGCAGTGGTAGATTTGCTTTCCATCCCTGTGTTGATCATTTTATGCCTGAAGCAAAACTTTCTCCAGGATTAGCTTATTTAGGATGAATAGGTCAAGCAGAGTATGGAAGCCAGAACAATGAAATTCCTTATCATCAGTGGAACAGAAGGCCACAAATCCTTCTAAAAAAGAGGTGCTTAGGGATACAATATGAGCATCTTCCATAGCCTTAAAATACTGCTTTTTAATGCATGGTCGACAGAGAAATTCAAACAAGAAAATTTTTATTTTTAAACATTTTAACACTACTCTTCACTTTTTTTAAAAAATAAATTTATTTATTTTATTTGTTTATTTTTGGCTGCATTAGGTCTCCGTTGCTGCACGTGGGCTTTCTCTAGCTGTGACGAACACGGACTACTCTTCGTTGTGGTGCGTGGGCTTCTCACTGTGGTGGCTTCTCTTTACTGTGGAGCACGGGTTCTAGGCACGTGGGCTTCAGTAGTTGTGGCACACAGGTTCAGTACTTGTGGCTCGTAGGGTCTAGAGCAGAGGTTCAGTAGTCATGGTGCATGGGCTTGCTCCACGCATGTGGGATCATCCCGGACCAGGGATCAAACCCATGTCCCCTGCATTGGCAGGTGAATTTTAACAACTGTGCCACCAGGGAAGTCCCAAACAAGAACCGTATATGTTATACTGCAATGTGTGGACTTTATTTTATTTATCTTTTTAAATCTTTATTGGAGTATAATTGCTTTACAATGGTGTGCTAGTTTCTGCTTTATAACAAAGTGAATCAGCTATACATATACATATATCCCCATATCTCTTCCCTATTGCATCTCCCTCCCTCCCACTCTCCCTATCCCACCCCTCTAGGTGATCACAAAGCACCGAGCTGATCTCCCTGTGCTATGTGGCTGCTTCCCACTAGCTATCTATTTTACATTTTGCATTATATATGTCCATGCCACTCTCTCACTTTGTCCCAGCTTACCCTTCCCCCACCCCATGTCCTCAAGTCCATTCTCTAGTAGGTCTGCATCTTTATTCCTGTCTTGCCGCTAGGTTCTTCATGACCTTTTTTTTTTTTTTTTTTAGATTCCATATATATGTGTTAGCATACGGTATTTGTTTTTCTCTTTCTGACTTACTTCACTCTGACAGACTCTAGGTCCATCCACCTCACTACAAATAACTCAATTTCGTTTCTCTTTATGGCTAAGTAATATTCCATAGTATGTATGTGCCACATCTTCTTTATCCAGTCATCTGTCGATGGACACTTAGGTTGCTTCCATGTCCTGGCTATTGTAAATAGAGCTGCAATGAACATTGTGGTACATGGCTCTTTTTGAATCATGGTTTTCTCAGGGTATATGCCCAGAAATGGGATTGCTGGGTCATATGGTAGTTCCATTTTTAGTTTTTTAAGGAACCTCCATACTGTTCTCCATAGTGGCTGTATCAATTTACATTCCCACCAACAATGCAAGAGTGTTCCCTTTCCTCCACACCCTCTCCAGCATTTATTACTTGTAGATTTTTTGATGATGGCCATTCTGACCAGTGTGAGATGATATCCCATTGTAGTTTTGATTTGCATTTCTCTAATGATTAATGATGTTGAGCATTCTTTCATGTGTTTGTTGGCAATCTGTGTATCTTCTTTGGAGAAATGTCTGTTTAGGTCTTCTTCCCATTTTTGGATGCGGTTGTTTGTTTTTTTGATATTGAGCTGCATGAGCTGCTTGTAAATTTTGGAGATTAATCCTTTGTCAGTTGCTTCATTTGCAACTACTTTCTCCCATTCTGAGGATATGAGAATTGCTACTCCAGTTTTCTTTTGATTTCCATTTGCATGGAATATCTTTTTCCATCCCCTCACTTTCAGTCTGTATGTGTCCCTAGGTGTGAAGTGGGTCTCTTGCAGACAGCATATATACAGGTCTTGTTTTTCTATCCATTCAGCCAGTCTATGCCTTTTGGTTGGAACGTTTAATCCATTTACATTTAAGGTCATTATCCATATGTATGTTCATATTACCATTTTCTTAATTGTTTTGGGTTTTTATTGTAGGTCTTTTCCTTCTCTTGTGTTTCCTGCCTAGAGAAGTTCCCTTAGCATTTGTTGTAAAGCTGGTTTGGTGGTGCTGAATTCTCTTAGCTTTTGCTTATCTGTAAAGGTTTTAATTTCTCCATCAAATCTGAATGAAATCCTTGCTGGGTAGAGTAATCTTGGTTGTAGGTTTTTCCCTTTCATCACTTTAAATATGTCCTGCCACTCCCTTCTGGCTTGCAGAGTTTCTGCTGACAGATCAGCTGTTAACCTTATGGGGGGGTTCCCTTGTATGTTATTTGTTGTCATTCCCTTGGTGCTTTTAATATTTTTTCTTTGTATTTAATTTTTCATAGTTTGATTAATATGCGTTTTGGCATGTTTCTCCTTGGATTTAACCTGTATGGGACTCTGTGCTTCCTGGACTTGATTAACTATTTCCTTTCCCATATGAGGGAAGTTTTCAACTATAATCTCTTCAAATATTTTCTCAGTCCCTTTCTTTTTCTCTTCTTCTGGGACCCCCTATAATTTGAATGTTGGTCGTTTCATGTTGTCCCAGAGGTCTCTGAGACTGTCCTCAATTCTTTTCATTCTTTTTTCCTTATTCTGCTCTGCAGTAGTTATTTCCACTATTTTATCTTCCAGGTCACTTATCTGTTCTTCTGCCTCAGTTGTTCTGCTATTGATTCCTTCTAGAGAATTTTTAATTTCATCTATTGTGTTGTTCATCATTGTTTGTTTCATCTTTAGTTCTTCTAGGTCCTTGTTAAATGTTTCTTGTATTTTCTCCATTCTATTTCCAAGATTTTGGATCATCTTTACGATCATTATTCTGAATTCTTTTTCAGGTAGACTGCCTATTTCCTCTTCATTTGTTAGGTCTGGTGAGTTTTTACTTTGCTCCTTCATCTGCTGTGTATTTCTCTGTCTTCTCATTTTGCTTAACTTACTGTGTTTGGGGTCTCCTTTTCGCAGGCTGCAGGTTCGTAGTTCCCTTTGTTTTTGGTGTCTGCCCCCAGTGGCTAAGGTTGATTCAGTGGGTTGTGTAGGCTTCCTCTTGGAAGGGACTGGTGCCTGTGTTCTGGTGGATGAGTCTGGATCTTTTCTTTCCGGTGGGCAGGTGTGCATCTGTTGGTGTGTTTTGGGGTGTCTGTGATCTTATTATGATTTTGGGCAGCCTCTCTGCTAATGAGGTGGGTTGTGTTCCTGTCTTGCTAGTTGTTTGGCATAGGGTGTCCAGCACTGTAGCTTGCTGGTCGTTGAGTGGAGCTGGATCTTGGTGTTGAGACGGAGATCTCTGGGACATTTTTGCCATTTGATATTACATCGAGCTGGGTGTTGTCTGGTGGATCAATGTCCTGAACTTGGCTCTCCCACCTCAGAGGCACAGCCCTGATGCCCAGCTGGAGCACCAAGACCCTGTCATCCATACGGCTAAAAAGAGAAAAAGGGGAAAAAGAAAATATATCGTTGCTCCCAAAGTCCACCTCCTCAATTTGTGATGATTCGTTGTCTATTCAGGTATTCCACAGATGCAGGTACATCAAGTTGATTGTGGAGATTTCATCCGCTGCTCCTGAGGCTTCTGGGAGAGATTTCCCTTTCTCTTCTTTGTTCGCACAGCTCCCAGGGGTTCAGCTTTGGATTTGGCCCTGCCTCTGCATGTAGGTTGCCTGAGGGCGCCTGTTCTTCGCTCAGAGAGGATGGGGTTAAAGGAGCTGATTCGGGGGCTCTGGCTCACTCAGGCCGGGGGGAGGGAGGGGTACGGATGCGGGGCGAGCCTGCGGCGGCAGAGGCCGGCGTGACGTTGCACCAGCCTAAGGGCGCCGTGCGTTCTCCCGGGGAAGTTGTCCCTGGATCACGGGACCCTGGCAGTGGCGGGCTGCACAGGCTCCCCGGAAGGGTGGTGCAGATGGTGACCTGTGCTCGCACACAGGCTTCTTGGTGGCAGCAGCAGCAGGCTTAGCGTCTCATGCCCGTGTCTGGGGTCCGCGCTGTTAGCCGCGGCTTGCGCCCGTCTCTGGAGCTCGTGTAGGTGGTGCTCTGAATCCCCTCTCCTCGTGCACCCCAAAACAATGGTCTCTTGCCTCTTAGGCAGGTCCAGACTTCTTCCCGGACTCCCTCCCAGCCTGCTGTGGTGCACTAGCCCCCTTCAGGCTGTGTTCATGCAGGCAACCCCAGTCCTCTCCCCAATGTGTGGACTTTAAATTAAAGTATTCATTTAATCTGATTCAATAATTCTTGGGAAAAACTAGATGCAAATCAGTGAAATTTGTGTATTTTCGTGCTTCAATTTTATAGGAAATCAGTAAAACAAAAAATTACAGGGAAGGATTTTAATCTTCTTACAAAAACAAATACATAAATTATGAATATAATCATTGTTGGATTGCTTGTCTATGATAAATCATCTTTTAAACACATTTCTTACATTGTAAAAATTTTCCCTTTCTGTTTATTTTATTAGATTTTAATTCAGAGATCAATGTTAGCTTTTTAAGCATTATATGCAAATATGTGTATCTGTAGGCATTTTGAAACAAATATTGCATATCTATCAATGTAAAATCTGTCAAATGCAGAAGTATTCCAATGAACATTTAATAGTATCGTGTTCTTATATTTTATACTTTGAGTCATACCATGAAATAAACAAAATACAAGTTACACATATATTTGTATTTCTTTTAAAATTATCTCCAATTATATTCATGTGTCCCTTAAGTATGATTCTAGAAAAGAAAATGCTCTTTTAAAAACAATGTACCAGAACATAATCCGGAAGATGGCGGAAGAGTAAGACACGGAGATCATGTTCCTCCCCACAGATACACCAGAAATACATCTACGCGTGGAACAACTCCTACAGAGCATCTACTGAACGCTGGCAGAAGACCTCAGACCTCCCAAAAGGCAAGAAACCCCCCACGTACCTGGTTAGGGCAAAAGAAAAAACTAAACAGAGACAAAAGGATAGGGACGGGTCCTGCACCAGCGGGAGAGAGCTGTGAAGGAGGAAAAGTGTCCACACACTAGGAAGCCCCTTCGCGGGTGGAGGCTTCGGGAGGCGGAGTGGGGGAGCTTGGGAGCCGCGGAGGAGAGCACAGCAACAGGGGTGCGGAGGGCAAAGCAGACAAATTCCAGCGCAGAGGATCCGGCCGACCGGAACTTGCCAGCCGAGAGGCTTGTCTGCTCGCCCGCCGGGGCGGGCGGGACTGGGAGCTGGGGCTCCGGCTTTTGTCGGAGCGCCGGGAGAGGACTGAGGGTGGCGGCGTGAACACAGCCTGCGGGGCGTTGGTGCACCGCGGCTGGCCGGGAGAGAGTCCGGGGAGAGGTCTGGAACTGCCGAGGAGGCAAGAGACTTTTACGTCCCTCTTTGTTTCCTGGTGCACGAGGAGAGGGGATTGGGAGCGCTGCTTGGGAGAGCTCCAGGGACGGGCGCGAGCCGCGGCTGGAAGTGCGGAGCCCAGAGACAGACATGAGACGCTAGGGCCGCTGCTGCCGCCACCGGGAGGCCTGTGTGCGAGCACAGGTCGCTGGCCACGCGCCCTTCCGGGGAGCCTGTGCAGCCCGCCGCTGCCAGGGTCCCGGGATCCAGGGACAACTCCGCCGGGAGAACGCACAGGCGCGCCTCAGGCTGCAACGTCTCCCGGCCTCTGCCGCCGCAGGCCCGCCCCACACTCCGTGCCCCTCCCTACCCCCGGGCCTGAGTGAGCCAGAGCCTCCGAATCAGCAGCTCCTTTAACCCCGTCCTGTCTGAGCAAAGAACAGACGCCCTCCGGCGACCTACACGCACAGGCGGGGCTAAATCCAAAGCTGAGCCCCTGGGAGCTGTGAGAACAAAGAAGAGAAAGGGAAATCTCTCCCAGCAGCCTCAGAAGCAGCGGATTAAAGCTCCACAATCAACTTGATATACCCTGCATCTGTGGAATACCTGAATAGACAACCAATCATCCCAAATTAAGGAGCCCTGTGGATGAAAGGCTCTTGAGGCTGCAGCCAGGAGTCAGTGCTGTGCCTCTGAGGTGGGAGAGCCAACTTCAGGACACTGATCCACAAGAGACCTCCCAGCTGCACATAATATCAAACAGCAAAAATTTCCGAGAGATCTCCATCTCAACGCCAGCACCCAGCTTCACTCAACGACCAGCAAGCTACAGTGCTGGACATCCTATGCCAAACAACTAGCAAGACAGGAACACAACCCCACCCATTAGCAGAGAGGTGGCCCAAAATCATAATAAGTCTACAGACACCCCAAAACATACCACCAGACGTGGACCTGCCCACCAGAAAGACAAGATCTAGCCTCATCCACCAGAACACAGGCACTAGTACCCTCCACCAGGAAGCCTACACAACCCACTGAACCAAACTTAGCCACTGGGGACAGACACCAAAAACAACAGGAACTACAAACCTTCAGCCTGCAAAAAAGGAGACCCCAAACACAGTAAGATAAGCAAAATGAAAAGACAGAAAAACACACCGCAGATGAAGGAGCAAGATAAAAACCCATCAGACCTAACAAATGAAGAGGAAATAGGCAGTCTACCTGAAAAAGAATTCAGAATAATGATAGTAAGGTTGATCCGAAATCTTGGAGATAGAATGGACAATAGATTGGACAAAATGCAAGAATCAGTTAACAAGGACCTAGAAGAACTAAAGATGAAACAAGCAACGATGAACAACACAATAAATGAAATTAAAAGTACTCTAGATGGGATCAATAGCAGAATAACTGAGGCAGAAGAACGGATAAGTGACCTGGAAGATAAAATAGTGGAAATAACTACTGCAGAGCAGAATAAAGAAAAAAGAATGAAAAGAACTGAGGACAGTCTCAGAGACCTCTGGGACAACATTAAACGTACCAACATTCGAATTATAGGGGTTCCAGAAGAAGAAGAGAAAAAGAAAGGGACTGAGAAAATATTTGAAGAGATTATAGTTGAAAACTTCCCTAATATGGGAAAGGAAATAGTTAATCAAGTCCAGGAAGCACAGAGAGTCCCATACAGGATAAATCCAAGGAGAAATACGCCAAGACACATATTAATCAAACTGTCAAAAATTAAATACAAAGAAAACATATTAAAAGCAGCAAGGGAAAAACAACAAATAACACACAAGGGAATCCCCATAAGGTTAACAGCTGATCTTTCAGCAGAAACTCTGCAAGCCAGAAGGGAGTGGCAGGACATATTGAAAGTGTTGAAGGAGAAAAACCTGCAACCAAGATTACTCTACCCAGCAAGGATCTCATTCAGATTTGATGGAGAAATTAAAACCTTTACAGACAAGCAAAAGCTGAGAGAGTTCAGCACCACCAAACCAGCTCTACAACAACTGCTAAAGGAACTTCTCTAGGCAAGAAACACAAAAGAAGGAAAAGACCTACAATAACAAACCCAAAACAATTAAGAAAATGGGAATGGGAACACACATATCGATAATTACCTTAAATGTAAATGGACTAAAGGCTCCCACCAAAAGACACAGATTGGCTGAATGGATACAAAAACAAGACCCATATATTTGCTGTCTACAAGAGACCCACTTCAGACCTAGAGACACATACAGACTGAAAGTAAGGGGATGGAAAAAGGTATTTCATGCAAATGGAAACCAAAAGAAAGCTGGAGTAGCAATTCTCATATCAGACAAAATAGACTTTAAAACAAAGACTATTAGAAGAGACAAAGAAGGACACTACATAATGATCAAGGGATCGATCCAAGAGGAAGATATAACAATTGTAAATATTTATGCACCCAACATAGGTGCACCTCAATACATAAGGCAAATACTGACAACCATAAAAGGGGAAATCGACAGTAACACATTCATAGTAGGGGACTTTAACACCCCACTTTCACCAATGGACAGATCATCCAAAATGAAAATAAATAAGGAAACACAAGCTTTAAATGATACATTAAATGAGATGGAGTTAATTGATATTTATAGGACATTCCATCCAAAAACAACAGAATACACATTTTTCTCAAGTGCTCATGGAACATTCTCCAGGATAGATCATATCTTGGGTCACAAATCAAGCCTTGGTAAATTTAAGAAAATTGAAATTGTATCAAGTATCTTTTCCGACCACAACGCTATGAGACTCGATATCAATCACAGGAGAAGATCTGTAAAAAATACAAACACATGGAGGCTAAACAATACACTACTTAATAACGAAGTGATCACTGAAGAAATCAAAGGGGAAATCAAAAAATACCTAGAAACAAATGACAATGGAGACACGACGACTCAAAATCTATGGGATGCAGCAAAAGCAGTTCTAAGAGGGAAGTTTATAGCAATACAATCTTACCTTAAGAAACAGGAAACATCTCGAATAAACAACCTAACCTTGCACCTAAAGCAATTAGAGAAAGAAGAACAAAAAAACCCCAAAGTTAGCAGGAGGAAAGAAATCATAAAAATCAGATCAGAAATAAATGAAAAAGAAATGAAGGAAACGATAGCAAAGATCAATAAAACTAAAAGCTGGTTCTTTGAAAGGATAAACAAAATTGATAAACCATTAGCCAGACTCATCAAGAAAAAAAGGGAGAAGACTCAAATCAATAGAATTAGAAATGAAAAAGGAGAAGTAACGACTGACACTGCAGAAATACAAAAGATCATGAGAGATTACTACAAGCAACTCTATGCCAATAAAATGGACAACCTGGAAGAAATCGACAAATTCTTAGAAAGGCACAACCTGCCAAGACTGAATCAGGAAGAAATAGAAAATATGAACAGACCAATCACAAGCACTGAAATTGAAACTGTGATTAAAAATCTTCCAACAAGCAAAAGCCCAGGACCAGATGGCTTCACAGGCGAATTCTATCAAACATTTAGAGAAGAGCTATCACCTATCCTTCTCAGACTCTTCCAAAATATAGCAGAGGGAGGAACACTCCCCAACTCATTCTACGAGGCCACCATCACCCTGATACCAAAACCAGACAAGGATGTCACAAAGAAAGAAAACTACAGGCCAATATCACTGATGAACATAGATGCAAAGATCCTCAACAAAATACTAGCAAACAGAATCCAACAGCACATTAAAAGGATCATACACCATGATCAAGTGGGGTTTATTCCAGGAATGCAAGGATTCTTCAATATACGCAAATCTATCAACGTG
Organism: Grampus griseus; assembly: GCF_964374135.1. NCBI lineage: Eukaryota > Metazoa > Chordata > Mammalia > Artiodactyla > Delphinidae > Grampus > Grampus griseus. Next base: position 13,050,364 of record NC_139017.1, on the reverse strand, counting down.
ATACACCATATTAACAAATTGAAGGAGAAAAACCATATGATCATCTCAATAGATGCAGAGAAAGCTTTTGACAAAATTCAACACCCATTTATGATAAAAACCCTGCAGAAAGTAGGCATAGAGGGAACTTTCCTCAACATAATAAAGGCCATATATGACAAACCCACAGCCAACATCGTCCTCAATGGTGAAAAACTGAAAGCATTTCCACTAAGATCAGGAACAAGACAAGGTTGCCCACTCTCACCACTCTTATTCAACATAGTTTTGGAAGTTTTAGCCACAGCAATCAGAGAAGAAAAGGAAATAAAAGGAATCCAAATCGGAAAAGAAGAAGTAAAGCTGTCACTGTTTGCAGATGACATGATACTATACATACAGAACCCTAAAGATGCTACCAGAAAACTACTAGAGCTAATCAATGAATTTGGTAAAGTAGCAGGATACAAAATTAATGCACAGAAATCTCTGGCATTCCTATACACTAAGGATGAAAAATCTGAAAGTGAAATCAAGAAAACACTCCCATTTACCATTGCAACAAAAAGAATAAAATACCTAGAAATAAACCTACCTAAGGAGACAAAAGACCTGTATGCAGAAAATTATAAGACACTGATGAAAGAAATTAAAAATGATACAAATAGATGGAGAGATATACCATGTTCTTGGATTGGAAGAATCAACATTGTGAAAATGACTCTACTACCCAAAGCAATCTACAGATTCAATGCAATCCCTATGAAACTACCACTGGCATTTTTCACAGAACTAGAACAAAAAATCTCACAATTTGTATGGAAACACAAAAGACCCCGAATAGCCAAAGCAATTTTGAGAACGAAAAATGGAGCTGGAGGAATCAGGCTTCCTGACTTCAGACTATACTACAAAGCTACAGTAATCAAGACAGTATGGTACTGGCACAAAAACAGAAAGATAGATCAATGGAACAGGATAGAAAGCCCAGAGATAAACCCACGCACATATGGTCACCTTATCTTTGACAAAGGAGGCAGAAATGTACAGTGGAGAAAGGACAGCCTATTCAATAAGTGGTGCTGGGAAAACTGGACAGCTACATGTAAAAGTATGAGATTAGATCACTCCCTAACACCATACACAAAAATAAGCTCAAAATGGATTAAAGACCTAAATGTAAGGCCAGAAACTATCAAACTCTTAGAGGAAAACATAGGCAGAACACTCTATGACATAAATCACAGCAAGATCCTTTTTGACCCACCTCCTAGAGAAATGGAAATAAAAACTAAAGTAAACAAATGGGACCTAATGAAACTTAAAAGCTTTTGCGCAGCAAAGGAAACCATAAAGAAGACCAAAAGACAACCCTCAGAATGGGAGAAAATATTTGCAAATGAAGCAACTGACAAAGGATTAATCTCCAAAATTTATAAGCAGCTCATGCAGCTTAATAACAAAAGAACAAACAACCCAATCCAAAAATGGGCAGAAGACCTAAATAGACATTTCTCCAAAGAAGATATACAGAGTGCCAACAAACACATGAAAGAATGCTCAACATCACTAATCATTAGAGAAATGCAAATCAAAACTACAATGAGATATCATCTCACACCAGTCAGAATGGCCATCATCAAAAAATCTAGAAACAATAAATGCTGGAGAGGGTGTGGAGAAAAGGGAACCCTCTTGCACTGTTGGTGGGAATGTAAATTGATACAGCCACTGTGGAGAACAGTATGGAGGTTCCTTAAAAAGCTACAAATAGAACTACCATATGACCCAGCAATCCCACTACTGGGCATATACCCTGAGAAAACCATAATTCAAAAAGAGTCATGTACCAAAATGTTCATTGCAGCTCTATTTACAATAGCCCAGAGATGGAAACAACCTAAGTGTCCATCATCGGATGAATGGATAAAGAAGATGTGGCACATATATACAATGGAGTATTACTCAGCCATAAAAAGAGACGAAATTGAGCTATTTGTAATGAGGTGGATAGACCTAGAGTCTGTCATACAGAGTGAAGTAAGTCAGAAAGAGAGAGACAAATACTGTATGCTAACACATATATATGGAATTTAAGAAAAAAAAAATGTCATGAAAAACCTAGGGGTGAAACAGGAATAAAGACACAGACTTACTAGAGAATGGACTTGAGGCTATGGGGAGGGGGAAGGGTAAACGGTGACAAAGCAATAAAGAGGCATGGACATGTATACACTACCAAACGTAAGGTAGATAGCTAGTGGGAAGCAGCCGCATAGCACAGGGAGATCAGCTCGGTGCTGTGTGACCGCCTGGAGGGGTGGGATAGGGAGGGTGGGAGGGAGGGTGACGCAAGCGGGAAGAGATATGGGAACATATGTATATATATAACTGATTCATTTTGTTGTGAAGCTGAAACTAACATACCATTGTAAAGCAATTATGCTCCAATAAAGATGTTTAAAAAAAATAAATAAATAAATAAATAAATTCCAATTAAAAAAAAAAATAAGGGCACTAATCCCATTCATGAAGGCTCCACCCTCATTGACCTAATTACTTCCCAAAGGTCCCACCTTCTAATACCATCATCTTTGAGGGTTAGGATTTTAACATATAAGTTTTGAGGGGACACAGACATTCAGTCTATAGCAGTAGGACTGATATCTTTATGTCCTTGTTTTCCCTGCAATGTCTAGGATATAGTGCCTTCAACATATTGAGTGAGTGGATGAACTGAGTTTAATGTTTCAACATTTCAAAAAAAAATAAATAAAAATCAACATAAAAAATAAATAAATAAAAAAATAAAAACAATGTACCAAATTAGGTGAATTCTTTTAGGGGAGTTGTTTGATGAAATGGGTATCTGTGGGTATATTTACAACTTACGACTTTTGATGGCTTTTCTTATTTTGCTCAGTGTAAGTCTAACAGCAATTTTTGTAAAATTATTTCAGGTATATTATCAGCTCAAAAAAACCCAGGCACTATGTTTAAATAAACAGGTATTTTAAGGTATATTTAAAGAATGCATATGCTATAATACCAATTTCAAGTAGTTTGCAAATCTTTTGGAGAAAAAACAAATCTAACAACATTGTAATAACTGAAAAACAATATAAAATCACATAATCAATGAATAGAGAAATGATGTTAGGGAAACTCCTGAACTGGAGATGTAACAACCTAAGGCTAATTTTAATCTCTAACAAGTTAGATGACTAATTACAACCACCCTGGTCCTTTGCTTTCACATTTAAATATCAAGAGGGGTGACAAGAATTCTGCAACTACTTTGGTTTTAATATCCTGTGATTTGGTAAGTGAAAAGAAGCATTATGATTTGAAATTGTCAAGAAAGTCTTCATAAAAGAGGTATGGCTTCATGAACCATAATTGTACATGATCTGGCAAAGTAAAGAGGCATTTCTCTTAGGCGATGGATTAGCAGAGGAAGAAATAAGTAAGAAGGAAATACTGGATGGGAAGGGGACCTATCTCACTTGGAAAAATAAAATACATACCATCTAGGTAGTAAGTGCTAGGCTTTAAGAGAGTGATACAGGGACAAGCCTTGAATTTTTGGATGAGAAGACTGGACTACACTTGATATGAAATAAGAAGCCACAGGGCAGCTGGAAGCATGGAAACAGCATCCTGAAATTTGCCTTTCTGACTTGCAATTAGGGATGAACTGGCAGGTGGAGATAAGAAAGAATGTCCATCAGGAGGTTATGGCGTTATCCAAGTCTAAAGAGATGCAACAAGCTCGGAGTGCTGGCAGTCAGAAGCAAAGAACAGCACACATTCAGCAGACACTTCAAAAAAAAGTGAGAAAATTTGGAGATGATTAAAATTACCGTAGAGCACTATATAAAGTCTATGTGCATAGCTATTTGGACTTAATCTAATCCTATAGTTTATTGCTGACTGCAGTTACATGACATTTCTATCTTGCGGTTTTTAAAAAAAAACTCTCCTCACATTTGGTGAAAAGTTTCATTAAAAAAGCTATCTTTCTGTTTAGCATCATTCTCTGTTTGGCAATCTGCTATTGAGAGCAAACTGAGAAAAAAAAACAGTATTGGAGTAAGACGTACATGAGCTTGTTTACTACGTCATCTTAAAGAAATGGACACTTTGCTATTAAGAAAAATTATCCAAAATTTGGAAATAGAGGCAAAAAGATAATGGCATATCTTGTCAATGTAATCCTGAAACACTTTCTGACAGAACTCCCAAAGGAATATTTAATCTAGAGGAGTATAGCAATGTTTGATTAAATATTTATGATTGATTAAGACTCAGACTTGAACCTGTAGATTTCTGACCAGTAGAAAATAGTACCTCAACTATTATATTTTTATTTCCTTGGGGAATTTACCCATTTTTGTATCCATTGATAAATTAATTTCAGTATCTTTTTGCCTAAAAGACTACTAAAACTCCATTTCTCAAACTTGTATTTGAACCAGGTTAACTATTCTACAGTTTCTCTCATTACTAAATTAAGGAAATCATTGACCCCCACGAACTAAATATTCATATAAAAGTAACTTTTAACTTTATAAAAAATATACTTTGGCAACCCCAATTCCTTCACTCCAAATTACAGCTATAGAAGAGAGAAAGGGTTATAGACACGACTGAATCCTGGACCTGACTGCTGTTAAAATTCTTTCAGCTCTTTCTAAAAAGGAAGACTGACTTTTTAACCTGTGCTCCAAAATCTGTGATGTTATTACTACATCTCTCTTTTCTCTGACGTCCACCCTCCTCTTCCTAATTAGTGATGATTTCTCGCCTTCCCAAACAGAAATATCTTACCCACAGACTAGTTTGGTCATCATTTTAAATTATATCCTAGTTTATTAAGACTATACCTGAATGCTTTCACATACATAATCAAACACAACTGCCAAAAAGAATATCTGAAATAGAGATAGAGATATATTTCTCTTAAGGTAAATTCTTTAAAAGACTAGAATTCCACATGAAATCAAGAACCTATTTTCTGGAATAAGGGTATTAAAAAAAAAGTGGAGAGATTTGAGAAATGGGGACAAAAATATCTTTCACTCAAAAGGTCAAGGGGGACTTCCCTGGTGGTGCAGTGGTTAAGAATCCAGCTGCCAATGCAGGGAACACAGGTTCAAGCCCTGGTCAGGGAAGATCCCACATGCCACAGAGCAACTAAGCCCGTGCGCTGCAACTACTGAGCCTGCTCTCTAGAGCCTGCAAGCCACAGCTACTGAGCCCACAAGCCCAGAGCCCATGTTCCACAACAAGAGAAGCCACCACAATGAGAAGCCCATGCACCACAACGAAGAGTAGCCTCCGCTCGCCGCAACTAGAGAAAGCCTGCATGCAGCAATGAAGACCCAACACAACCAAAAATAAATAATAAATAAATAAATTAGAAAAAAAAAGGTCAGGGGAGGAATCAATATCCTCACAGGAGAGCCCTAATTCTGTCAGGATACATTTAAGTTTGCAGGAACATCTAGAGAAGAGCTTAACCATAGAAAAGAATATTATTGAAAAGTCTTTGAGGAAAAGCACAGAGGAGAGAATAAAGCATCTGGATAACATGAAAATGAGTTAATAAGAGTACAACCAGAAAACTTTATTTCTGGCCAGGTAGTAAGGATGAGATACATGAAAAATGTGTGGTAACGTGTCTGGCATGAGAAGGTCTTTATCAGGATTGGGTTTCAATATTGTGAACATGGAAAACTCATCAGTAGGAATATAAAGTGCCAATAATGAGAGAAATGATTTATCCTTGTTAGTAGTAGGGAGGCTTGCCTCAGAGGCAGCTGGACATAATAAATGTCAAGGGTGGACAAGATGCTAAAAGTTGTATCAACACCTGTCAAAGATAAATTTAGAGTTGGTGACATATTTGGATATAAATTCTATGAGAAAGAGCGAAGCAGCCACTGACATCTAGGAGCTAGCCTGGCGCTCTCAGCTCTCGGTGTTGCTACCAGCTGGCCTGACACTTACAGAAGAGCTGAGATTTTCTCCTTTACAGTATGAACATGGTCACGGAGCACCAACATCAGATAAGGATAATCATTAATTGAGAAGAATCAAGGCAAACATAAGCCGCTTTGCCATAATCATATCTGAACATAGAGTAAAGAAAGAACATTGTACAAACTCCAAAAATGACCAAACACACCCCTTATTCTGGCTCATATAAATGACTGCAGCTTTAAAAAATTCAATAGAAGCTCTAGCTTCACTCTTTTCCCCCCATCTTCTAAATAAGAATTATTATAAGACTCAATCATAGAATTATCTCTGCTTCCAGACAACATCCAGTTCAGAGCAAAGTCCCACTTCTTTGCACGCTCCCCAAAATCTCCTTAAACAAGCCCGAATCCTAAAATATGTTTTTCTAGCTTCCTTCTACTGAGACATCCCTCAGTTCCCTGGGGTGTGCAGTATCCCTTGTGATAAGGAATCAGTAAACCTAACTTTGACTACAGGTGTGTTCCTTATGGTCTTTGGCTCTAGAGAATTGACATCTATATTCGAAGTTATTTCCTCATAGAATAGTCACTTAGACAGTATTACCATTATGTTTGGTCTAGAGTTTTCTAAGAAAGTTCAGCTTTTTCATGTTAATTCTAGTGGAAATCTTCAGCAAGAAAGCTTGAGAGATGGTCGGTGCTCAGGATCCTGAACAAGCAAATGCTGCTGTGCGTAACAGAGCACAAGGTCTCACAAGCTCTCCGAGGAGTGGAAATGGACAGACTACGTGGCTGACCAAAGACACACTTAGCGGTTACTGGCTGAGGTGTTGCTGAAAATATTTTAGCCCTGATGATTTTGGCTGAACCATGTGAAGTGACAAAAATTTTCCAAGGCACGAGTAGATCTAAGAATTGGAACTAAAACATGTCAAGTAGCCTCCATTTCTGCATCTTCTAAACTGAGATGTGCATATTAATTTTCCTGTATCTTATTATTTGAACTTCAAAGAAAGGAACAAGGCAGACCAAAAGAAAAAATAATAGTAATGGGGGAGGGTTCGTCCTAAAATCTATGATAATACGATCCAATTTATTCATCCTGGACCTTTTATAAAACATTGACAATTTATGCTCAACACCAGAATCTGAGAAACAGTCTAGACCTTGATCTAAGTTCATTAACACTCCTTTAACTGTTTGCATTTTGGGGTGGATGTGATAGGTTCTTGGAGGGAGCTTTTCATTTCTCTAACACAATTTCTGTCAATATTAGCTGCTTGTGAGAATTTTAAAAATAACAATGTCAAGGCTCTAGCTGAGACTAAATGAATTATAATTTCTGTGGCTGGGATCTGGCATTGTTCTTTTTTAAGAGCTACCTTGTGAGGGAAAGTTGATCATCGCTGAGGACACAATGAACTTGACTCATATTAACCAACAGAGTTGTTACTTTCCTTGAAGGAGATCAGAGGGATATTGATCAGAAAAATCTTACTCACATCTACAGGGAGACACTTCACAAGCTGTACCAAAACTGTATAACTGTCCAGGACCAATGAGATTAGGAGTAAATCTGCCAATGTCCATGAGAATAAATATTGGCTACAATCCCTCCAAACCTCTGAAATAGTCAAAACAATATTTCAATTATATTTACCCAAAACTTATGCCAAATTGAAAGCCCCAAATGTTCTCACTATTGTTTTTCATATTTTGATTTTTGTTTAATCTATTCTGTTGTCTGCTCAAGTTTACTAGCACAGAATAATATCAAGTAAATGAGGATGGAATAAATAAATACCAATAATATAAAATGCACCAGATTTTCTTCCACTCTAAAAAAAAATATTTAAAACACTCAACCATATGTCAGCAAAAAATGGCAGAGTAGGGGCCTCCAAAAATTATTTTTTCCATAAAAGCAAAGATAAAATTGGCAAAAAAAATGTTAGAATCAAAAAAAATGTTAGAATCAATTTTTCGCAACTCTGGAAATTACCCAAAGGTTTATAAGGATCCAGGAAGGATTTATTTAAGAAAAATGGCTAAATCTTGGTAGCAACAGCAAGCTTTGTGGTATTTTGACATGCCTAATACCTATTCCTCCCTCTCCAGCTCCATGGTAGTCTTGAAATCAATAGCCCATAATAACAGGGAAAGCTATCCCCAGGCTTTCAGACACCAGGGGAGGCAGAAGAGGGCTGGAGCTTCTTGAAAGCCTTATCCCCAGAGAATTGTCATTATTTGACTTGTCTGGTAGTCCTGGAAGGCTCCCACTTGAAAGACAGTCTTGAGCACCTGACCTAGTGTGGAAAACATTTTCCCCAAGAAAATACAGATAAAGAAATGAGGGCTTCCCTGGTGGCTCAGTGGTTGAGAGTCCGCCTGCCTATGCAGGGGACACGAGTTCGTGCCCCGGTCCGGGAAGATCCCACATGCCGCGGAGCGGCTGGGCCCGTGAGCCATGGCCGCTGAGCCTGTGCGTCTGGAGCCTGTGCTCCGCAACGGGAGAGGCCACAACAGTGAGAGGCCCGCGTACCGCAAAAAAAAAAAAAAAAAAAAAAGAAATGAGTAGCACCAGTAGAGGTAAAAATACAGGTACATATAAAAGATAATATAAATATATATATCTGTTGGTAATTCTTATTTTTTCTTCTATCAGACTTAAAAGAAAAATACATAATCTAAAAATTATAAATCTTTGTTGATGGGCACAGAATGGATAAAGACATAATTTGTAAGAGAACAGCAGAATGAAAGATGAGGAATGGAATGGCAATGTTTTCATACACAATTGACATTAAAATGGTATTGATTCAAGCTAGATTTTTAAAATTAAGATGGTAATTTTAATCTCCAGGACAACCAGTAAGAAAATAACTTAAAACAATATACTAAAAAATGACCAGGAAGTTAAAATGAAACACTATAGTATTCACATGGTTTCCTGGCCCTGTATGAGTTTCCTTGCTCCCACTAGTAAAGTTATTCTCAATAATATGAGATCCTGATAATTCCACGTGGGAACTTGTGGAGTGTAAATGTGCTAGAGGATCCCTAAAATTCACTCTCTAGAAAGGGATGTACTTGATAAATCTTAGTCCCCAGGCCTTACCTTACTGCCAAACCCATGTCAAAAGCAACCACCAGCTGGCTTCAGAAAAAGGGACACAAACAACAGGAAAGACTACGCAAACTTGGGTTGAATGTTACAATCCTTTCTCATGGCATTTTAAACCTTCACTACTGTGGCCCAATAGGTCTGATGTTGATCCAGCGGAGTCTCTGGTCCCCACATTGATGGTGAAAAACAAAGTGGTGGGAGAGATGTGAGGACCTTGAGCTCTCTTCAGTGGTTTATAAGCATCATAGGGTACAGAGTATGCTGCAGAATTTCATTTCACAAGCAGAGTTCTTGTTTTTTCAGATAAAATACAGTAATTGTGGATGCGTGCATAACCCAGTTGTGATTTGTTTGCTCTACTTGGCTCTTTTATTGGCCACCTGAAGCTCTTCAAGCTTTGTAATTTCTGTTGGCAGCAAGCATGGGATCTTCTGGTGATTACAAAACAGAATCAGAGGCGCACACATCCAGGGCTGGACCACTAAGCACAGGTCTGGCGTTTGGTATTTATTGGACCAGACACAAGTGACTTATGAATATACATATGTGCTGAGAGAGTTACTTATTGTCTTTTTGTACTTTCTTAATATTACTGGAGTAGAAAATACGAAACTCTAGTTTTACCCATAAGATTTTTTAATGTTACAGAAACAGAATTTTAGAAGTAAAAAGAAAACTGAAAAAGTTCGTGGTCTTCTTTTGGATTGTGGAAAACATAAGAAGCCACTATATCTTAAATTCTCTGAAGCCCAATTAAGTTAGGTTGTTTTTTTTTTAACCTCAAGCTAACCAGGAGAGATAATAAAAGCATCACGGAAATAGTTACCAAATATATGAGTTACTAGAGCTTCTGCTGTTTCCCATTATCTAAAAAAATATTTCTGCATAATAGGAATACTAATAAGATCCAATATCACAAAAATTGAAAAGTATAGTGTTCCTCTTAAAGTTTTTTTTTCCATTAATTTTAATAAAAATGCACTGAATCCCTACTGGGTGCCTAAGTCTGTAATAGGCATTGGGGAACCTAATGTAATTAAGAAATTAGCTTTACCTGTCACCACTCAGGTAGCTTACAGCTTACTGGGGAAAGTGAATCCATAATATAATTTGATCAGTGCACTATGGAGCTATCGTGCCTGGAACATATGAAGCTTCTCCATTTGTTTTTCATATATCACTTAGAAAGACTGGTGCATTAATTTTTACATTTGTATCCTTGCCTGAGTAACCCTGATACCATATCTACTTCAACCAACTCATAAATCTGATGTGGGCTATAACATAGTTTTAGCTTGCTAGCCAGCATATTTATCCCTTATAATTTCTGTATATAATTCTATTACTTGTGTTCTTTCTTTATGCTTGCTCTACATCCTGCTCTTTCTCCCTCCATTTCCAGTTAATTTTTAAAAGAATGCCTGTATTAAAAATTTACTTCTTGCTCCTATTTAGTGATGTTCATATGTTTCCCTTTGTGATGCTCTGATTGTTTTTTTTTTTTTTTTTTTTTTTTTTGCGGTAAGCGGGCCTCTCACTGTTGTGGCCTCTCCCGTTGTGGAGCACAGGCTCCGGACGCGCAGGCTCAGCGGCGATGGCTCACGGGCCAAGCCGCTCCGTGGCATGTGGGATCCTCCCAGACCGGAGAACGAACCCGTGTCCCCTGCATCGGCCGGCGGACTCTCAACCACTGCGCCACCAGGGAAGCCCCTCTGATTGTTTTTGATGGCTTTATTATCCTGCCTGCTATGAGAAATATAAAAGGTATTAAAGTATTCAGATCACTATCATTAGATTTAGGTGTATCTATGACAAGTAGTTATGAAGGCAAGATTACTGAGGGAAATAGGGAGAGGCTGGTACAAGGGTACAAACTTTCAGTTATAAGATGAATAAGGTCTGAAGATATGAAGTCTAACATGGTGACAATAGTTGGTAATAGTGTATTGTAAAATTGAACTTTACTAGGGGAGTAGAACTTGTGTTTTTATACACACAAAGAGCTAATATATGAATGATGGATGTATTAATTAACTCAGTGTGGGAAATCCTTTCACAATGTGTATGTATATCAAATCATCACATTATACAATTTAAATATCTTACAAGTTTGTCAATTGTACCTCAATAAAACTAAAAAAAAAAAAAAACTTTTAAAAATAAAATGTTCCTTTAAAGGATATAGCCTTTTCTTTGTCACTTGAGAATTGTGTTAGCATTGGGCATTTTTTTCCAAATTCAAATATAACACATTTTAAATTTACTTGTTAGTATATTACTCAAATTAAATGAAACAACTTTAATTATTTCATTAAGAATATTTCCAAATTTATAAATGAGTGTTATCATTCTTTCTTTTAAAACAGATTGTATGACTTCCACTAAAAGCGGTCTTAAATTTGACAGAGGAGTGTTGGCAATATAGGTATTTACTTCTAGTCTTGTTACCACCAAAGAGATGAGATGCTAGAAAATTACATTTCAGATGCAGTTTATTTTTTGTAAAACAAGTTGAAATCTACTGATACTTTTTCCATTCATTTCTCCAAGTTCAAATTAATAATCATGCAGTTGGGCACCTCAACCACATTTGAATGTGATCACAGTGAGGAGTTCTATGCAAAGTCCTATTTGTCCTGTGTCAGTTAAAAATCTCACAGCCCTGTGCTTTTCCATCTGAGGTCTCAGGCCTACTTACTTTGTTACTTATTGACTCTCTTACTGCTCCCTCTCTTACTCTCTCTGGGCATCAGTTTCTTTTTCTATAAATGAGGATAATGATAACTATTCCTCAATGCTATCTTGAATATTATTTGAGATAATACTTACAAGGTGTTGAGAGTTGTAACTTGCATGTTACAAACACTAAGTAAGTGACAGTAATGGGAGTTAGAAAGAAGAGGAAGGTTGAATAGCAATATTTCAATTGGTTGTATCAGTCGATTAATGATTGCTTTCATCATTTAAGCGTCTAATTGTTTAGTCTCCACAATGGACATGGAAGGAGTATAATGTCATCACTCATGACGATTATTGTAAAATCTTAATTGTGTGTAACCCAGTGCTAGACACTTTAGAAAATAGAAGGAAACCATACTTCTGCTTTTAAGAACACTGCCTGCCCATAAGGAAGCAGGCAGGTAGTTGAGAATTCAGCCGTATCCCTACTTGAAAGCAATGAGTGTTAAACTGCACGGTTTTTTCTAAATATACAACAGGAGTTCAGAGAAAGAAGAAAGGTGAGTATACTGCAAGGACTGGAAAAAACTTCTTGAGCTAGGACTTAGAGATTGAGTGAAATCTAAGGTGGAATGGAAAATGAAGTTATTCTCAAAGGAGGATGCAGAAAAGAAAGGTCAAGGACTTTGGAGTCAGAATAGAACTGGCTGTGCCTTCCTCCTGCCTCATCCATTTAATAGCTGCAATATCTCAGGAAGCAATTAAAACCTGTTTCATTATAATGGCATGTGGATAATAACACTACATAGTAGTATCAAATGGTGTTTGTACAATGGGGCAATGATTTGGAAAGATCGAGAACACAGAAATATACACCTGGGCCACAGCGTAAAATTGACTTATGACACTAGATGAATGTGTTTAGGAGTGCTAATGTGGCCCCCTCATTCAGCTTAATGGTGTAGAAATCAAGGATCCCATGGTTCTTTACCTGCCCCAGTCTGGATGAATCCGTCTCTCAAGGGATTTCAGTTAATAAAGAACAGAGGGAGACCCTTGGTGAGGAACTAGGGAGGCATGGGAGGGGGGACTCTGTGCTCTTTCATCTGCATCTTTATTCATTAGTGTTTTTCATCGCTTGTGCTGTTGTTGTGTTGGAAAACCCAGGAGAAAGCAATTTTAAGAATGTCTGAGTCACCATTCTGAAGAATCTTTAAACTAGACTTTTTTGGTCTGGTCTAGATAATTTATTATCACATCAGTAAAAGGCAAAGGAGGGCTCTATGTAGGGAAATGTGAAGAACTAAGACAAAGATGAGAAGTTATGTGCGCGCACGCGCGCACGCGCACACGCGCACGCACGCACACACGCACACACACACACACACACTGAGTCTGAAGAAGCAAAAGCTCTAAAACACTGAGAGAGCGGGGTATAATTTTATATCTTTTAGGTTGTGTGGGGAAGGGCAAATGTTGGCACCCACCCTGTCAGGGGAAAAAAATGCCTGCCTGAGCTTGACCCCAAGAGGTGATGGGGCACAGACATGTCAGATGAGTCATTCATCATTGTTATCCGCCCCACCACACACAAAAACAAAGTATAGCACCAATTCAAAGAGGAGCAAAACATATAGCAGCTAGGAAAAACACTGGAAGTGCTGATACTAAGTGCCCTAAAAACAAAGTTCTGACCTTACCCATATTCGACATTAGCCTCAGGCTCACCAAGTGGCTTCTTTCTTCAGCCTGCTATTCGAGTCAGTATTGCTAGCCATCCAGGTTTTGGGGCTAATTGTGAGGGAAAGCAACTGAGCCAGTGGGCAGCCCAAATGAGATTCTATGAAATAAACTCTTGCCTGGCTACCTAGTGAAATGAGTGACTGCAACTGTCCTCCCTTGTGCAGCTTCAGTTTTTAAAACATTATAAAGCACATCTATAGAAATCAATAACAAAACTAATATACAAGCTGAGCTAATTATTATAAAGTGAAGACCCTTATTACCACTGCTCAAGTAGAACAGAACTTTGCCCACCCTCCCATGGGCCTCATCCCGATCACAAGCCCCTCTCCTCCTTGAAAAGGAACCACTGTCTCACTTCCTAATAACCTCTCTCTCTTGTTTTTTTAGAGATATCACCTGTGTGTGTGTCCCTAGGCAATACAGTTTAGTCCTGGCCACTTAAAAAAATGTGATATATCTGTTAAGTCTCTTTATTCTGTAGGCTTTCCTTCTACCTCTTTCTTTTTCTTGCTTTTCTGTTGAAGGACCTGGGACCTTGAACCTGTGTACCCAGCCCATTTTACATTCTTTGTGCAGCTTAACTTGCACCTGTATCCTCTGTATCTCCTGCAATTTGGCAGCTGGGTACAGAGGATCCATCAGACCCAGGTGTGAGATCTTTAGCAGGACGATAGATGGTGTTGTTTCCTCATATCAGGGGACCCACCACATCTAGTTTTCCCTTTTTCATGTGTCATATTAGATCTCACTGTTGCTCAATGCCTAGATTCAATAATTCACTGGGGATTGCAGAATAGTGATATTCTGGGTTTCTCATTTATTTTTTATACTTAGTTGGAATACTTTTATAAAGAGACACCTCTTCATCTACTACTGGGTTTCCTGGTTATAGAGGAAAGGCAAAATAAATGATCCATTTCTTATAGTTACCAGTTTCTAGTCTAATGAATAGGTTTACTATAACCTTCCAAAAATAAACATTTTTAACATCATTATGAATTCATAGATATAAACATATTTTTTGTTTTAATACATTGTAATTATTATCCTTACTGAAGCTCAAGGGTAATAATTACAATGTATTACATTTACAATTACATTTTGGCCCATAGGGGCCTCTTCAAGTAGGCTGTCTTTTTTATCATAACATGTTTACTTTGTACTGTTTTCTTCCTATGTTTATAAAAAGATGTTTTGGTGCCTGTCTCAGACCTGGAATCAGCCATTTATTTGAGAAATGAGTTTATGTTAAAAGCGAATTACATTGCAAGGCTATGTGAATAACAAGGATGCAGTCTCCATATGGGAGAGAAGGGTAGAGTAACTTAGTTACGTCTTCTCTATGATGTGTTGGGTTAAAGATAAAGATGGAAAATTTCATTGGTATTTATGGTACAGGCTATTAGATGTGACTGCAACACATCTGGATTAATATAAAGTTAGAGAGAGACAAGGTGAGGTTAATGTGAGTGGCTTCCCCTGTACAAACTTGCTACAGGGTGAATTTAATTCTTCACTAACTTCTACATACTGCTCTGGATGAGCAGATACTGAGGATAGAGGGATGGCACTGGCAATTCTGGGCTTGCTATAGACTGAATGTTTATGTCCCCCCCAAATCCGTATGTTGAAATCCCAATTGGTAGTATTTAGAGCAGGCAGGACCTTTGGGAGGTGACTGGGTCATGAGGGTGGAGATCCCATCAACAGGATTAGTGCCCTTTGAAAGGAAACCACAGAGAGATCCCTTGCCCCTTCTGTCATGTAAAGACACAGAGAAAACAAAGCAGGGCATCTGTGATCCAGGAATCAGGCCCTTCCTAAATACTGCATCTGCCTTCACCTTGATCTTAGACTTTCCAAAACTGAGAAACTGAGAAATAAATTTCTGTTGTTTATAAGCCTCCCCATCTATAATTTATCACCGCATTGAGGTGCATGATAACTGCCCCACTGAATAAAAACTGAAAACAACAACTGAAAGAACTGTATAGGAAGAAAAATCTGATATCCAAAAGACATGAAATTGTCACCTGGAGATTTTTATAACTGGTAGACTATTCAAGGTGGAAGTTTACATAGTGATTTGTGGCACCTGTTTGCGATGGTGGCTGTATGAAAGGTTGAAAAGTTTACATTTGTTCACATTGTCCATAATTGTTGAATATTTACTGGAAATAAGAAGTGGGCCCAGAAACAAAAGAGTGAATGATGGTGAGCATGTCCAGGTCTGCTGTATGTCTAAGGCTCTTGAAAAAATTGGTCCATGGACATGTGTGCCTGTAGTACCACAAGGAATTTATTTATATAGTAGATACAGATACTTAATTATTTATGTGTCATTTCCTAGACTCTAATAGTTTAAAAGGAATGAGTCCGTAGGTTTCTTGACCCATTCAACCTTGATTGAGTGGATTAACTAAAGTAACTAGAGAAATACTGGGAGCTGTTTGTATACTTTTAATTGACTTCTTACGTCACAAGTCCTTTTCAATTTTGTTTTATGCTAGGTAGTAAAACAAAGTGAAAGCTATTTAATCTGATTCTGAATCACTGTTCTTGCCAGGCTCTGAACTCTGACAAGCCTCTGTAGTATAGCCTAGTTTAATTGGCATTAACAGTTTACACACTTATATATCCCACAATACAAAATCTACTCAGGGATCATTTTTGTTTTAATAATTGCATTCCGAGGGCCTGGCATCATCCTTAATAAGCATGAAATAAATGAATGAATGCGTCTTTCAGGTGTATGTGGGATGGGCTTATAGATGAAGAACCCCAAATCCCCAGTGTTCTATATCCCCAAAGATATACTATCAAAAAAATAGTAAGAGTGAAATGAACATGGAATAAGCGTGTTATAATGGGAAATTTGAGAGGTATTTCCAGAAAGAAACCTGTCTTTCTATAGATTGTATGTACAGTGTAGAAAGTCATGGAATCATGAAATTTGTGAATTGGACAGGACGTTGAAAATAGGGAATCAATATAATTCCCCAATACTACACAGTGGTGTATTTCTCAACTACACATAAAGTATACATGAGACGAGAGAAATCCAAGTTTCTAGATTTCTAATTTAAAAGAATTAGTGGAGCCACTTAGTAGACAAAAGCTGTGAAATCACTGAAGAGATGAACTCAGCCTGAAACATTCATAGTTGAGTGGATGATACACATCAATTTAAACATATCTTCACAATAATTATTATTATGGAATTATAGTAGGAAAGACAAAGTGTGCTTCAGCTGTACTAATTATTGTATCAACGAGTTTAAAGCATTAGCATGATGAGAGCTGTTGAACGATGCAAGAACAGTATTGATTTTTGATTTCTAGAGGTGTTCAAGTACAGTATTTTTCAGATTTCTTTACAGTACCTTTCCATTTCAGAGATTATGTTTCCCTTTATTTTTTTTTTCTGTATGTACCCTTTGTATGCAGCTCTCAACTCTTTTTTAAAAATTTCTAGTCTTTTTTTTTTTTTTTATCAGTTTAACAGAAGTAAACGTCTTGAATTCCCACAATTTTTTTTTACAATTTTCTTTTCTTTCTGAGTTTAATAGTATTTCTTCAGTTTGGGGTATAAGTGAATAAAATATTTGAGAATCATTCAGAGCATTTCTGAAGAAATACTCAAGTGAATTTTATACCCACAACAAACCCAGCAACAATATGTCAAAATTTATATTGGGCCAAATGCTTTTTATTTCCTTCCAGATGTAATTATGCATATACACAGATGGCAGATAAAACAGCTCATTACGTAAAAGAAAGTGCATGGGCCTCCCTGGTGGCGCAGTGGTTGAGAGTCCGCCTGCCGATGCAGGGGACGTGCGTTCGTGCCCCGGTCCGGGAGGATCCCACATGCTGCGGAGCGGCTGGGCCTGTGAGCCGTGGCCGCTGGGCCTGTGTGTCTGGAGCCTGTGCTCCGCAATGGGAGAGACCACAACAGTAAGAAGCCCGTGTACCACAAAAAAAAAAAAAAAAAGAAAAAGAAAAAGAAAGTGCATGAATAACTGCTATTCAGTATACTGAATAAAAGTAAGTTGTTTCACACACAAAATGATAGAATAAAAGATGTAGTGAATTCTGTATCTAGTTTAGAAAGAGGGGATCTGATTGACATTTTAGTCTCAATTTAGTCTCAACCACAAAACTGTGATAAACAATAGTGAATAAATGATGGAGAGCACATCTAAACAGATGCGTATAATTGCAGAATGATGCAACCTGTCTCATTGAAGGTCTTGGGGAGTAGCTGAAACATTCAGATAAACACTTTAGCTGATGGAAAAGCTGGCCAACAAGCATTGCTGAACACCTAAAAAATCATAGGTAAGCAAGCATTCAGAACGGTTGCTGTGTTCTAACAAGGAGCAGACATCAAAACCAATAGTTAAAGCTATGAAACCAAGTGGCATCTATTTTCTCAGGACACAGAAGGCCATATAATGTAATGAATAATGCTTTATATTTCCTAATAAATAGTTTACTTTTTCTACCACGTTTTAATTGATACTCATCTTGGATTATCACTAAACTAGAGATATAAAATTTTACTAAAATTTTGATTTTGTCTTTTACTATGAAAAATAGAAAAAAGTTAATGAAGATAATGCATTTCAATTGCTGACTGTATGCCCAGATAAGAAAAGGAAAACTTTTAAAAATTAAAAAATTTATTTTCAGGGCTCCCCTGGAGGCGCAGTGGTTGAGAATCGGCCTGCCGATGCAGGGGACACGGGTTCGTGCCACGGTCCAGGAAGATCCCACAGCCGTGAGCCATGGCCGCTGAGGCTGCGCGTCCGGAGCCTGTGCTCCGCAACGGGAGAGGCCACAACAGTGAGAGGCCCGCGTACCGCAAAAAAAGAAAAAAAAAATATTTTCAAAATAAGACCTTTTCTCAATAATAACATTTTTAAAGGCTGAGAATGCACACCCTATTTTTGATGAAACGATATATTTTTAATCATTTAAAAATATTTCCAAATTTTCAAAAATGTGTCTGAAGTTGAATTATATTGGGAAAAAAAGATTACCTTGACCAAGGAAAAATATGATGAAAGTTTTGTAATTTTACTTTATATTATTCAGTTTGTGCGTCTAATTACTTAATGAACAAAATGCCAACTACTGAGAACAGACATTTAGTGAAATAGTCAATATTTCTACTTAAGTCATTAGGGCTAAATGATTTAAACAATTTTAAATCTAAAAGCATACTTTCTGATGTATATATTTTAAAAAATCTTATCCACAATATGTGAAAGAGTGTTTTCATCATCTAGAATCAGAATGGAGACTAAGAATGTCATATCACTTACATAGAGTATCAAATTCCTCACAGTTTTAACAATTTTCTGAATTCAATAAGTTAAGCCCATCCATTGCTATACTTACTAGTACCCCTGGGTAAATCATTCTAAATAAAAAGCTTGCACAGGTGAAAGATAAGACTACATTATAGGCTATAGAGAAGCCACTCTTTAATATTTCAATTGGTAATTAATGACCACACTTCTTTATAATATGGATTATACGTACACAAGAGAATAAGATTCTAACAGTGTAAACTTGGAGTTGCCCAACACACACATTCCCAACTGAAGTTGAACAAAGCCATGCTCTGCCTTCTTATTTCAATTCTCACACTGTAAATAATTGTCCATTTCATGGTATATTTTAGTACTACAGTTCTTGCATTTTTGTGCTTTTTGTTGGTGGTTTTGCTGTCTGAAATGGCTCCCAAGCTCAGTGCTGAATCATTGTCTAGTGCTCCCAAGTAAAAGAAGACTGATGTATTAGGGAGAAAGCACACGTTAGATAATCTTCTTTCAAGCGTGAGTTGTGGTGCTGTTGGCCATGAGTTCAATGTTAATCAATCAACAGTTTATATTAAATAAAGATCTTTAAAACAGAAACACACACAAAACAAGGCTATATATTGATTGGCTGATAAAAACGTGTGATCAGAGGCTTGCAGGAAACTAACCCTGTATTTCTTCTGGGTGAAACGTTTCATTATTTGCTAATTTGGTGTTTGTTGTGACTTCATAGTACATAACTTACACAAATAAAGAGAACTGACTGCATTTCACTCAGCTGTTATAATGGGAAAGTAGCAACTAATGATACTTAAATAAATGGGTGTGGCTGAATGAGTACCAGGTATTCCTGAATGCTAGTTATATAAGGCGTTGTACTAGGCACAGTGAACTTTATAACATTTAAATGGATATATATACACACACATGCACATATAGATATAAACATTAATAGAAATAACAAACCATGTACACACCTTTCTCTAGAACAAGGTATTAAGTAACACATTCACAGACTGGAACACATAAACTACCAGAGGACTCCAGAGGAAGTTGACATAGGTTTTGACTGAAGGAGACCAAGGTAGGTTCTCCTTTAAGCTAATACTTAAGTTCAAAGGAAGGATACATATTGGACATGTAGAGAAAGAAGTCAGCCATCTCATGTAAGGTCAGCAAAGAAAGGACAGACTGCAGATGGTCCCCAACTTGTGGTTCTACTGAACGATGTTTTGACTTCACTATGGTATGAAAGTGGTATGTACTGAGTAGAAATTATATTTCAAGTTGTGAATTTTGATCTTTTCCTGGGCTAGTGCTATACAGTGTGATACTCTCTCGTGATTCTGGGCAGTGGTAATAGCAGCTCCCAGTCAGCCTCATGACATGAAGGCGAACAACTGATACACTTATGACCATCCTGGACCCACACAACTATTCTGTTTCTGACTTTCAGTACAGTATTCAATAAATTCCATGAGATATTCAACACTTTATCATAAAACAGGCTTTGAATGAGATGATTTTGCCCAATTGTAAGCTAATGTAAGTGTTCTGAGAACATTTAAGGTAGGCTAGGTGAAGCTGTGATGTTCGTTAAGTTGGGTATATTAAATGTATTTTCGATTTATAGCAGGTTTATCAGGAAGTAACTCCATCATAAGTTGAGAAGGATCTGTAGTGGCCAGAAATTATTTAGTTTATTAAATGAATGGTTTGCATGTTAGCTTGGGTACTCCCAGAAGCAAATGCCGGGACAAAATTAAGTGTAGAAGGATTTTATTAGGAAAACAAACATGAGAGAAAATATGGAGAGGTCTGGAGAAGTCAGGGAGGGCAAGTCTGACCCTGAGTGATGGAGAGAGTGGAGGAAGATCGCTGTGAGGTCTATGGCCAATGTCAGCCTCAGAGGAGTCTTGCCTCTCCCAGGAACAAGCTGCTATGCTCACTAACTGGCTGGGAGCCGTTCATGGGCAGCACATGCTCAGCTACACTCCTGATGGGAGAGCTCTTGTGGTCACCACAGATTGTGAGCTGAATTATTTATTTTTAATGAACCTTATAAAATGTGTTAAAATATTCATCTATGAACATTAAAAAATGTAGGTGTATTAGTTGTCACCCTTAGCCAGGCAAGATCTTGGAGTCTGAGCAAACTGAGTTTGAATCCTAGATACCACATATATAGGGTATATATGCAAGATAACTAATGCCTCTGAGTCATGTTTCTTAATTTGTAAAATCATGATAATTATCCCAATCTCGTATTTGTTGTGAGGAATAAACATGACAATGCATGTAAATAGTCCGGCACTAATGCCCGGCACATAGGGGGTGCAAAAATGGTAATACCCTCCTGATTTTAAATCTAACAAAAAGTGCATTCTCAAAATTTTGAAAGATTATTCTATTCTCAACAAAGGAAATATATTTAACTTTAGACAATCAATGTGAGCTCATTTCTAGTAATAGTAGTATCAATGAAATATTACGTCCTGATCTCTCTCTGTCCCTAAGGTTTGCTGAATGATTGGTAAAAATAATTTAGAAGGCAAGCGACTATACAGTCACGTCACAGAAGTTCATTTTGTCTGCATAACTCATGGAAGTCAGTATGGTTTCATTATGGAATTGTTCCACGGGCGATATGAAAGCATTTTCATATTGTCAACAAAATAACCATTGCATGAGAAATTATTACTCAGCACACCTATCCATTAACTAAAGTGTACACTTACAAACCATTAGGAAATGAAGGATATGTAATAAAGTCTCACTAAATTGATTTTTAATCTGGTTAGATTCTTAGGTTATTATTCTTTACAGTTACAGGTACTAAGTTGCATATTCCAATAATTTTTCACTGGTATATTCAAAACATGCCACACATAAAAATATTGACTATACAACTCTAGTGCATATATATACAGTTTAAATTAAATTTAAGGACACTTAGAAAATAATAAAGTTCCTCAGATTTCCTTTGGGAATTAAAACATATTTTTATATAGTGAAAACAAAATAATGACAAAATAATCTACCAACTGAATGTGGTCTGAAAAGTTTCTTTTAGTACTCCACTTGAGTAAATATAATAAAACTGTATGTACAGAATCAAAATCTTGATTATTTTATGTTTAAAATCACCCTTAGTTTCAGAGGTAGAGAGCACAGAGCCAATTCTAAGTCTTAATTAGCACGTATTCTTATAAATATGTTCCCTTTGCTAGCTACTACTCAAGAGGTTTCCTAGTCCTGTGAAATCTTCTTCCAGATAAATGTATACGTTTAGGATGAGAACAAGACTGATTTATCCTATATCATGTGAAAAGATTTGTGATAATCAACTCAGAACTCAGGAATGCCTTCAGTTTCAAATCACTGCCCATATAATAGAGGATGTAACCATAATTCAAACTGGAATTAAGCACGTGCATAGGCAAGGCCATGCAATTTAGATAGAGGAACAGTGTGAGTGATGACATAGAATCATCATCAACAAATATGTATTGAGAATCTCTTGTGAGCCAGGACTATTCTAGGAACTGGAATATTGTAGTAGGTAAAATAATAAATCTCTCTCTTCCTGAAGCTTCCATTCTTGCAGGAGAGCACAAACAATAAACAAACAACAGAATTACCTATACTGTGAGAAGCTATAGCCCACATTGGACTGGAGCACAGATGCTGGAGACAAAGTACAATTCTTTGAATCTCCCCTCTGCCACTTTATTGTTCTATTGTTAGTCTAAGACTGACTCTTAGCATCGCCATGCCTTAAGCTCTCCACATGCAAAATGGGGTTAATAAAACTGTCTCCTAGTGTTGTTATGAGGATCAAAGGGGTTCATATAGGTAAAGTTCTTAGCACAGTGTATGGAACATAAAGTCTTAGAAATACCTGCTATTAATATTATTAATATCATTTATCAGATGGATAGAAGAGCTATAGGGGACATTCAGCAGTTATAGGGGAGGGTGTGTAGGTATTTGATAGAGGCTGGTCAGGGAAGGCCTCTGATTAAATGACACAAGCAGAGATCTAAAGATGATGATGAAGGAAGGCTTGCTGATCTTCGGAAGCAGAGTGTTCGGGCAGAGGGACAGCAGGTACAAAGGCCGGGAGACCATTTTAGGAGCTTGGCTTTTACTGACATGGATATGCGAACAGTAGAGGAATTTTGGCAGAATATGACATGATCTAACATATGTTAAACAGATCACACTGCCTGCTCTAAGGAGAAGAGTCTCTCAAGGGTCGAAAGAGGAAGGCCTGTTAAGAAGGTATTGCAATAATATGGGAGAGACGATGGTGGATTGGACCAGGGTGGTACCAGTAATGATACAAAAAAGAAAAAAAGAAATTGAAGTCTAAGTCTATTTTGTAGATAGATCTGATGGGATTTTTTGACAGACAGGATCTGGGTTATAAAAGAGAAGTCAAGTTGTCTCCCAGGTTTTTATCATGAGAACTTTATCAATACAAACACAGTTTCCATTTAATAAGAAAGGAAGACCAGTGGATGGACAATGTTCAGGCCCCACTAAAAAATATAAACAGGAACACACCTCACTTAGATTAGCAAAATCATGGACTGAAAATGGGAAGTAGAAGATACACCATCTATGTACAGCCAAGTTCACGGAAGTCTTGGAGTTAAGCCAAAGATTTTATTTTGGAGGAGATTAGGGTTTGTTCAAACCATCCTTCCTTCCTTCCTCCCTTTCTCCCTCCCTCCCTATCTATTGATATTTTTCTTCCTTTCCATCCTTTCTTTCTTTCTCTCACTAGATGATGATCTTTAACTTCTACTCAGAACTTTGTATGTGGATACTTTGAACTTATTGCAAAACAGGGTATGACTTTCCATCTAAAGTAAAATTTGCCACTTGAACAAAATAGAAGCTATTATAAAAGGATAGGCTTTGTAAGTCAGAAAGAGAAAAACAAATATCATATATTAACACATATATGTGGAATCTAGAAAAATGGTACAGATGAAGCAGTTTGCAGGGCAGGGGTGGAGACACGGATGCAGAGAACCTATGGACACCAAGTGGGAAGTGAGGGTGTGGGGGGGTGGCGGTGGGATGAATTGGGAGATTGGGATTGGCATATATACACTGATATATATAGAAGAGATAAGTGATAAGAACCTGCTGTATAAAAAATAAATAAATAAAATTCAAAAAAAAAAAAAGATAGGCTTTGTAAGAACCCACTTGGGTTTTCTTCTTTGTTCTCCTCTAACCAGAGTGCATGAGACACTGTGAAGGGCCCCTCTCTGTCACCACTTGTATCTTTTCCCCACATCTAGCATCTACTTCTTGTGATGTTTTAGAGTGTCATAGATAGCATCTTAAAAATTTGTTAAGTGTATTCATTCCAATTCTTCATAAACAATGGGCTTAGAATCTATTCTTGAATTTCTGGGATGTTTTTTCATTTAACGTTTCACTAAAATAATTTGAAAGCATTTCAGTATAACTTCCTTTCATTTTAATATATAAAGTTATTTTCCCTTGTGATTTTCTCATTAGAAACATTTCTAAAAGCTAATGCTGAAAGTCACAGGAACATAATTTAAAAAATGAGAGGTCATCCTTTGAAAACTCAAAAGTAGTTAATCATCAAGTTAGAAAAGAAGTGATATAATTTGCTACACTATTTTTAGAAAATGTGTATTTTTGCTGGTTGTATCTTTTAGAGGAAAAAACAACCTCAGAGACAAAGCTGAAATGCTTTGTAAAAAAATTATATTAGGGGACTTCCCTGGTGGTGCAGTGGTTGAGAGTCTGCCTGCTGATGCAGGGGACACGGGTTCGTGCCCCAGTCCGGGAAGATCCCACATGCCATGGCCCTGAGCCTGTGCGTCTGGAGCCTGTGCTCCGCAACGGGAGAGGCCACAACAGTGAGAGGCCCGTGTATCGCAAAAAAAAAAAAAAAAAAAAATTATATTAGTTAACTAATATAAAAAGCTAACACTGCAACTAAACTGATAGTACCATTTTACAAGTTCATAAAAATGTGGAGTAAAAGGAAATCCTGAATCACACAATCCATTACTTTGTGAAAAAAATTTAGATTCCTAAGAGATTTTCGGAACTTGAATTTACAATTATTGCTATATATTTTAATTTAGATTCTTTCCCCCTCTATTATCCTCTCTTTACAAAACTTTTTCTTTCTTTTGGATATAATGCTTTACCTTTGATTTAAACACTCAGTGTAAATAAGTGGAATGATTGTATGACAAAGATATCTGAGTATCAACAAATCTATTTTTTAAAATTAAAGGTAAAATTGATTAGTAAAACATAGGGCCAGGGTACATGTACTGATGTTACATATCAAATATAATTGCTCCATATTTAGTTACCAAAAAAAATGCTTTCAACTTAGACACAGTCTCAGTATCAAACCAGATAGATAACTAGATTCAAGTCCCTCTCCCATCACCATACTAGGCTGGAACATAAAGTTCTCCAATTAGGAGGAATCAGAACAGAGATTTACTACTCTGCAATTTGCAAATGGAGCCATTCCTAAGGTAATACAGAACTGGTATTAGGATGTTAGAAAGGAAAAACACAATTTAGAAAAGGCTTAAATACAATGGATAATAACTATCACAGAGTCAACTACTTATAAGTGATCGCAGGGGATCAGAACATGTAACATCTTGATTTATGTGTTGCCTAGTGAACCAAATTCAAATAACTGAAAGAAACTGCAATGAATAATTTCATGAAATAACATCAGTAAATAAACTGACAGTGATACATGGAAACTGGAATTCGAAACACTGAACAAGGATTATATCAAGAGGTCACTTTGCACACTTTGCAGAGATAAAAAGAAACAGATCTGACCCCTTGGTGACTATATATATTTCATCTTATCACCAGGAGAAAGGATGAAAAGTGGAAAAACAAGTGATCAGTGAACTTCCTGGTTATTCTCTGCTTATATATCCTTGAAACTCTGGATTTGCAGACCTGGGGGTAGAATGGAGTTGCTTGTTCCTCTTAATCCCTTACAAAAAAAAGAAAAAAGAAAAAATTCATCTATTAGAGAATCTCTTGCTACAATGCAGTAGAGTGGCTGCAGTAAATTTTAAATGGCAGACCATGTAATTGGGCCACTTTGTGACCTGGCACAGAAACTCCCGTTTCCACTTCAGTGGCCAGTGGCCATGTAAGTAATGTAATTAACGTAGAGATTTCCACCAGACTCTTGGAGGCAGAGGTAAAGCAGCTTAGAACTAAGGGTCAGCCTGCCTTCCAGAGACGTGCATTGGTGAGAGGCAAGTACCATGCAGCAAAAGCAGCAGGGCAGACATCCCCAAGGGATGCACAGCTGATTTTCTATGGGTAAGAACCTCCGTAAAACTTCATTAGGGGATCCTGGTCAGCAGAGGATTGCTGAACTTCCCTGGGAGCAACCAATGAACATCGCCTGTGCTAAGAAAACAGTTTGCGGGTTTCTTGGGCAAAGAAAGCAACAAGGATAAGCGTTTGTTATTGCAGAAGGGGTAGGGAGACGTTGGCAAGGAGTCAGCAAAGATGGTATCAGAAAGCTAAGCACTTGAGGGTGAAGGAGAGTGTTTTCAGAAGAAATGCTGAAGGACAGAGCAGTTACAAAACCAAGAGGTTCAAAAATAAGACTAAACATACCAGAGAGAGAGAGAAAAAGAGAGAGAGAGAGAGAGAGAGAGAGATTGTTTCAACACAAAGAGCTGAGTGACCTTGAAGGGACATATTTAAGTGCCTCTCCAACCTCCAACCCCATCAGTGAGAATGGGACTCCAGTGTCAGGTGCAATAATTTTAGAAAGCAAAGAAAGTAGCTTTTTGGGGCACATTTAAGTTGCAATCTGTACACTTTGACAAACCCCTCCACATAGCAAGCTCTCTTGGAAAATCGAAGTCAACTGAAAAATAAATTCTGACATAATCTTATCTTTCACAAGACTAACAGTTGCCAGTAGTCCTACTTATTTAGTTCATGGATAGTTTCGTGTTTTATTCAAAAGAAGTTTCTTCAGTCTTTGCTCCTTAACTACATTCTGTGTCAACAGCTGTCATTTCAGTTTTTGGCAGCAGAGTTATTATGAAAATTGACCTACAATGAGTCATATTACCTCATCCAGGTAGATTTATGAGGTTTAAACAAGTGATGCTACTTTTCATAGTGAACACTTTAGGTCCAAAAGGAACATGCATTTTGTTCCATCATAAGATAGAGCACTAGATTTTCCTGTAGAGTTACTTCTCATACTGTTTAGTTAAATCATTCTATTTTATTCTGGTAGACATTGGCTACTTATTTTATACTATATATTAAACTTACTTTTTGACTCTTTACAATGATCTGAAATTATTAAAGCTATCATATTTATAAATTTTAACTTACCATGCTTTCCTTTGCTCAGAATTTATCCCAAATTTTGCAATTTTTTGTTCTCTAAATTTGTCAGAGTTAAAGGAAATATCAAAATTACGGAGGGGAAGAATTTCTAAAATGTACTCAGATAGCAAAACAAAATATCCAGTTTTTCAAGATATGACTCATTTACTGGGCAAAGAAAGTAGAGGTCACAATCTTCAAGTTGCCTTAAATAGGATCCTAGATTCTTAATTCTACTATTTGCATGATAATAAAAAAGAAATTTATGAATTATATTTACAGTCTCTTATCTAAATATAAGGCAAAGTGAGACTGATAAATTCTATCTAATTCAATAAATTAACAGAGTTGTTAGAATGTTCTGTAATCATTATGCTAGAATCATCTGTTATGGTAGTTGACCTCAAAACATTCAGTTGGAGGATGCACTGTTTGTAGATCAACAGAAGCACCAAGGAATAGGTCACTGGCTATGGAGTAAGGCCAGCTCTTTGCATGTAGGTGAAATGAAAATGAAGGAAGAGAACAATTGCCTGATCTCACAAAATCATTAATAAAATCTGAAAGAAAGTTCGTCCTCAACAATACTATGTAAGCACTGTGAAAATGAAGTGATCCAGTTAATTTTGTCAGTGCTAGCATGCCCTAACAAAATTACTTCAAATTATGATACCTTTGTGTGTGCATGGGTCTGTTGGTGGAATTCTTCAAGGATATTGCCTTTTGGGTATTGGATCCTGAGGCCTCTTTATATGTGACACATTATAAGGGAGATTTTCTCCCACTGACTATTATGCCATATCATCAGTTAGTTGAAGCCAGTAGACTTTTTATTAAAATCAAGTAAATGATACCTCATTTGAATTTAGGAATAAATGCTATGTTTGAAGTAAAAAATTGTGAACAGCTTTTAATTATATGTTATGTATCAATGGATTATTTTTGCACAGACAACCCAGCCTTTGTAAATGTCTGTACAACTTCCAGTTAACCTAAGAGAAGAAAGCTCTTCCTGGCGGCTCTTCCAGGGGATAGCCATCACATCCCATGCCATTCCTACTGCCTTCCCTATGATGCCTACACAAGGTACACCCAGATTTTCAAGAACACATAGGCTGCAGAATAGTTCCACACCCCTTGCTCTCCTACCAACCGTGTGAAGCATATACTGACTAAGGTGGTGAAAAACTGGAACCTTTCTCCTCTTTGTAACCACAATTTTCTCTGCCACCCCTCCACTCGACCACTTTTCATCTACGGTTGGTAGATAATGATGTACCATGTAAATTATGTTCTCTATGGAAATTCTGACCATTTAGAAAATAAAATAAAATAAAAATGTGTTTAATTCCATTTTTATAATTTAAAAATTAGTCTTTATTGTGCACGTGTACCCGTGTGCGTGTGCAGGTACAATGTGAACATTCTAGAGGACTCGGAAGTCAGAGATACTTGAGCTCAAAGACAACTTCAGTTACTTACTAGCTATGGAAGAGCAACAGTTTTTCTGAGCCTCAGTTCTTTAATCTGTTAAATAGAGTTGTTCAGTGTCAGTATTTTGGAAGGTTGTATTAAATGGTATAATAATGATAATATGTATTGAGCACTTATTATAGGCTATATAATGGGCTAAGTGAATTATATTAACTGTCTCATTTTACCTCAAAATAAAATCTATACTTAACATGAAAAAAGAGCAACTTTTAGTAACTTGAAAACTCAATCTTTGTGCAAGTAATACCAAATTCTGATCTACTGAACACACGAAAGTAAATTGGTAGCCACAGAATATTTTAGAGTTTTGAGCAAGTGCCACTGGATATTATCCTGGTAATGCAGTTCAATAACATATTTCAAGTCAACCAATGTTTTTGACAGTTATCCGTCATGATGTCTGTGACTATACCAACAAGATTTGCAAAAGCAGAGAACATAAAATTGAAAAAAGAAATTCATTTTTATCGTTCAGATATATTATAAAACCTTGACCAGAAGGTCTCAAGAAAGTAAGGAGGGATTTGCAATTTTAGAATTTATTAGCCCATTGAGAATCCTATGTAGAGTACTTGATTAAGGAGATAAGGTTACATCTGAAAGGTAGAGAGTCTGGTTAAATGAGCAGTAGGTTTCCAGTGTCACTATATGCATTGTAAATAATACTTTTTTTAATAATAGAATCTTCCATGGGTCAGAAGATTAAGGCTTTATCTTTCAAAATAACTACCCTATCTCCACCATATTTAACAACTACCTTAATCCGAATTTCTAACAATTAACTAACCTCTTATGGGAAAATTAAAAACATATATTTGGCATAATAATATAGTAAAGTGATTTTTAGTACCTGTAAAGTACATCAAATGTAAAGTATTTTCTCTAACAACCAATTCTAAAATTGGAAAATTTAGTGTTTTCTGTATAAACTTGATATTTGATCAATTATCAGAACATATTTATTAAGTGGATTAAAAGGAGAATTTTGAAAAAAAGTAGTGATTCAAAACAACTTATAACTTTTCTTTAAAGAATGAATGTAGTCATGCTCTCAGACTCAAATGTCCTTATAATTAAAGAACAGCCTCAATTTTTTTTGCTGTTTCGAATGTTTGAATATCTATAATTCCCATCCCCCAAATCTAAGCAATACTATTTTAAATTTGATCATTTTCTTAGAGAAGATAAGCTGCAAAAATTGCAGACTTCCACCAGCTCTGTTTCTTAAAGGGAATTATAATCTTTAGTCATTATCTTCAAACATCAAAACACAACAGATTCAACACGCCAAACAAGGCAGGCCAGCATGATGGCAGTTCCCCACCCCACGAAAAACAGTGTGATCACCTACTAATTGTCTAATTGGTTTGCATTTTACATAAATCAATTATCTTCAGTTAAAGACTCCAGAGTTCCATTGTGAGCTCTCTGCATGTTGGATCCTACACTCCCGTCACCTTGGAAGATCATCTTATGGAAACACTTAATTCAGTTGACATTGTTGACATTAACTTCACATATAAGTGGCTTCTACAGACCAATAAGAAAACCTTAAACTCTGTGTATTCTTTTCTGAGCATAGGTAATCTATGGATAGAAACCTGGAAAGACACATATTCATATAAAGTCCTAACAAAATGAATATCTTTATAGTTGTGATTTAATATATTTTAATTATCTATGTTCAGTAATCCTAAAACTACATTTTAGAGGAAATATAATCTTGGCTCAATTATTTTAAGTGAAAGCAAGACTATGCTTTTAAGCATATTTACATTCATTTATTTTCGAATTCCTCATACCTTCGGATGAGTTTTATTTCAAGGAGTGGAGAAAAGTAAAAGATATTTGTTAAAATATTCATTGAGCAAATAGATGTTCCTAAGACTTTTGTTGAAATAATTAATGTTCACTTTGGTTACAATAGAGAAAAACAACTGAAATATGCACATAATGGCATAAATACACACGTATTTCCTTGCTTTGTCAGCTGAGAAGGCCTAGAAACGGTGACACTCCAGTAATAATGAGCACACCTAATGCTTAGATCTTGGGTTATAATACCATTCTCCATTGAAAGGAACCGGTCTCCTTGGAGAAACTGCTGATTTTAGGGCTAGGGAATATACCAAATGAGTCTGGGGCATCTTACAGGCAGTGCCAGAAAGTAAGGAAGTATTTAAAAACAAACAAAAACGTCAAAGATGGGATTTGTCCATGTGACACAGAAGCCAACCATTAAGCTCCCAATGTCCAAAGCTGGAAAAATTCAAGGGAGAAACTAAATTAAGTAGTATTGGGTTATAATTCAAAGTATAAAATAAATATCCATGAGTTTACATTGATAAAACAAATGATTGAATAAAC
This sequence comes from Grampus griseus, assembly GCF_964374135.1. Classification (NCBI taxonomy): domain Eukaryota; kingdom Metazoa; phylum Chordata; class Mammalia; order Artiodactyla; family Delphinidae; genus Grampus; species Grampus griseus. Next base: position 13,019,249 of record NC_139017.1, on the reverse strand, counting down.
AAATAAGTAAATACATATTTCATGCAGGAAAATTTCAAATAATATATGTACATATTCCTCACTCTTTAACTGTAGACTGTGCATAGTGACTTCCTTCCAAAGTGTACAGTATAAAAAGGAGGAAGCAAAGGTAACTTCATAGTGGAGAAACTTGACAGATGCTACTTCAGCTAAGGTGATTAGTGATGACATTACCAATCACTGTAAGTCACGTTGACAGTATGTACCATTGATGCCATGTGATGGCACCTTACCTCTATGGTCTTCTTCCCAGTCTGATCATGAGAAAAACATCAGACAAATTTCCATTGAGGGGTATTCTAGAGACTGCTTGACCGCTACTTTTAAAAGTGTCACAGTTGTCAAGAACAAGAAAATTCTGACAAACTGTCACAACCAAGAGGAACCTAAAGAGATGGGATAACTAAATGTCATGTGGTATCCAGGATGGGAACAGAAAGTGTTCATTAGATAAAAATAAGAAAATCTGCATTAATTATGGACTTTAGTTAATAAAAACATATCAATATTGCTTCCTTAATTGTAATAAATGTATCATCCTAATGTAAGATGTCAGTAACAGCAGAAATTGGGTTTGGAGTATATAGGAACTCTCTGTATTATCTTTGCAATTTTTCTGCAAATCTAAAATTATATTTAAAAAAATTAAAGAAGAGAACATATCTTTTGTAAACAATAAGGAGTTTAGGTAAAGTAAAATGCAGCTCTGCCCTTTTCTGTAGGAGCATTTTTAAGTATTTATCCAACCAGGGTCCTGGCTTAAGTGTAGATTCTTCTCTTTGCTCTTCAGACATGTTTGTGCTTCCTTCCTGCTAAATCCATAATTCTTTGCATATACTTCTACTAAAAACCTATATCCTGATTAATGGTATATAGTTAATATCTCTATCTCCCCTTGTCCACTTTAATACTTTAGGGAGTTAACGAAATCTATCCATCCTTATATCTGCGAGCATTAGCATAGTGCCTAACATATAAGAAAACTGAAACATATGTTGAATGCCTCCAACCATATATAAATAAATGAATAAATACATACACAATGCCTTAAATTCAAATATACTCATGGAAATCAAAGACTTTTATCATTCAGCAATATGTATTAAATTGCTATAGTGAGGTAGATTACGTGGCTTCAAACTACTAATAATTTTTGTCAGTACAAGTATAATTGTGATCTCCAATTTATGAATGTTTTTCACTGTTCATGGGTCAAACATAATGCTAGCCTTAGTTGTTATGCATAATTACAAAATTACTAACAGTGACATTGATGCATGTAAGATAGTTTATTTTGGCAAAGTATCCTTTTATAATTTGGCCACAAATGTCCTTTTAGCTTTATCTGCAATTACTCTAATAAACCCTATAAAACTGACTTTTCCTTGAAACTGCATTCTACCTCATAGAATACACATATGCTATTGCCTCTGCCAGGAATGCTCTTTCCATCTTCCCAATTTGGACACTTCCTATTCACACTTCACGACTAATAACTGGTGATTGTGAAACACAATATGAGCTCTGACATAAACATATGGTAATTCTCAAACATTTATAAATTTGCTTCTAAGTTCAACTATGCAAGCCTAGCTATATCTTTTATGAGTCCAGAATTTCAGACAAAAGGGTTCAGAATGCCCTACATTCTCTAAAAAGTAGATTGGAAAATAGTCACTATGACTGAGAAACCCTTAGAGCCAAGTTGTAAATTTCTCTTCTCTATTTAAAAAGGAAATTCTTATCTGCATTCTTTGGGTTTCAAATGGGTTGTTAAAAAAATGGTGAACATAAATATAAATTTAGATCTTTTAAGTTTCTTATATTGATTTAAGAAAAATTCTTATTGAAAATAAATTTCCAAATGCCCAAGATTTCAGTTACCTTTTCTTTAATACAGTCTATTGAAAAAAAATTTTTTTTTCGTGGAGTTTAAGTTTGTCTCTACTCTTGTCCACATGGCATTTTTTTTTCTTCTGATCAGATTCCACACTATTTTCTCATATCTAGAGATGTATTAAGATGGAACATTTTTGCTTGAACTTAATGTGATCTTTAACACTTTTAACCCTCAGTTTACCTATATATCAAATTTGAAGAGTGAGAGTGAGGTTTAGAGTATGAAGAATCAAAAGTGAAATTAAAATTTCACCAGTACATTGATACATTTTGGAAAGGCTTTTTAACTGATAGTAGTTTAAATACTCTTTCTCGGGCAAAATAGTTGCCATTCACATGTTTTGAAATTACATATGGCAGAAATGCTAAAGCTGGTCTTAAGATTAACTATACATTTAAATCCAGAGAAATACATGTCTCATGTTAACAAGCACGATAAAGCCAGAATCATATTTTAAAGTTTCTTAGACAGTATTACAAATGGTAAAAATAATAAAAGCATTCACAAATATTACTTGTTAGAGCAATTAACAAGTACATGCAGTATACCTATACCATTTGTAGCACTTATCATTTTGCATTTAATTATATGCCATTCCTCACTTTCTTAGGAGAGTGTCAATTCTTTACAATGAGGATCATAACTTATTCATCATTACATATTTAACAACTAAATACTAGTAAGAGTAATAATAATAATAACTGAAGTTAGGTTTTTTAAGTTTACTAAGCAGGTACTATGTTCAGTCTATTGTTTGTTTTACTAATTTAATCCTTTAAAAACCTATGAAGTAATTATGTTTAATCCTCTTTTGCAGAACATTTATGTGGTTTTAAAGAGATTAAGAAATTTGCTCAACATCACACTACCGGAAAATGGATGATCTCCTTTAAACCCAGACGTTTTTATTATAGAGCTCATACTCTTAAACTTTACACTGTGACACAATTTATTCATTCATTCAACAAGTAGGTGGAAAATGTACTACATCTGTCAGATATTACAAGATACCAGGATGCATCAGTGAATAAGACAGAATCTATACTATCACGGATCTTACATCACAGGAAATAAGAAAGAATTCAAACAATAAACAGGTATATAAAAATATACAAGGAAATATCATAGTAGTATGAAAAAAGTTCATGACAGTGTCTTTGAAAATATCAGTGAGATAATTTCCCTTAAATATAGACTAACATAAGCAGCAAGAAAAATGAAAATTCTTAACAGATTGAGAACATTTAAGATGAATTTAAACTTTAAACTACAGCTACAAAAGAAAGCAATGGGACAGTCTTATGGTGATGTAGACTTTTATCAACTTTTAAATGTTTTAAAGTGATGTACAGTTTTACTGTCTTTAAAGGAACTATTATTTCCTACATTGTACAAATAGTTTTAGAGTTAGAAAAAGAGGGAAAGCTCCCTGGGTATTTTACAAAGCTGCTAAAATATTCATTAAAAAGCCCCAAAAGAAATTGAGAAATCAAAATTATCAGTCGACCTCAGTTATGAAAAAGATGCCATGATTCTAAAGAAAATATTATTAATGAAGCCAGGAAACACACACACACACACACACACACACACACACACACACACACAAACACACACACAGATGTATACATACACTGCATGATCAACATAAAAAATATATATCTGGAGAACATATTATGGCTAAGTACTGAGACTTTTGCTTTATATCACTGTATTAACAGATTAAAGGAGAAAACAAATGTGGTTACTTCAACTATGGCGGAAAACTGTTTATTAAAACATAGCAGACATAATTCTTTTAAAAAGCCAAGTGGATAAAAATTCCTTTCAGAAAATTAGGAGAAAATAAAATCTTCCCTATGCTAATAAAAATATTAAAATACACAGCAAACATTATTCTATTCATGAAACAGTAGAATTAGTCCATTTAAAGAAAACATGAAAAAATTCACCATTTTACTAAGGGGCTGAGTCATCAAAGTAGGATATGAGTGAAAAAATAAAAGTATAATGATTGGAAATAGGAAGAAATAAACTTGGATGCATTTTAGAGGATATGATTGTCTACAGAGAAAGTAAAAGAAAATCCACAAACTATTGCAATTAGAAATTAAAAGTATTCCCATCTACCATAAAGTGGTATAAAATCCAATTTTAAACAATACCATTTATAAAGCCAGACAGAGGAAGAAAATACTGTATGATACCACTTATATGTGGAATCTAAAAAATACAACAAACTAGTGAATATAACAAAAAGAAGCAACTCACAGATACAGAGAACAAACTAATGGTTACCAGGGTAGGGGTGGAGGAGTGGGAGGTACAAACTATTGGGTGTCTTTCTCTGACTGACTTCACTCAGTATGACAATCTCTAAGTCCATCCATGTCACTACACACTACTGTACATAAAATAGATAACTAATAAGAACCTATGGTATAGCACAGGGAACTCTACTCAATACTCTGTAATTACCTGTATGGGAAAAGAATCTAAAAAAGAGTGGAATGTAGATGTATGACTGATTCACTTTGCTGTACACTTGAAACTAATGCAACATTGTAAATCAACTATACTCTAATAAAAATTAATTAAAAAAAAACTGTTGGAAATAAGATAGCCTCAAGTATGTATTGTACAACACAGGGAAATATAACCAATATTTTGTAATAACTGTAAATGGCAAGGAACCTTTAAAAATTGTATAAAAATTTAAAAAATTAAATAAAAACAATATCATTTATATATAACTCTTCACCACTTCAGCATATGCTGAACAAAGTGACTTCCTTCCAAAGAGTATATAATAGAAAGAGTTTAAAAAAAATAAAAGGAATAGCTTTGCAATGGGGAAACTTGACAAACATTACCTCAAGCCAAGTGGTCAAGGTTAACGGCAATAATGATAGTCATGTTGATAGTACATCCTTTTGACATGGTAGATAAAAATGGCATTAATCCCTCTGTCTCCCTTCCAGAAATCCACAACTCTAGTTTAATTTTTAGAAAAACATCAGACAAACTCCAACTGAGGATACCTAAAAACACCTTAGTTGTAGTCTTCAAAACTTTTGAGATGACCAAAACAAGGAAAGTCTGGGAAACTAATCAGAGAAGGACAAAGAGTCTTAAGGGCTAAATGCAACTTGATATCCTGCATAAGATCCTGGAACAGAAAAAGTTCATTAGAGAAAACTAACAAAATCCAAAAATGTGTGGAGCTTAGTTAATAACAATATATTAAATATTGGTTGGTTAATCATTATAAATGTACCATAGTGCTGTAAGATAATATGTAACAGGGGAAACTGGGTTTGAGGTATATGGCAATTCTATTACATTTTCCATTCATCAGTACATCTAAAACTATTATAAAATGAAAAGCTTTTAAAATGCCACTTATACCAAAGGATACAATTCACCAAGGAACAAAACTAATAAATACGTTGATAGTTTACTAAGATCACTGAAGAAAACAGAAGAAAGTAAAATAAGAACTAAGTAGTATATAGGAAGCATAGGAAGCATAGGTATATAGGAAGCATAGGAAGACTAAAAATTATAAAAATAGATATTTCCCTAGTTAACCTGAATTACATGCAAAATTACAATTTGCATTTTCTTCAAAGAACTGGTAAATTTGTTCTAAAATTCATATTGAAAAATAAAACCAAGAATAGAGGTTAACCAAGCAAACATGCTTCCAACATCCTTACAGCTATTTGGGTTTCTGATATATGTCAGAATGGCATTACGAAGTAGGAAGGAAAATACTTGTTATTCAGGACATCGTTGGAGATAATTGCCCATCCACACTGAGGGGTGCAAGGGATAGTACATAAAAGTATGTCTCCACATCACATCAAGCTGCAATTAAATTCCAGGTAAATTAATACTCAAATGCAGCAATGTGGATGACAAAATTGTAAAATAATTTTAAAGAAACTAAGAGAATTCTTTTGATAACATCAGATAATTCCAACACACAAAGCAAGAAAAGACTTTCACCTGAAGGTGAAAGGAAACATTGCAATGAAAACTAAAACTACCCACCAAACTAGAATTTCCCAGACATGCTCTCATATTGAGTTAAAAAAGAGAATATAGCAAGCTTTCACAGAAATGATTTTATAAAGTGCTGTTTTAAAGTTTTGGCTTGACTTTAAGAATACTGAATTTTCTTACACAATTGTTAAATACCGCCCCATTTCAAACCCATTTTTCTATATGATCGGGCTTTGTGATAAGGAAGCTATGAGTCTGCAAACCACGTTTTTCCTTTGCCAGTTGACTCCCTCTTATTCTAACAATACAGGGTACTAAGAGGCCTGGTGAAGGAAGAAGGAACACATTGCCTTCCTCTTTGCTTCCTTTTTCTGTTTTCTCTTTCTCTTCTTGTCAGCATCCCTTCTGGAGTCTGTTTTTTTTCTTCATTTTCTTTTCTTGCCACCCTTCCAGGAGTAGTATGTTCCAATTTTCGGTGTGCCAACAATTGCGGAACCAGCCTCATAGTTGGTTCAGAGATAACAGCGCCAGCCAGCTGAAGTCCCTTCTATGAGGTCTGTGTCCCCGGTCCCAGGGGTCTCCCCTCTCCCAACCTTTACACATTAGAAATTCTCACACTTCTTTTTGGTAGTTGCTTCCCATTATTTCTACCTCTGTGATATTTCTGTGTTTCATTTTTGCCTTTTTATTTTTTTAACATCTTTACTGGAGTATAACTGCTTTACAATGGTGTGTTAGTTTCTGCTGTATAACAAAGTGAATCATAAATACATATACATATATCCCCATATCTCCTCCCTCTTGCATCTCCCTCCCACCCTCCCTATCCTACCCCTCTAGGTGGTCACAAAGCACCGAGCTGATCTCCCTGTGCTACGTGGCTGTTTCCCACTAGCTATCTATTTTGCATTTGATGGTGTATATACGTCCATGCCACTCTCTCACTTCATCCCAGCTTACCCTTCCCCCTCCCCGTGTCCTCAAGTCCATTCTCTATGTCTGCACCTTTATTCCTGTCCTGCCCCTAGGTTCTTCAGAACAATTTTTTTTTAATATATAGATTCCATATGTATGTGTTAGCATACGGTATTTGTTTTCCTCTTTCTGACTTATTTCGCTCTGTATGACAGACTCTAGGTCCATCCACCTCACTACAAATAATTCAATTTCGTTTCTTTTTATGGCTGAATAATATTCTATTGACCATATGTGCCACATCTTCTTTATCCATTCATCTGTCGATGGACACTTAAGTTGCATCCAAGTCCTGGCTATTGTAAATAGAGCTGCAATGAACATTGTGGTACATGACTCTTTTTGAATTATGGTTTTCTCAGGGTATATGCCCAGGAGTGGGATTGCTGGGTCGTATGGTAGTTCTATTTTTAGTTTTTTAAGGAACCTCCACACTGTTCTCCATAGTGGCGGTATCAATCTACATTCCCACCAACAGTGCAAGAGGGTTCCCTTTCCTCTACACCCTCTCCAGCATTTATTGCTTGTAGATTTTTTGATGATGGCCATTCTGACCGGTATGAGGTGATACCTTATTGTAGTTTTGATTTGCATTTCTCAAATGATTAGCGATGTTGAGCATCCTTTCATGTGTTTGTTGGCAATCTGTATATCTTCTTTGGAGAAATGTCTATTTAGGCCTTCTGCCCAATTTTGGATTGGGTTGTTTGTTTTTTTGATAGTGAGCTGCATGAGCTGCTTGTAAATTTTGGAGATTAATTCTTTGTCAGTTGCTTCATTTGCAAATATTTTCTCCCATTCTGGGGGATGTCTTTTCATGTTGGTTATGGTTTCCTTTGCTGTGCAAAAGCTATTAAGTTTCATTAAGTCCCATTTGCTTATTTTTGTTTTTATTTCCCTTTCTCTAGGAGGTGGGTCAAAAAGGACCTTGCTGTGATTTATGTCATAATGATTCTTTATGTTGACATATATTAAATCATTATTGAAGTATTAAAATAAACGGAGTTGGTTTTCCTTTCTGCATTTTTACTGATTCAAGAAAAATTTTTAAGTCTTCTTTGGTTTTAAGAATATTTTTCTTCAACTGAAATTTTTTTCTGTTATCTATTTCTAGATAGGATAGGATAGGATCCACGTAGGATATCTGTTTCTGTTTTTACCTTAGCAACCTAAAAAATGAACCAAATACAAGGTGGACTTTCATATATTATATAAATAAACATCTATTAATTTTACTGAATATATTTGCCAACAATCTAAACTGTTGCCCATCTGAAGCTTTTGTCAAGGAGGAAATTTATGGACCCAGAAATAGAGAAACAAGTTTAATTTTGGTGCCAATATGACTTTGCCAATGTCTTGATTATCAGGAATAAGTTTGACTAATTATTGTATACCTTAATCTATCCAATATGTTACCAATATACTATCCAGTATTTTTAAATTGGATGTTATTTATTTAGGACTTTTGCAACATGGATTTTTTATTAATTTGTGAAAAGATATGACTTTTTAAATCATATAATTCAAAACAGTTTAAAGACCATGTGAAATTATTGTATTGACTCCTTGATTTTTTTGCATGGATTGTGCTAATTAAATTTTAGTCTTTCAAGCATATGTTACAATTTAGTGCAATGGCATATAAAATTTTATGTAGGATTCAGTGTTCATAATACTCTCATAGGATCCACTGTACCACCGAAATTAAACTAATAATGCTGAAAAGGATGTTTACCTTCAAGATCCCTGTGGCACTTTAAAAGATCAATCAACTTGGCACTTTTGAAAATTTAAATTAAATTGATGATGTCTCATTGCACTCTGATGATTATGATTACATAGAAGCAGAAAACAAATATTAAGGAAACTAGCTCTGAAAGGCTAACTGATAGAAAACATGATAGATGCAGAGTGTAGATATTGTGATTTTTGTTCCCCACCGAGAGAATAATAAATCATTTTAATTTTCTCTTTATTAATATCTGAAAAAGAGACAAAAGTAGTTAAGGTAAGATAAAATAAAAGCAGTTGAATTTTAAATATAAAAATTGTAGGTTTTCTTATAATACTAATTTACTATTCAAATAATAATTTCAGGATAAGTCCAAAATTATTTAATTTTAGATTATAAACTATAAGTATATATCCACATTGTTTATATACCAACATATAAATGATGATTCTAAAACTGTATTTTTTTTACCACATTCACCATTTTTAAGTGTACAGTTCAGTGTGTATTAAATACATTCATAATGTTGTGCAACTATTACCACCATCCATCTCCAAAATTCTTTTCATCTTATAAAACTGAAACTCTATATACATAAACTCTATATCCATAAAATAATAACTCCCCATCTCCCTTCCCCCAGTCCCTGGCAAGTGCCTTCTACTTGCTGTATGCTCTAAATACCTTATGTAAGTGAACTCATACAGTATTTGTCTTTTTGTGACTGGCTTATTTCACTTAGTATAATGTCCACAAGGTTCATTCATGCTGGGAGAAAATGTCAGAATTTCATTCCTTTTTTCAGGCTGAAAAATATCCCATTGCATGTATATACCACATTTTGTAAAACTGTATTTTTTTAAACAAAAACAATTATCAACCAAAATTACAGCTTAAACAATTAACAATTTATATTGATATCACTTAATGGTAATTTATTTTCCTTTAAAATTTTATATACAATTAGACTGAGAAAAAAATTAATCATTTTAATTGATGCAAAAGGATGTTTTCTAAAGGTCAATATCCATTATTGATTTTAAAAGCTTAGTTAATTCAGATTAGAATATTTTCTTTACCTAAGATATATGGTTTCAAATTCCACTCTATGTATTAATCAATATAAGAGGGATGACAATGCTAGAATTCGAAGTTCTAGCAATTAAAAAAATACAATTATGAAGTAAAATTGAATGGAGAAGGAAAAACAATCATTTGTATCTAGTACTTATTGTGCATATTCTGGCAATAACTAGTTAAAACTCCATTTAAAAAGAAATCATATTTAAACAAGAAAAAGTAAGGCACTAATTAAAAATAAATTTATTTGGAAATAAGGACAAATATGAAGGAATATTTAATAATTTATTGATAAATAAGAGCTATGAGAGACAAATGTATTATAGGAATGAAAATACTGTAAATATAAAAATTATATTAGAATCCTAAAGGCCATTTTTTTTTTTTTTTTGGCAAAAAGCGCTGGACAAATAAGTGATTCCTGCATCATGCACAGCTTCCTCAGCACCCAGCTCCCTTAGCGATGTGGGCTTCCCCAGCATCAGGCTCCAAGCAGCACTCAGCAGCCAGCAGCTTTCCCCAATACTCCCCTCTCCCCTCTAGGCTGTTTTGTAGCAGAGTTCCTCTAGTGAGACATCATCCTTTGAACAGAATTCCCAGACACTCTAGAGGAGGCATTGAAAGACTACGGCCTGCATGCCAAAGCAAGCCACCAGATGTTTTTGTAAAGTTTCACTGAAACCTAGCTACAACCATTCCTCTAGTCAGTACCGGGAAGTTTCATATTCCAACTGCGGAACTGAGTAGTTGTGACAGAGACTGTATGTCCCACAGAGCCTACAATATTTACCATATGGCCTTTACAGAAAAGTTTGCTAACCCTTGTCTGAGAAGATGGATTTCTACCAAGATCATAGGTCAGATTTCCAAAAAGTTCTGTTGGCCATGCTCCCTCCAATAAAATCTGAATCTAACCTCTGTGAGTGAGGGCTTCATTTTCATGAGTCTAGCTCAGCACCTAGGGGTGGTAACTGCTCTTTCTATCTACTGTTTCTATATTCTCCAGAGTTCCATGTACCTCTTACTAGCCAATCACTCATGACTTCAATTCCATGTTATAATTAATCATTCTTAATGTTAAACATTTCCTGTTCAAATAATTCTATAATGTCTCTTTCCTCACTGAACCTTGACTGATATACAATGAATATTATCTTTCCTCCCTTTATCTTTAATCTATATGCGTCTTTTATTTAACATGGTTTTCCTGTAGACAACATATAGTTTGTTTTTTCTTTCTTTTTAAATTTTGTTTACAGTCTATCCATCTGTACTTTTAAAAAGAGGTGTTTGACCATTTATTTTTAGTGTAAAATATTAGTAGGGTTGGATTTAAGCCTATCACCTTGCTCTTGTTTTCTCTTTTCTCCATGTGTTTTTTGTTTCTTGTTTTTCTCTCTTTTCTGTCTTCTTTTGGATTAGTTGAAGATTTTAGGATTCCTTTTGCCTTATTAATATTTAATAATAATTACTTAATATATTTTGTCCAATTTTCTAGTTGTTTATGACAGAAAGAGAAATCTAGTTCCTCTTACCACATCATGGATAGAAGTTTAATCCAAAAAAAATTTTTTTTACATTATATTTTTTCTGGATTTTTATAAAATTAGTTCAGCTTCATACAAAAGAATAAATGCTCAAAACAAGAAACAATGATAAATGAATGAATAAATGCCAAAATTATGGAAAAAGAAAAAGTGTTGGAGACCAGGCTGTCTTAAAATTTATAAGAATACATGAGAACATAGGATAAAGCCACAGATAAGTTTGCATTAGTGAAAAACCAGACTAATGTATCATCCTATTTAATTTTTTGGGGGGGGGTAGGAGTTTATTAATTAATTAATTTATTTTTGCTGTGTTGGGTCTTTGTTTCTACGCAAGGGCTTTCTCTAGCTGTGGCAAGCGGGGGCCACTCTTCATCGCGGTGCGTGGGCCTCTCACTATCATGGCCTCTCTTGTTGCGGAGCACAGGCTCCAGACGTGCAGGCTCAGTAGTTGTGGCTCACGGGCCCAGTTGCTCTGTGGCATGTGGGATCCTCCCAGACCAGGGCTCGAACCCGTGTTCCCTGCACCAGCAGGCAGACTCTCAACCACTGCGCTACCAGGGAAGCCCCATCCTATTTAATTGAATATGGAATCCAGAATGAGATGACAGTATTTATGAGAACGTGACAGGTGATAAAAACACCAGTTTATTAATGGGAAAGAGTAGATTACTTACTGCTGTTACAGATAGTTATAGAAATGAAGTAAAATGAATTAGACTTTTATCTCTATTAAAAAATAAATTTAAAATACCATAAAGGTTTAATTTCTTTAAAATTATAGAAGATCTTTAAAACTGTCTAAAACCTAACATAAACTAGAGGCTGGTGGAATGTTGCTAACTCTATTAGTTCAGAGAGTCCATATTTTTCTACTACAACAACCCCCAAATCTTAGTGGCTTATTAAAAGAAAGACCTATATCTCATCATGCTGTGTATACATCATGGGTGGTCTGGGGCTCTCTGCCATATTTCACCATTCTGACACCACAGCTGATGTGAAAATTACCATCATAAATGATGTTGGTTTCTGTGGTACACTGGCTTAAAAAACTCTCCTTGAAGTGAGAGTTGCCTTTTCTGCTCACATTTCATTGGCCAAAGCAACTCACGTGCCAATACGTAACTTTAAAAGAAAAAAAGTAAAGTCCTAATATATGCCAAGAAAGTATTGTTCAATACTTCTAATAAATACCTCACAAACTTTACACACACACATATTTGTATCACCACTGATACACTAAACAAAGTCAATAGACAAATGAAGGATCTGAAAAAAAGTATAAAATAATTTATTATTATTATTATTACCGCTAATGTATGAATATAATAGGAAACTGACCAAAAAATATACAAATGTTCATAGCCCCATTAAAATTAGACCAAAGGTAACAACAGAATCTACAGTGATCTAACACAAACATCCGATAAATAAGTGTAAATAAACTCAAATTTACTCTCAGTCAGGACAACAGATACTAAACTATTAATAAGCTATATCATCCCATCTAGATAAGACAGATAAATAAAAGAACTATGTCTGGTGGTGACATGAAGAAAATTTTCTGAGCAGCATCTATTAAAATTAAACATAACATATTGCATATAAAGGAGGAATGTTACTCCAAGAAACTGACTCCATGGAACTGAAAGCATTGATTGAAAAAGGCCTGTTGCTATGAACTGAATTGAGTCCTTTCAAAAATCATGTTGAAGCTCTGTTCCCAGTACCTTAGAATGTGACTATATTTGGAGATACCTTGGAGATTAATTACCTTTAATGAGGTAATTAAGGTTTAATGAGGTCATAAATGTGAAGCCCTAATCCAGTATAACTAGTGTTCTTATAAGAAAAGGAAGAAATACAAGGAATTTCCACACAGAGGAAAGACCATGGAAGGACAGCAAGGAGGCAGACATCTGCAAACCAAGAAGAGAGGTCTCAGGAGAAACCAAACCTGCCAACACACCTTGATCTTGGACTTTAACCTACAGAACTGTAAGAAATAAATTTCTAATATTTAAGTCACTCAGTCTATGTATTTTGTTATGGCAGCCCTAGCAGACAGTCATACCTATGTACAGGCATAAAGATGTTTATTGTAGGAGTGACCATATTTGTAAGAAAAACTAAGAAAAAAAAAGAATACATGTGTACAGAGAAATAGCTGAAAATATTGTGGTATATTCACTTCATGAAATATGATGTGGACCTTACAAAGAATAATTATATCTATATACCAGATGACATGGTTAGAGTTCAGTCAAGCTTCTTTGAGTGAGAAAATATAGATGTAAAAAAGTTACTATAATCTGATGTGGTCTGATTTTTGTAAGCTTTTGTGAAAACCAACTATACTATAAAGAACTATAAAAGTATAGTTGGTTTTCACAAAAGTTTACAAAAACCAGACCATCATAGTAACGTTTTTACATCTCCAGATGTACTCTAGCTGTTGCTTCCTCTGGGAAGTCTTTCTTTACTCCACAAGTGTGGCTCAGCCTCTGTAACTATGTATGCACCTCCATGGAATGACTCATACTAAGTCAGTTGTGCAATTTTCAAAGGTTAATAAATGAGGGAAATTAAGAGGTTTAAAAAAATCTTTCTATGATTATTCTTCAAACTTACTTTGAAAATATTTGTGACAAAAGCTGAATTTGTAAAGCAATGGCTTATTATTCTTTGAGCAATAAAACCAGCAGATTCTATTTATTCTTTTTTTGAGAGATTCAGAAGTCAAAGATCAAACAACAGTTGTCACACATTTTTAAAGAGAAACTTTGAATAAACAAATTAAATAATACTTGAGAAGATAATTTACATTGTTAACTCTCAATGGGAGCAAAACGAGTAAGTTCTAAAATTAGTTGTAGTTGTAAATCTATAGGCTATATTTACAACAAAATAATTTGAGTTAGAATAGATAATGTAATATAAAATTTATTTTCTTATTCAACAATTTTAATTTATGATCTTGGCAACAAACAAATAAGTACACTATCAGGGAGAAACTTTTAGTCTTTTCCTAAGAATATCCTAGTAAAGAAATAAGCTGAAATCACTTCAAATGAGGTAATTTAAACAAGAAAGAGAGAAAGAGAAGGGCAGGGAGAGAGAATAAACATTTTCTTCCCCAAATTTCAATCCTCATATAATAAAAAATAGACTCACAAAACTAAAGTAGATGATAGTACTAAGTGCAGTGATTCTTTATATTGCTTTTAGAGTCCATCATTTTTCCCAGTTATGGTACTTTTGTTCCAAAATTTCCATTTGGCTCTTCTTCATATCTTTTTTCTTTTTCTTTGCCTATTTTTCCATTTATTTTCATGTGTTTCAAGAGTTTCATAACTGATTGTTACATTTTATGATGGCTGCTTTAAAATCTTCATCAAATTATTCTAACATCTGTATCATCTCCACGTTTGCATCTATTGACTGTCTTTGTCATTCTGTCTGAGAGCTCCCTGATTCTTGGTATAAGTGATTTTCCATTGAAACGTGGGTATTTTTGAATAGTGTGGTATAAGACTCAGGATCATGTTTAAATTTCGAGTTTCAAGAGGCCTCCTCTGCCACCACTTCTGCAGGTGAAGGGGATGCCCTCTGGTTACTGCCAGGTGTGTGGGGACATCCAGGCTTCCATGTGACACTGCTGGAGGAAGGCGGGGCATGACTTGTTCCTGTATGGAGGTGATGAAAGTCTGGGCCCCTTACTCTTCCTTCTCAGGCACCACGATGGCAGGCCTGGGGCAGCATCTCAACAGGCTGGCAAGCGGGTGAGTCTAAGTTCTCCACTCAGCTCTGCGCAGGGCTGGAACCAGCCACAGATTTTGTTTGTTTTGTGTATTTGTTGGAGTGGTTATTGTCTAAAAGTTATTGTCTTGATAGACTATGTCTTTCCTGGATTTTTGACCAGAGAGACCAGACCAGACTTTGGGGAGATCTTTTTGGTCTGTACCTATTAGTATTTCCAGGAGTCCTGCTTCTCCCGTTCCCAGCCTGGCTACACAAGGTGAATGCAGCACTTAAGAAACTTAGCACCATGCCATTCCTCGGGTGTCGAGATCTCTTGCTAATGTGCCTTTTTCTCTCCACCTCTCAGAGCCTTTTTATGTCTCTTTTCTATAAGATGTTCACAGGTTTTAGTTGTAATTAGTGGGAGGAATAGGGAAACATATCTAGAAATTGGACTTACACTGTTTTCAAAAGAAATATTAGCCATTCTTTTAAGTTTGCAAGGACATATGAGAAAAAATTATCAAGAACACTGAGAACTCTACTACACACTTTTTGTTTGTTTTTCTTCCTGAGGATTTGCAATCGAATTATCCTTGGATATTACACAGGAGGCTGTCCCTGGAGTTGTGTTATTGCTCCTGATCTAGGACTGCTCACTGGTCTCTCCAGCATCCCACCTTTCATATTTCACTATCAGATCGGGGGTAGAAATGTGTAAGTTGCATCCAGGCCAAGGCAGTCTAAGAGCAAAATCAGACAGTTGGCAACTTTTTTTCTTTCCTCGGTGCCAACTTTGGCCTATTTGCTGCTATCTTTCCTTTCTTGTTGTTTTCTCTTCAGTAGCTATCCTAAGTCCTTCTGTGGCCCCTGCTTTCTGTGCAATCCTATTGCAGAAGATAGCATGATTGTGATAGAGGAAAATCCTTCCTTCTCTATTCTTTTTTCTGCTCAATTAAATATACTTAACCACTGTTTCTCTCTCCAGGGGCTCTTTTTGACAGCTAATTATCTAATTCAAACTGGTAAGACACTGGGTTGTTAAACCTCTCAAGTCATATACTTTGACTTAACAAAGATTTTTTTCTGAAGGCCGTCATAACTCAAAGGAGTTCCGAAACAGGAACATTGGGCAGAATGTTGGACCCACGGGAGTACTGAGGTTATTGAAGAGATTGATTTTGTGCTTAAAGAGTCCAGTATCTCATAACTCACAATTTATAGCTGGTGCTCTGGCTCTGCTGTAAGGATGCTTGCCCACTGTCACACACCAGGTAAGCAGAAGCCTTCTGGCGGAATAAGCATCCATGTCCTGTCTACGCGTATTGGAAGTGCCTTGAGACAAATAGAACTTTGCCCCCCACATGTCCTATACTTTCTCCCCTTCCGCCTTTTTCATTGGCACTGAAGCTTATTTAAGTGTCAATGAGGAACATTCCTAAAATTTTGATACGGCAAAAGAGAATTATTTTCTAATGACTGTAGTCTATTAAAACCACTACTATCGGGCTTCCCTGGTGGCGCAGTGGTTGAGAGTCCGCCTGCAGATGCAGGGAACACGGGTTCATGCCCCGGTCCGGGAGGATCCCACATGCCGCGGAGCGGCTGGGCCCGTGAGCCATGGCCGCTGAGCCTGCGCGTCCGGAGCCTGTGCTCCGCAACGGGAGAGGCCACAACAGTGAGAGGCCCGCGTACCGCAAAAAAACCAAAAAAACCCCACTACTATCATCCACTCTCTTGGAATTGCTTTTGCTGTAAGGGACCATAAAGCTGAGTCTAGTAAAAATAAACAGAAAACTCCATTTTTAGAGCAAACAGAGACTTAAGATGTTAAATAAGTCAAATCACATTTTTCTCTATCCTTACTTGCTCCCTTAGTTAATAACTCCCTCCCTCCCTTTCACTTTTCTTATTTCTTCCTTTTCTTCCTCTTTGTCTTCTTTTCCTCTCGTACCTTCCTTACTCTCTCTTGCCTCCTTCTTCTCCCTTCTATATATATACTTTCTCTAAAAGAGGACTACCTTAGCCATTGGCCATTCCCCTGTGTGTCTTATATTTACTCATAAGGGAAGAGTGAGCTATGACTCATGGAGTTCAGATAATTCATGAATTAGCATCAGCATTCTTGCTCTGGATACTGTCCCATCCCTCACAGAACCAGCATTTTGGTCCTGCAAGCATCACTTAACTAAATATAAATGGTTCTTGACTCTTGCACTTAGAACACAATCTTAGCCTGAATTCCCTTCCATCCAAGAGATGTGTTTTGTAAATTCTACATCTATTGAAGCAGACAGATGTATTTCAAACTAATTCCAATGAGAAAGCATAGACAATAAAAATCCTCACAAACATTTTAACACGTTTTTGGAAAGAAGTCACTAGTGTACATATTATAGAACTGGGCAATATTTTCCCCCATCTTTTATAACTGAAAAAATAGGCAATTATTGTTAAAGGAATACTGAATTAATCTTAATCATTCTAATACTAATTGATACTTTTGTTGGGCTGCTAGTATGTCTAAGGAATTGTGTTAGAAAAAAGTTCACAGGTTCTAATCCAAACAACAAACTTACAAAGGTAGATTTTAGAAATTCAATTTAAGTATTAAGGAACTCGAGGTTCAGGAGTTAAGGTACTTGTCCATAAGTCACAGCTATTGTGGCAACACTTTGGGGGCCATGTAAGATCTTGTTTTCAGTTTGTAACCACAAAGTAAACCTGGTGGCTAGAACTGCAGCCATTTAGAGTTGCAGGTCTAAACACGTCTTTGTGAATGAAGAGAGACCACATTTTCTTTGCTCTTTTCCCTTTGCTGCCAGCCTTTCCATTAAATTAAATGTAACTGCAAAAATCAGATTTGAGGATTATCTATGGATTTCATTTTCTATCTTCCCCCAAGATAAGAAAAAATTGGCTATATCTGTAACAAATTTATCACTTTCTTAAATAATTTATTTATTTATTAGGATTTCTATACTTCCCTTCTAGATATGTTGGGACATTTTAGAATGTAACATTTTGAAATTTGAGAATGTTACCTGTTTAAATGGCTCCATATATATAGAATGTTTTTACATGATCATGAGTGAGGTGATCAAAAGGACTCGAAATGTTACCTAATAAATTTAAGAAATGGAAGTTTATATTTAAATATGACATGATTATTTTAAACACACGTACTTGAAGAAAGTTACTAGTATACTAAGTTTAACTTTACTTTTATCTCCATTATTTTATATTCCTAACTTGGTAAATTTGGAGTTAGCTACAGAATTCAATGTTATTGGTTGACAGACCAGTTGAAAGAGGAAAAAATGTATAGATGTGTATTTTTCAAGAAAAATAATTTATATGTACACATTCATCTATGTGACAAGTGCAATATTATCATTATCATATTATTTCTAACACAAAGTAAGGTATTTGACAAGAAGACTATGAGCTGAAAGTCTAAAATAATCACTAGAGATTGATTAAATTATGGAAAATTGTACTGTTGTTTTGATGACTATTTTACATAATATTCATTTTCAAGAAAATAGTACACAAGCTTTCTTATTTTCAGTCTCAAATTTGCTCACATAAATACTCATTAGAATAAAGCATTAATATTTAGCTTACAGATAAAATTAAATTCCAAACAGGTTGTTGCCCTTGAATCCTTTCTATAAAAAAAAGAAAAATGTGCATCTACTGTGACCCTTCTTTTTAAGAGCACTCTGTGACTATGGGCAGATCATTTAAACCCTCCGAACTTCTGCTTCCTCTTCTTTAAAAAATGATAATAATCACCAGTCTGGTCTATCTAAAAGGTCGTTTCAGGACCAAAGATGCTGATATAAGTAAAAATGCCTTGAAGAACTATATAATCCTCTGCAAGCAGGAGTTATTACAATAAATATGCAAACAGAATTGTTAGTCATGGTATAACTTTTGATGGTCACTGGAATAAAATTCCAAATAACTGACTGTACTACTTTTTAGTCAATCTTTAACCATTGGAAATACATCACATTCTCTCATGTGCATTTCTATAAACAATAATAGATAATGCTAGCATTACTTGATATGATGATAAGTCACAGTGCAGAATACACCTTTCTATTCATACCATTCGTGAGCATAGCAACCAGTATTTATAACAAAAAAATATTAAGAATGATTTCTGGAGGAGAGGGAGTTGTCAGCCTGGACAGAGTAGGTATAAACATGTCCTCATTATGTTTCAAAAACAGAAAGGTCACTCCTTTTCTTAATTGTATTTGAAGGTATAATGTATCTCTCCATAGGTAGATACATAAACAGTAAATAAGCACATACTTTATTTTTAATAATATTCTATTAACGTCTAATTCAGGCAAGTGACAAAGGTTTATCTTTGGGAAAATAAAGCTATTTATTTAGAGATCCACTAAGGCATACTAATTTTACTTGTTATTTTACTTTGTAAAAGTCCAGAAAACACCTATAATAGTTTAAATTTTTTAAAAAAAATCAGTAGCTATTTTATATATGTATCTTTTACTTTGATGATTATGCATTAGTTTTTTGATATATTTCTAATGTGCTTTGGAAGAATTGCTCTCTCTCCTCAGTGTTTTTGTTACACATACTATAGCATTTATCAGAGGGATGTAATTGTTTGTGTATATACCCTTCACTTCTAATAGACTGGATTTTTTAAGAATAGGGAAGCAATTTTTTTTTTTTTCATCACCAGAAGCTACCCCATTTGTTAGGTACTTAGGTACTTTAAAAAATATTTGTATGCTGTGAAATTATATAGAAGTAGAAAATAGAATTAATATGGAATTAAACATATTTGGCATTAGAATTGGTAATTTCCAACAGGGGAAAACAGAAAAACTGATAAAGAGAGAAAAAGAACCATAGAAGGACAGCAATTTAGAACCAGTTCTCTTAGAGCCACTCAGGCGTATATCTTTTGCTCCCCCAAATGTTACTAATTTACAAGACAATATAATAAATCATGTTAGGTTTTAATAACTCAGCAAAATGAGAAAGCTGCAAATCATCTAAAAAAATTTATTTTATAGAGACAGTGAAGGGTGTATTACAATAAAAATCCTTTAAAATATGTTATTAAAAATATGTTCATCATTAGAGTACTGAAAATACAAATTATTTTTATTTTCCTCCTTTTAATATTTTCTAGAGTGATTTTTATCAATATGACTTATATTTTAAATTTAGTGTCATAATATTATTTAGTTTTGTAGTTTAGGAGCTTACAAAGTAAGGATTCAATTACCTAGTAAAAGTACTTACATGGTACTTAAGAAATGCAGAGGTGTGTATGAGAGAGAGTGAGAGTGTGTGCATGTGTGTGTGTGTGTATGCATGGGTGGAAACACTCAATAGTCTCTTTTGAATATGTAGATAAATAAAGAATAGTCATTAGTAAATGTTTATAAATTGAAAGAAAAAGAATAGGTTTCATGAAATTAAGAATCTTTTAAAAAATGGTTTATACATGGGAGATTAAAATATAAAAATGAGGGCCCTAAGATATTTTACCAGACATACAAATATTTAGAAAAGTACTACCTAACTGATATATTTAACTGAGTGATTTCTGTTCTTATTCAGTCACCTTTCCATTAGTATGAAAATGTGAACACTTTGGAGCTCAGCTAATGGGTTTAAAGAAATCAAAAGTTACCTTTTTAATCACATAGTTAACTGTGAGGCAGAACAAATGTTCTAATTACCTAAGGGGTTGAAATTATTCATGTATGGCAAGATTTAATTGATCCAGATACATCCTGTAAGTAGAAGACAATACCAGCTCTAAAGGAGTCTTCCCTCCAAAGAGCTGATGGAATTCTATGGTGACAATAGGGAAAATAAAGAATCTTTACCTTTCTTATAATTTCCTAATTTACTCAGTAAAGCTTGATAACCTATATCTGTCTCGAAGGGTTGGTTCCATAGCCTCACTTTATTGGTATGGACCTAGATATCATACTTTAACATACTTAGACATGTCCTGGACTAGGAGTTAGCACACTTTTTCTGTAAAAAGGTCACATAGTAAAAATGTAGGCTCTGCAGACCACATGGCTTCTGTTGCAACTATTCAACTTTATAGTTGTATGGAAAGTAGTCAAAAACAATACCTAGAGGAATGGGCTAGCCATGCTCTAATAAAACTTTATTTACAAAACAAGACACTTGCCTACAAACCGTGACAACTGCCCAGATTAAAGCCTGTCTCTAACATAACTAAAATGTCTAATGCTTAGAAATAATTTTATCTTCTACTCA
This sequence comes from Grampus griseus, assembly GCF_964374135.1. NCBI lineage: Eukaryota > Metazoa > Chordata > Mammalia > Artiodactyla > Delphinidae > Grampus > Grampus griseus. The sequence goes on along the minus strand of NC_139017.1, from coordinate 12,997,945 downwards.
TCCACCTCATTCTTTTCAACAAAAAAGATATAAAGTTCAAATAAATTTGTATTCAGAAAATTTCAATATATTCAGCATTGCATATATTGAATCTATTCTCACATGGCTTTTCATAATAGGAAATATTAGTTTTAAAAAAGAGTAGATATTTTAGTAAGACTGTTCTGCAACTCATGTAATTTCTAAGTAAACCAGATTTTCTCAGTGCACTGCATATTTCCAAACAATAATTTAGAGGATTTAAGCGTGTTCAGTCATTCATTCTTGAGTAAATAATGAATACCTTAAAGAATTCATTCAGCTCCCCAAAAGGCTAGATTCTATTAAGATGCTGATAAAGATGATTTATTTTAGCTTATTGAGAGACTGAATATATAAAGGGACAATGACCAGACCACACAGGATAATAGAACTCTGACCCACAACTTCTACAGCAACAAAATCTGGGAAGTCAAACCACAACCTCTGCAGCAAATAGCTCAGAAAGGTCAGAACTTGGTCAATGATGACCAGCCTCCCTATTTTTTACCCCCTCCTTCTAATACAGGACTAACCAGAGAATGTGCTCCACAAATTAACCAAATAAGATGTCCCACTTCTAGGTAGCCTGCATCCAGCTTCCTCATGCCAATAATCTCCAACTAGAACAATACCTGAAGCCTTCCTTTTTTTTTTTTTTCCCCTATAAAGCTTTCTTACTCCACTGCCTGCCTTTGAGTGCCTAATAGACATAAATGATGGGGGCTGACTCCCATGCTGTAAAAAACTCTGAATAAATAGCCTCTGTTTGGTCTTACTGGGGGAATCTTTGTATATTTCTACACTATAATCTTCACAAAGAATCAAAGTTGGGAAGATCTCAAAGTGGAAATATTACCACTCATAACTTGGTGACATTGGGCACTCTTAAAGTCTCCTGTACTGACTACAAATTCTTCATTTAAAGGTGTAATTGAAGACAGAGAAAACATAACAATATTGTTCCTACACATGAATAACCTGACAAGTAACAAATGGAATGCATTGTTTGAAAGATGTGTGGCCTGATGGATGGTTCCAAGTCTAATGTCAAAGGACTATCTTCGGACTTCCCTGGTGGCGCAGTGGTTGAGAGTCTGCCTGCTGATGCAGGGGACACAGGTTCATGCCCCAGTCCGGGAAGATCCCACATGCCACGGAGCAGCTGGGCCCGTGAGCCATGGCCGCTGAGCCTGCGCGTCTGGAACCCGTGCTCCGCAACGGGAGAGGCCACAACAGTGAGAGGCCCGAGTACCGCAAAAAATCAAAAACAAAAACAAACAAAAAAAAGGACTATCTTCATCTGGGATGGCTCAGAAAGTTATTTTTTCCTATTCTTAAAATCCTTCCCCAACTTCCATCCAACTTCTGAGGAATACATATGCTTCCTGCTTATTACCCATTTTAGCCTCACACTGGAATTCTCTGAGAAACTTTGGAGAAAGTACCAATGCCTCGACTCCACTTCACTCTAAAAGAGTTGATTTAGAAGCTGAGTGTTGGACTTGACATAAATCAGTATTTTATAAAAAGTCTTCTTGAAGAATAATATACACACAGTGACGATCACATATAATCAATATCTTAAATGCACCCCAAGTTGATCATACTATGATAGAGCCAGAGTTGAGAACCCCTGGACCAGACAATATGTTTCCATCTATGTACCCAAGGACACACCCCCATCAACTCATGTAGGTAATCCTCCTACAAATTTGCATTGTTTTGTAATATTTTATGTTGACTTATCTTTGAGTAAAGGTCTTGATGATATGTTGATCAAGGAGGATGCTCTTTAACATTTTAGTCAATACCATATGTTTCAGTTTGTAATAGTGCTTATATGAAACTGTGCCCCTTTCAAATTTTTAAAAAATTCTCCAATATTTAACTTCTGTGTACTTTCTATGCCTGCTAGAACATTTACCAGGAAATATATTTAATGAACCACAAAAATATGCTGCGCTTATAAAAGTGTAATCATGAGGGGCACTGGGACTCCTGATAAAAAGCGCCTAACTTGGGATTTTCTCCAAACATACTGAATTAGAATCTATATATATAGAACCTTGAACTCTGCCTTTAAAGAACTCCACATAATTCTGTGTTGAAATCTGATAATCCCCTAATTCACTTTAAATCAGTTCAATATTTTCTAAATTACTAAAATGTGCAAGATAATGTGAAGGATAAGAAAATAAATGGAAGTATAATCTAGTATCTCTGTAATTTTATAGTTATTTTAATATATTTTGATTTCTTTCTTGGCTTAACACTAACCCTCCAGCCCTATAAACAGAAGTATTTTGCACACAAACATTAATTATAGTATAATTTAACAACCTCATTACTTGGTTTTAAGCTATGCACCTATATAACTTCAAAAATATAGTTGTTGGGACATCAATATCCAAACCATTTATACGTCTCTTCAAGACCCCTTTCCTAGTAAAGGAGAAATATTACTTATAAAATAATGTATGCATATCAAAGAGGTAGTGAATATCAGGCACTTCTCAGCATTTTTATACATTAATTAATTTATTCTCAAATTTTTTCTAAATACTATTATTTCCATTTTATAGACAAAGAAGCTTGGGTGTTAAAGAGTTTTTAGAAACTTGGTCAATGTTTCACAAAGGGACAATAACTGAGGTTATTATATATTATATAAGTCAATATACTGTAATGGTCAGTGTACTTACCAAAGTGCTCAACTGTTCAAACTGAAAGTCAACAACTCAGCCCACACTTTATTTTTGAGAATGAACATAATGAACATATTAGAAATCATCTTTCTCATTTTAGTGTTTAATTCCAAATCTTCTAAAGCAAAATGTTTTGAAAGTCACATCAAAACTCCAAATCTATTGCTAGTTTGAGCCTGCTTTTTAATGTACAGTATATTTCTATTATGTCATGAATATATTCATCTTTCTATATACGATGAATATTTAGAGCTTTAAGGAATTGTTTCACGAGAGCAATTACACCAAGGGTTAGAAATTCACTGGAAATTTTTATCAAAAAAGAAAGGATTTGAGTTTTCACTGATTACATTTTTTATCATGAGTAGTATTTTACTGTATCTTTAGTGGGTAATAGAGTAATTGAGAGTATTAGTAATAACAGTAGACACTAGTTCTGTATATCATTTTGTGTGTGTACTGTGAGGATGAACTAAGAATACACTGGTTTTAATTTTATCTCAGAATCTGTTCTTTAATTATATGATGTGATGAATTCATCCACATATTTATGCTCAAAACATAATTTCTTATGTAATTCGACCCATTAAAGAGTATTTTTGGATAATAACAAAATTTATCTAACTTCAGCACAAATAAAACTAGAGAAAATGGGACTATTAAAGTAACAAAAGGAATTTTTTCTATGGAAAATGCACTGCTTTATTTGAATAATGTTTAAGATATTTTTTATATATCTTTAATGGAGTATAATTGCTTTACAATGTTTTGTTAGTTTCTCCTGCATAACAAAGTGAATCAGCCATACGTATACATATATCCCCATATACCCTCCCTCTTGGGTCTCCCTCCCACCCTCCCTATCCCACCCCTCTAGGTGGTCACAAAGCACCGAGCTGATCTCCCTGTGCTATGCGGCTGCTTCCTACTAGCTATCTATTTTACATTTGGTAGTGTATATATGTCCATGCCACTCTCTCACTTTGTCCCAGTTTACCCTTCCCCCGCCCCACGTCCTCAAGTCCATTCTCTATGTCCGCATCTTTATTCCTGTCCTGCCCCTAGTTTCTTCAGAAGTATTTTTTTTTTTTTTTAGATTCCATATTTGGTGGGAATGTAAACTGATACAGTCATTATGGAGAATAGTATGGAGGTTCCTTAAAAAACTAAAAATAGAACTACCATATCACCCAGCAATCCCACTACTGGGCGTATACCCTGAGAAAATCATAATTCAAAAAGAATCATGAGTCATGTACCACAATGTTCATTGCAGCACTATTTACAATAGCCGGGCATGGAAGCAACCTAAGTGTCCATCAACAGATGAATGGATAATTAATAATGTTTAAGATTTTTAATGTCCAATATTTTGAGTCACTAAATTATCTGAAGATTTATGAGGTGAATAAAAAAATTTTAGTACTGGAGGAGATTAAAATCATTTAGTCTAACTCCATATTGGCAGTAATTAAACTGAAAGCCTGAGAAATCAAGCCATATTGACTTGATAAAGGTCAGAAATCTAGTTATCAATAGACTTTAGATTGAAACCGTGATTTGTACAATTTTTCTATAATCCATTTTTCCTAAAATAGGTCAAATATAGAGTATAAAAGATAAATAAATTTCTATTATTAAAAAAGAAATGAAAGCTAACCATTATTGAGGACTTTCCACAAGTCAGACATACTACAAGTCACTTCAACATCAACCATCTTATTTAATCCTCCCAATAGCTTTAACTAGGAAGGCATTATTAATACCACTTTACAGATGAAAAAACTGAGACCCAGTAAGATTAGTTTTTCCTAAGTCACACAGCTAAAAAGTATCAGACACAAAAATAGAGGCCAGACAGTTGGAAAAGAGAGGAAATACCCTAAGACCCCGACTAATTTGTTATCCATTAGCCAAGCTCCACTTAGCCTGCTTGGCAAATGGCAGATGTATCGCCCTCTTTTTCAAACATGCTGACCAATGTCCAGGTTTATCAAATGCCACACATAACACATACAAGTAAAACTCTTTACTGCTCCACCTTCACAAACTCTTCCGGGTAATCAATCACCTATGGACCACAATGGACTAGGGAAGTGGTATCTAGTCCATTAATCTCCATACTGAGAAAGTCAGAATGACTTAGCCTTTCTGCCTCATATGAACTAAATATGCATGAAAGTATTATTTATTATTTCTCCATTTTGGAAATTCTCCTTTAGGATAAAGTTAAAGCACAATTACTGAGAGACATTAGTCAAAATAAGTGTGCCTCTATTCCATTCTGTGAGAAAACATAAAAGACAGGCAGATGATCCATCTGCAGATGACTAAGTCCATATTTCAAAAATGAACTACTGGGCATATACCCTGAGAAAACCATAATTCAAAAAGAGTCATGTACCAAAATGTTCATTGCAGCTCTATTTACAATAGCCAGGACATGGAAGCAACCTAAGTGTCCATCATCGGATGAATGGATAAAGAAGATGTGGCACATATATACAACGGAATATTACTCAGCCATAAAAAGAAACGAAATTGAGCTCTTTGTAATGAGGTGGATAGACTTAGAGTCTGTCATACAGAGTGAAGTAAGTCAGAAAGAGAAAGACAAATACCGTATGCTAACACGTATATATGGAATTTAAGAAAAAAAAATGTCATGAAGAACCTAGGGGTAAGACAGGAATAAAGACACAGACCTACTGGAGAACGGACTTGAGGATATGGGGAGCGGGAAGGGTAAGCTATGCCAAAGCAAAAGAGAGGCATGGACATATATACACTACCAAACGTAAGGTAGATAGCTAGTGGGAAGCAGCCGCATAGCACAGGGAGATCAGCTCGGTGCTTTGTGACCGCCTGGAGGGGTGGGATAGGGAGGGTGGGAGGGAGGGAGATGCAAGAGGGAAGAGATATGGGAACATATGTATATGTATAACTGATTCACTTTGTTATAAAGCAGAAATTAACACAACATTGTAAAGCAATTATACTCCAATAAAGATGTAAAAATAAAAAAAAAAGAATTGTGGATAAAGAACCAAAGATATTACCCATATTCTCAAAACTGGTGATTTTTCTATTTTTGGTTTCTAGAAAATCTAGTTTTGCTAAGTTTCCAAGAATGAAGAGGAGCCTATGGAGTTGGATCTTACTCATTTTTATACTGCAAGGAGAAAGTATGTACTCAGATCCTCAAAGCCGCATGATCCTGGATGAGACACTTTATGTCTTGGCCTTATTTCCTCAGATGACAGCAGGAAAAAAGGGTAGCTATTTCGTAGAGTTGTTCTTGCTATTACTTGAGTTTATAAGTGTGCTTAGAACAGCACTAGACGCAGTACAAGTGCTACATAAGTGTGACTTATTTATGTTTTTAAGACTTTGAATGGAAGTTATTGTGTATTAATAAACCCCAATCCATCACTTCAGAAGCTTTTTTCCAATGTCATACAGACCCCTGACGATCTAGTTTACTTTTCTGAAGCACGCCAGTTATTTTATTTCTGTAAAAGAGCAAGGCCTGCTGTCGACAGCCTTGGTACTGTCTTTAGTGACTGAAAAAGAGCAACATTTTATAACCGATGTTATATCTGTCCTTTGGGAGTCAGAGCTGTCACTTTGATAATGATACTGTATTTCTAGAATGAGTATCTGAACCACAATATTAACCCTTGGACGTTCAACACCATGTCAGCATGGCTTTAATGCTAATACAATTGAAAAACTGAAAGTTTCAAGCAAACAACTTGAACTTATTTCTTAAAGATGTGCAGTATCAGATAGATATTTGACTTCTTCTAACCTGAATTTATTCATTGTTTGGATTTAACTTTAGCTTGCAAGATCAATTTCGGCATTTCCAAGTATGTTTACAGGAGAAGGGAGAGTGGTTGACAGGATATATTTAACTCAGGAATGGTGGCAAAAGTCCAATGTCCTAGTCAGAGTTTGTGCTGCTTGAATTATTCTTTAGCCTCTTCCGTGCATGCCAGGGCATATACTATAATCCTGAAGAGCAAAGAAGTGAACACTTGAAGAAACTGTCTGACTAAAATAGTTAGGAATTTGAGAACGTCAGACTGCAAGATTTGTGGTGCAATCAGTAGAAGGTAGGAAACTGAGAGGAGAAAAATTATTTTCCTTATTCAAGTGAGGAGACTATGTGAATCACCTCAGAGGCTATTAGAGACTCAGAGAGAAGCATCAAAAGCTTAACAGCAAAGGGGACCCTTCTTGACCAGGAAATTGGATTAGTCTGCCCTTATAGTGAAAAACAAAAATGAGTGAATATTAAAGCAGGAGTCTGAGTAGCAGAGGAGTGGTTTATATGCAAGTGCAGATGCTGCCAGGGGAAATGAAAGGCTCCATATAATGGCCAAGAAGTTACATTCTCAGTCACATTTAATGAATTAATTATGATGAATGGAAGTAAAATGAGCTTGCTGAAAACTGGTGTGATGGAGTGGTTAAGGAGTCATCCGGGGGGACCAAACTTGATCGGTTCAAAGTCAGACTTGGTCATTAAAAATGACTTTGAAGATAATACTGACCTCAGAGGAATTGGGGGAGGACTTACTGAGTTAACTTTTGTGTGCAGCTGTGGAACTGAAAATGGGATAACCCATTTGGAAATTAATCGGTCAATTTCTCATAATGGTAAATATCCACCCATTACATGAATCTTCTAAGTATTTACTCAAGAAAATTAAAACATACGTATGTAGCAAAGATACCTTATGCTAGAATGTGTCTTTCTGAAAGCAGATATAAAAATATTGAATATTACAGTGGTTTTTATCAGAATTACAGAATTATGGTTGTTTTTTATTTTCTCCCTTTAGTCTAACTTTAGGAAATTGATTTTAGAAATTTTTAGTGTACGTAACAAGTTTTATGGCATTTATCTATTTGTTATCTGACTTTACCACTGTAGAGGTGAGAAATATAGTAGAAGATGTCAAGTCTATCAATTCTTGGACATGAATAAGAGGCTCCCCAAAGTGTTTTGCTGTACTTTCCGCAGGGCTGTGCTGTCTGAGCTAAATAAATATTGAGAAACTACTAGGTTCTGAGAAATTTCTGAGCAGAGAAGTTATTTAACCTTCTCAAAAAAGTCTGTGAGAAAAGTGCTATTATTTAACTGAAGAAATAGAGAAAATTTCAAATCAAAGATGCTCAACACCTTGCCCAGTTATAGAGTATTAGGGCCAATATTTTAAAAAACAAACAACTAAGTAGCCGAATGAACCCTAAAATTCAGGTTTTCCTTATTGTACCATACTCTTCCACTAGTTTATTTTAAAATTATAAATCATATTTTATTAAAACTTATAAGCCATATTTCTTTAAAACTTCTATTTATTGGGATGTATGGACCTTTAGAACCTTTGACATAGCATTATTATTTTTTAATATCTTTATCGGAGTATAGTTGATTTACAATGTTGTGTTAGTTTCTGCCGTACAACAAAGTGAATCAGCTATATGTATACATATATCCCCACATCCCCTCCCTTTTGAGCCTCCCTCCCACCCTCCCTATCCCACCCCTCTATGTTGTCACAAAGCATAGAGCTGATTTCCCTGTGCTATGCAGCAGCTTCCCACTAGCCAACCATTTTACATTTGGTAGTGTATATATCTCAATGCTACTCTCTCACTTCGCCCCAGTTTCCACTTCCCCCACCGTGTCCTCAAGTCCGTTCTCTACATCTGTGTCTTTGTGCCTTGCCACTAGGTTCATCAGTACCGTTTTTTTAGATTCCACATATGTGTATTAGCATACAGTATTTGTTTTTCTCTTTCTGACTTACTTCACTCTGTATGACAGACTCTAGGTTCATCCACCTCACTGCAAATAACTCAGTTTTGCTCCTTTTTATGGCTGAGTAATATTCCATTGTATATATGTGCCACATCTTCTTTATCCATTCATCTGTCGATGGACATTTAGGTTGTTTCCATGTCCTGGCTATTGTAAATAGAACACAGCATTATATAAACTATTTTCATTGTTATGCAGGGAATGTTTGTGTTCCTCCAAATTCATATGCTGAAGCCCTAAGCCCCGGGGTATTCGGTATTTGGAAGTGGGACCTTTGGGAGGTAATTACATTTAGATATGGTCACGAGGGTGTGTCCCTCATAATAGGCTTTAACAGGATTAATGTCCTTATAAGGAAAGGAAGAGAGAGACAGAGACAGAGACAGAGAGAGAGAGAGAGAGAGAGAGAGATTCTCCATGCATGCAGAAATAAGAGGTCCTGTGAGCACATGTTTAGGTGGTGGTGGCTGCCTGTAACACAAAAACAGGACCCTCACCAAGAACTGAATCTGCTGGCATCTTGATTTTGGACTTCTCAGCCTTCAAAACTGTGAAAAATAACTGTCTGCTGTTTAAGCTACTCAGTCAATGGTATTTTGTTATCACAGCCAGAGCTAAGACATTCATTTAATATAGTTTCTAGATTGTATTGCATTTTTTTAAAGACCTATATTCAGTCTCTTAAAATAACCTATAATAGAAAAGAATCTGCAAAAGAATCTATGCCTATACCTGTATCTATCTATATGTATCTATACCTATCTCACTCTCTATATATGAATCACTTTGCTGTACACCTGAAAACAACACAATATTGTGAATCAACTATAGTTCAATAAAAATGTTTTAAAACAACAATAAAAAACAATAAACTAAAAGCTTTTGTACAGCAAAGGAAACCATAAACAAAACAAAAAGACAACCCTCAGAACAGGAGAAAATATTTGCACATGAAGCAACCGACAGGGGATTAATTTCGAAAATATACAAAGAGCTCATGCAGCTCAAAAAACCCCACAAATAACCCAATTAAAAATTGGGCAGAAGATCTAAATAGACATTTCTCCAAAGAAGACATACAAATGGACAAAAAGCACATGAAGAGATGCTCAACATCACTAATTATTAGAGAAATGCAAATCAAAGCTACAATGAGGTGTCACCTCACACCAGTCAGAATGGCTGTCATCAAAAAATCTACAAACAATAAATGTTAGAGAGGGTATGGAGAAAAGGGAAGCCTCCTACACTGTTGGTGGGAATGTAAATTGATACAGCCACTGTGGAGAACAATATGGAGGTTCCTTAAAAAACTAAAAATAGAAACTATCACATTAACCAGAAATCCCACTCCTAGGCATATACCTGGAGTAAACCATAATGAGAAAAGATACATGCACCCCAATGTTCATTGCAGCACTATTTACAAGAGCCAGGACATGGAAGCAACCTAAATGTTCATCAACAGAGGAATGGATAAAGAAGATGTGGTACATATATACAATGGAATATTACCCAGCCATAAAAGAGAACAAAATAATGTCATTTACAGCAACGTGGATGGACTTAGAGATTGTCATACTGAGTGAAGTAAGTCAGACAGAGAAAGACAAGTATCATATGATATCGCTTATACGTGGAATCTAAAAAATAGGGTAGAAATGAAGTTATTTACAGAACAGAAGTAGAGTCATGGATGTAGAAAACAAATATGGTCACCAGGGGAAGGGGGGTGGTAAATTGGGAGACTGTGATTGACATATACACATTACTATATAAAATAGGTAACTAATAAGAACCTGCTGTATAGAACAGGGAAATTTACTCTGTAATGGTCTATATGGGAAAAGAATCTAAAAAAAAAAAAAATAGTGGATATATGTATATGTGTAACTGATTCACTTTTCTGTACACCTGAAAATAACACATTGTAAATCAGCTATACTCCAATAAAAATTAAAAGTAAAATAAAAGCTTATACTAAAAATTAAACAAAAAACAAAGGCTCTTTACTGAACTTTCCTACTGGTTGCTAAATTTGCCTGGTCTCTGACCTGTGAGACTGGTCATACCTGTGTATATAGTGTTATACGTGGGTGCCCATGGAGCCCACAGCCCCAGAATTGATATAGGTACCCAAGTACCAATGTTTGGAGTTCCACCTGTGCTAACATGCAGGCCATGTGGATTCAGAAATTGCTACAGATATATCTGTTTAGCTATAGCTACTGGCTGTACACCATTATCATACCATTTATAAGCAATGTCAACATCTGAATCTCTGCCAGAAAGATACTTCAACGTCATCAGATCTGTCTAGACTATTATGTCCTTCTTCCTCACTGCATGAACCCGATAGCCCAGAGGGCAGGAAAAACAATTTTAAGCCTTTTTTCTCCCTCTCTCTCTCTCTTCCTTTTTATGTTTCCCTAATTTACCAAAACAATCCCTCAATCTAGAAAGGGCAGACCTCTTTTTTTATTTACTTTCCAAATTAATATTTTAAATAATATCTACAGAAAATCAACATATATTTTGTCTTTTAATAGTTTCTATTTTTAGAATTATTTACTTGCTACAGAATCCTATTTTTACTCTCAGGATCTAAATTTTAATTTACAGTTAGTTTTTACAATTTTTCTAGATTAATTGCAAAATATCTGCCCCTACCTCTACCACAGGCAGATGAAAGCTTTGGGCTAAGGAAAGAGACTTAGTTAAGTGAAGGCAAGAGACAAATGAAACTACATGAATATTTCATAGAAATATATACCAATTTACAAAATGTGTTTTTGGCTACCAAAAATGTGACTGGGACACCCTCCTAAGTTCTGTGGGTTGTATATTTCAGTGACTTCACATTATTCTCATTCCAAGAAATGCCACAGTGTCTTGCATTTTTTTACTTATATAAGCAATATGCCTTTCTGAATGTTCAGTATAAGTCTCATGTTCTATATGAAATTGCTTTCAATACTTTTAGAATTGTCAATAAATAACTGGCAAGCCCTCCTGTGTGGAAGGTGTGGTCTGGTCACTGTCTCTTTTTTTTTTGCGGTACGCGGGCCTCTCACTGTTGTGGCCTCTCCTGTTGCAGAGCACAGGCTCTGGACGCGCAGGCTCAGCGGCCATGGCTCACGGGCCCAGCTGCTCTGAGGCATGTGGGATCTTCCTGGACCGGGGCACGAACCGGTGTCCCCTGCGTCGGCAGGCAGACTCTCAACCACTGCGCCACCAGGGAAGCCCCCTGGTCACTGTCTTTAAGGAATTTATACACAAACTTATGCAGACAAACTTTGTCTATAGCTTGTAAATATCTTCGGCTTTGTGAGCCACATGAGGGCTCTGTCACATTTCTACTTCCCCTCCTCTTCCTCCTCTTCCTCCTTTTCTTCCTCCATCCTTTCTAACCATTTAAAAAAAAGTTTAAAAATGTAAAGGCTTTGCTGCAATTTGCCCAATGTACTTTAGTTTGCTGATCCCTGTCCTAGATCAAGAGGGTGGATAATAAATACACACACAGGTGTATTTGCCTGTGTGTATATGTGTGGTGTGTGTGTGTGTGCATGTAGTAAATGATAAACGGGTGGGTGTCTATTTTAGGTAGAAATATCAGAGAAATGGCTTCATTTGGAGCAAAACCTTGAACATAATGAGTGAAATAATGGATCCATGTAGACATCTGAGACATCAATCTAGGCAGAAGGAATAGTAGGTGGAAATTTCCTCAGCTGAGGAAAAGAAAAGTCAGTATGACTTGGATGGAGTGAAAAAGTTAAAGTCGGATAAGTTACACAATCAGAGACAATAGGGACAATACCACTTGGAGTGGTAAAGGTCATGGTGGCCATTAGGGCTGTAACGGAAGCCATTGGAGGGTGAAGGCAACTGACCCAGGAATTAGAGAAGCTGGAAGATGGCATTCCCTGCCATCTTGGAACGGAATCTTGGGTGGAAGCGGGACTGCAGCACAGCTGCTGCTTCATACCAGCAAGATGTGCCAGCATATCCAAGACGGTGTTTTATGCACCACCACTGACTCCACAGTGACCTTCTAAATAAATGTGTCTCTGCTTCATTCCTGCCCATCATCTAGTGAGATGGATGGATAGATAGCTTGACTAGTTTCCTTTCCATATATAAAACAAAAGTGATACAGCCAATAAAGAAAAGAGATTTCATGAAAGAGAAACTGAACAACTTGGAATGCTGTCCTACTGTCAGTAAAATGAGGACTCAGAACTAGTCTTAGATTTTGTCAGTATTGGGGATTAGTAACCCTGACAAAGATGTATTCAGGGATGATAGTAGATTAATAGAGAAAGATATGTCACAGTAGAAATAATGTATATGTATAACTCTATCGAGAGGTTTTGCAACAAGGACAAGCAGACAAATAACAGGCATCAGAAAGGGGGTATTTCTTTTTTTTTAACATCTGTATTGGAGTATATTTGTTTTACAATATTGTGTTGTTTCCACTGTATAACAAAGCGAATCACCTATATGTATACATATATCCCCATATTCCCTTCCTCTTGCGTCTCCCTCCCACCCTCCCTATCCCACCCCTCTAACTGGTCACAAAGCACCGAGCTACCTGTGCTATGCGGCTGCTTCCCACTAGCTATCTATTTTACATATGATAGTGTGTATATGTCCATGCCACTCTCTCACTTCATCCCAGCTTACCCTTTCCCCTCCCCGTGTCCTCATTCTCTACGCCTGCGTATTTATTCCTGTCCTGCCCCTAGGTTCTTCAGAACTTTTTTTTTTTTTTTAGATTCCATATATATGTGTTAGTATACAGTATTTGTTTTTCTCTTTCTGACTTACTTCACTCTGTATGACAGACTCTAGGTCAATGCACCTCACTACAAATAACTCAGTTTCCTTTCTTTTTATGGCTGAGTAATATTCCATTGTATATATGTGCCACATCTTCTTTATCCATTCATCTGTCGATGGACACTTAGATTGCTTCCCTGTCCTGGTTATTGTAAATAAAACTGCAATGAATATTGTGGTACTTGACTCTTTTTGAATTATGGTTTTCTCAGGGTATAAGCCCAGTAGTGGGATGGCTGGGTCATATGGTAGTTCTAGTTTTAGTTTTTTAAGGAACCTCCATACTGTTCCCCATAGTGGCTGTATCAATTTACATTCCCACCAACAGTGCAAGAGGGTCCCCTTTTCTCCACACCCTCTCCAGCATTTATTGTCTGTAGATTTTTTGATGATGGCCATTCTGACTGGTGTGAGGTGACACTTCATTGTAGTTTTGATTTGCATTCCTCTAATAATTAGTGATGTTGAGCATCTTTTCATGTGTTTGTTGGCAATCTGTATATCTTCTTTGGAGAAGTGTCTGTTTAGGTCTTCTGCCCAGTTTTGGACTGGATTGTTCATTTTTTTGATATTGAGCTGCATGAGCCGCTTGTAAATTTCGGAGATAAATCTTTTGTCATTTGCTTCATTTGCTAATATTTTCTCCCATTCTGAGGGATGTCTTTTCATCTTGTTTATGGTTTCCTTTGCTGTGCAAAAGCTATTAAATTTCATAAGGTCCCATTGGTTTATTTTTGTTTTTATTTCCATTTCTCTAGGAGGTGGGTCAAAAAGGACCATGCTGTGATTTATGTCATAGAGTGTTCTGCCTATGTTTTTCTCTAAGAGTTTTATAGTGTCTGGCCTTACATTTAGGCCTTTAATCCATTTTGAGTTTATTTTTGTGTATGGTATTAGGGAGTGTTCTAATTTCATTCTTTTACATGTAGCTGTCCAATTTTCCCAGCACCACTTATTGAAGAGGTTGTCTTTTCTCCATTGTATATTCTTGCCTCCTTTATCAAAAATAAGGTGACCATATGTGTGTGGGTTTCTCTCTGGGCTTTCTATCCTGTGACATTGATCTATATTTCTGTTTTTCTGCCAGTTCCACACTGTCTTGATTACTGTAGCTTTGTAGTATAGTCTGAAGTCCGGGAGCCTGATTCCTCCAGCTCCGTTTTTCTTTCTCAAGATTGTTTTGGCTATTCGGGGTCTTTTGTGTTCCCATACAAATTGTGAAATTCTTTGTTCTAGTTCTGTGAAAAATGCCATTGGTAGTTTGATAGGGATTGCACTGAATCTGTAGATTGTTTTGGTTAATACAGTCATTTTCAGAATGTTGATTCTTCCAATCCAAGAACATGGTATATCTCTCCAACTGTTTGTAACACCTTTAATTTCTTTCATCAGTGTATTATAGTTTTCTGCATACAGCTCTTTTGTCTCCCTAGGTAGGTTTATTCTTAGGTATTTTATTCGTTTTGTTGCAGTGGTAAATGGGAGTGTTTCCTTAATTTCTCTTTCAGATTTTTTCATCATTAGTGTATAGGAATGCAAGAGATTTCTGTGCATCAATTTTATATCCTGCTACTTCACCAAGTTCACTGATTAGCTCTAGTAGTTTTCTGGTAGCATCTTTAGGATTCTCTATGTCTCATGTCATCTGCAAACAGTGACAGTTTTACTTCTTTTCCAATTGGGATTCCTTTTATTTCTTTTTCTTCAAATGATTGCCATGGCTAGGACTTCCAAATCTATGTTGAATAATAGTGGTGAGAGTGGACATCCTTGCCTTGTTCCTGATCTTAGAGGAAATACTTTCAGTTTTTCACCATTGAGAATGATGTTTGCTGTGGGTTTGTCGTATATGGCCTTTATTATGTTGAGGTAGGTTCCCTCTATGCTAACTTTCTGGAGAGTTTTTATCATAAATGGGTGTTGAATTTTGTCAAAAGCTTTTTCTGTATCTATTGAGATGATCATACGGTTTTTCTTCTTCAATTTGTTAATATGGTGTATCACATTGATTGATTTGCGTATATTGAAGATTCCTTGCATCCTTAGGATAAATCCCACTTGATCATGGTGTATGATCCTTTTAATGTGTTGTTGGATTCTGTTTCCTAGTATTTTGTTGAGGACTTTTGCGTCTATATTCATCAGTGATATTGGTTTGTAATTTTCCTTTTTGTAGTATCTTTGTTTGGTTTTGGTATCAGGGAGATGGTGGCCTCAGAGAATGAGTTTGGGAGTGTTCCTTCCTCTGAAATTTTTTGGAAGAATGTGAGAAGGATGGGTGTTAGCTCTTCTCTAAATGTTTGACAGAATTCACCTGTGAAGCCATCTGGTCCTGGACTTTTGTTTGTTGGAAGATTTTTAATCACAGTTTCAATTTCTGTGATTGTGATTGGTCTGTTCATATTTTGTATTTCTTCCTGGTTCATTCTTGGAAGGTAATACCTTTGTAAGAATTTGTCCTTTTCTTCCAGGTTGTCCATTTTATTGGCGTAGAGTTGCTTGTAGTATTCTCTTAGGATGCTTTGTATTTCTGTGGTGTCTGTTGTAACTTCTTTTCCTTTTCTAAATTTATTGATTTGAGTCCTCTCTTTTTCTTGATGAGTCTGGCTATTGGTTTTTCAATTTTGTTTATCTTCTCAAAGAACCAGCTTTTAGTTTTATTGATCTTTGCTATTGTTTTCTTTGTTTCTAGTTCATTTATTTCTGCTCTGATCTTTATGATTTCTTTCCTTCTGCTAACTTTGGGTTTTGTGTGTTCTTCTTTCTCTAGTTCTTTAGGTGTAAGGTTAGATTGTTTATTTGAGATTTTTCTTGTTTCTTGAGGTAGGCTTGTATAGCTATAAACTTCCCTCTTAGAACTGCTTTTGCTGCATCCCGTAGGTTTTGGATCATCGTGTTTTCATTGTCATTTGTCTTTAGGTATTTTTTGATTTCCTCTTTGATTTCTTCAGTGATCTCTTGGTTATTTAGTAATGTATTGTTTAGCCTCCACGTGTTTGTGTTTTTTACGTTTTTTTCCCTGTAACTCATTTCTAATCTCAAAGCGTTGTGGTCAGAAAAGATGCTTGATATGATTTCAATTTTCTTAAATTTACTGAGGCGTGATTTGTGACCCAAGACGTGATCTATCCTGGGAAATGTTCCATGCACACTTGAGAAGAAAGTGTAATCTGCTGTTTTTGGATGAGAGAGAGAATTTTGAAGAAAAATTGGTAGAACTTTTGAGTGCCTGAAAAGATGTTTGAGCATTTCAAAAAATTAGTGATCAGTATGTTACGCATCTGCAAAAAGACTGGAATAATTAGAAAACTAAGCAAATAACAATTGTGGCAATAATTAAATCCAGGAAAAAAACAAATGTTTTGCAAAAGAGTTGTAATCCATGTATCAGTGGATTTAACTCTGCACAATGTTCACGTAGTCATAGTAGTGTAAAAATTATTGTGCACTTGTGCATCTAGCAACAGGGAGAGGACAGAAGATAGGAAGGGGAGTGCAGAAGAACTAATGCCTCAATTGAAAAAGCACAGTCTATAGATAATATCAGTATATTTCAGCATTTTAAAAACTATTCATACATATGAGATTACTTTTAAAAGAACTTTATGACTGGTAAATTCACTTTTGAGATTCTACTCTATTTGTTAAAATATTCATATTTGTGGTGAATTAAAACAAAACTTTATTGTAGCAAATAAATTAAAAATTAACTGGGACCCTGACAGCTCAGCCTCAAGTCCTCAATGGCCATTTATTTCCTTTTGTCAACATGTAGTCAAGTTTCTATTTTCTATAAGGTTTGAAACCTATTAGATAAGCTATGAATGCTTAAATTTTCAAAAGATTTGTTTATGATGCTATTTTGTGTGCCCACATGATAAATATGTGAAAAAAATTTAATCTTTATCATTATCACCGCCATCTACATCACTTTCCAAATAGTCATGTCTTTATCTTCTGCCAGAAGGTAGTGCATCAGAACAGTGACATCCGTTAATTGCTGGCCATTCCCTTCTAGCTGTTACATGAAGGAATATTTGGTTGGGTGAAGTTCAGTCAGAGAAACATGGGGTTTGTATTCAAGACTGAAATTACCCATTGTTCAGGGCTTTAGAATCAATATAGTTATCATTTAATAATCATTACCTTTAATAATGTCTCCTTGGTATTGCCTGAGGGAGTGAGCAGCAGTAACTGAAATTCAACCACATATTTTAAAAGAAATATTCAATAGCATTTTTCCTTCAGAATAAGTTACTTTATTTAGGTAAATACTGGGAGAGTATGTATATTTAGTACATATGAGGTCTGGCTTAACTTTAATTTTGGCAAATCAATAACTAGCAAGATGTAGGAAATGTCACAGTCTCATCTAAATTCTCCATGTTTTTTGTTTGTTTGAATGAATGAACAAGTGCTATAATGACTATCAAAGTTAAGTACCATGTTGAAAGAACTTTTCCTCAACAGTTTTTTGTTTTGGTTTTTTTCCTGCCCACCGTATCAGATTTTGCAAGGCATTTAAATGATTTGTCAGAAGTGAATGTGCTTAGTAGTCCAGGGAGTGAAGGGACCTTGAACAACAATTTTCATCAGAATAAGTAAAAAATCAGTGTTAAGAATAAAACTTATTAGAAAATAAATGACTACAACTTCAAAAAGACAATATTGTGTTTTAGATAACTACTGAAAGGAGTTTAAAAGAATCAAATGATTTGAAGTATTCAGTGTGCAATTTAACAAATTAATAATTTTAACATATGCCTTATGTAATTTAGACAGACATCAGTCAGTTTAAACATTCAGACAAAAATGGATGTTTTATAAGCAGAGCTGTAAGATGTCTGTTTAGAATACATATTTTCAAAATTTTATTAACTGTTTCCAAAACTATAAAAGAATATTTTATGTTACCATTTGAATAACATTTTTAGTATTGAAGAACAACCTTTTACATTTCAAATCTAAAGATATTCTAACATAACATGTCCATTTTCATATAGTAGCAGTATTTGATCTAATTTGTTTGTTAATTTTTATTCATAGTTAAATTTTAACATTACATGACAAAAATATTTAGGTGGAAAATTTTTATACTTGAGGAGTTTTCTAAGGCTTTCAAAATCATATACAGTTTCTGCTCCAGCAATGGTTGACACCATTCTAAGACTGTCAAGATAGAATTCATTAACATATATAACTAAATCTACATCTTTTATAGAAATAGCATGGAACCCATACTCCTTGACAGATTAAAGAAAGCTGTATTCTAAACTGTGCAAATTAAGCCTCTGTTACAAAACTTACCCAAATCAAAGACCCACCATTTGCCTCTTATGACAGGATAAAAATAAGAGTCTCATAGAAACAAAATAAAAAAGACAGTCTGTCATTCTTTCTTAAAGAAAACATCTGTCAGGAACCCTTCAAAAATAATTGGGAAGAAAACGTGTTAGGTTCTGCAACCCACTGAGTCATTTTAAGGTGCATCTGAGCATGTAAAAAATGGTATTTTTTATGATCAACCTAGTTGTGCAGTGATGTATTTCCAGAATTTCCTCAAACTTGCTTTAAAATAACTATTTTGATTTTAACCTTAAGCATTTATTCCATTAAAAGAAAACTTTTAAATTTCCCTAGGCTGGCTCTCAATGTTCTAGTAGACTGTACATATTTTATTTCTAAATTCACTGTGCTGTGATTTCTTCTGAAAAATATTGTTAGGAGACCTATTGTATCTTAGAAAACTGTAGTCTAGATTTTAGTTTTTAATTTCTCTGTTAAGGAAATTCATATATTCCTCTGAGAATGTAATGCTGAGATGTATAATTTGTCAGTTAAAGGAAAGATCATTTTTTCCATTAAACAACAGCACTCATCAGTTTGTCAAGTTTGTATACTTGTTACTTTCTTCCAATCATTTGCCATCCACAGCAGAAGAGAGGCATGTCTTTTCAACTTTCTCTCTCCCTACAATGCCTTAAATATAGCTCAGTATAAGTTTATTAATTTTAAATATATGTATAAAATTGTATTTATAAGGTATTATTTGAAGCCAGGACTGGTAACAATATTCCTAACTATTCATATTCTATTAGAATTATGATAGCTTGTTAAATTTTAGCTACCCTCTTTGACCTGATATATGAAAATACCTTTTTGATGTAAAATTGTATTAAAAAGAAGGTTAATTTTGTTAAAGGAAAAGCACTTCCAAGATTAGATTTTTATTTCATGTCATCTAATTTTACAATTTCCTACCTTCAGCCAGTGTTGATAACTTGAAATTGAGTGTGTCTGGGAGTGATGATATGGCTGCCAATCCATGAATCCTGCCTGTTAAATTCCGTTAAGCTCTTATCCATTCTTAACTCCCTTAACCCACTCATTCTTCCCCACCTGCTCTGAGTCCTATTCTTTCAATAACATCTATAAACAAACAACAATACACACACATACACACACACGTATAAAATATTCCACTAATTAGGAGAAGCAAGAGGATATGATACAAAAGGCTGAATGAGACAGGTCCTTCTCAATGACACATTTTTACATCATTTTGTCTCTCAAATACCGGGTCCAAAATATACTAGGCAATGATCGTTAACAGAAAAACAATCCCTCCCCCCAAATCAATTTTTACAATATAATTCCAAACTAACGTAATTTGTTAAAGTAGAAGCGTACTCCCTATAATTACTTGATTGGCACAGTAAATAATACATAAGTTATTTAATGAGTATTCACTGAAAGAACAGATGCATTTTTAAAACTAGAACTTCACTGTAGAAATACTGTGTTTTTAGTAGCCTAAGCATTAGATTGGCAGCCAAAATTTCTGATCATGTGACTACTCTCTGAATAGCTGCAATGCATGTGGAAAGAGAGTGTTTCTTTACAACAATTTTCTCTGTTTTGTTGGCATTGATTTATAAAAAGCTTTTGTAACACTGAGATCCATAAACATAGGAGTTTAAACCAGCTAGATTCAGTTTTCTGTCATGTAGCAGTCCTGAGGTAAACATTCCAGGACTGGCAAAATGACTGCCTTCTTCTGTATGTTGATTTTATCTCTGCATCCATTCACCTCTCAATTTGCCAGTCAGCAGGAAAAAGAAACACAGAAGACACTCAAAATGCATATATTTGAAGGGCAGGGCTGGACAATACTCATGTCTGCTCACATTGCGTTGGTCAGAATTTCATCACTTAGTCAAAACTATAACTAGGTAGGCTGGGAAGAGCCTAACCGGGGTCGGGAATGGGGATTTGTACCCAGCTAGAAACCAGGAGTTATAATATTAAAGGAAGAGCAATAAAAGAAATGTAGGTGAACAAGTCTTTGTCACATTGTGCCTCTTACTTTGTATAAAGTAGGCATAATGATACTTTACATAGTATTAGCTTCCTATTAACGTAGAATAAATGATAACAAGCATAGTTAAAATGCTGTTGTTGTTCTAGTTTGGGTACTACTGGTTTCTTTAAGTATCATTTTGGTGAAGATGCTGTTTCTATAAATGTCTTAAATGCTTTCTTGTGACCTATCACTTGTCAAATGATGAGGGCTCTCAAGATATTCTTCCCCTTGTAAAACAAAAACACAACTCTTCTTTCTTTAAAAAAAAATTTTGGGGGATAAATTTTCAGGTATAGACCAGTCAGGCTAAGACAGTAATAAAATTATGTGTAACCAAGTTTCCTTCTCAATTCATGCTTTCAATCATATATAATTAATATAAATTGGGAAAGTTGGTAATTCAACAACACTTATTGGTTACCTATTCAACTTTGTATACAATGTCAGACTAATATATCACTGTAGGACAATGGATTAATTACATTGGGGTGACAAAGCAGGCCTACCATAAGAGGTAAATGTTAAAGACCCAAAGTAAGATTGAAGGATGAATATAAGCTTGACAAGTGGATGAAGGTGTAGCTAAAAAGTGTGTGGTAGTGAGAAGGTATTCTCAGCAGAAAGAGGCACATTAGCAGTAGCATTCTGAGTTAAAATTCCGTGGTGGGCCTGGGAAATTATGAGTTTCATGTAGATGTTATATACAGAGTATATGGTGATCAGGGGTCCTGAAGAAGAAAAACCTATTCTATACCTACAATCTTAGTTTCCTTACACCCTTGTACTTTCATCATATCTGATGGACAAATCTCCATGCTGGACCAATAGGTGGGGTTCAGGTTGGTGAATGATTTTCTATATTCTTCCCCCTTTCAACACTATATCAAAACTTTATTGCTCTTCACGGAAACAACTGGTGTCCTTGTTTCCTTTTTGAAACTCTTCAAATTTGGAAAATCTGCCAGCATGATCTGACTAAAATAAATCTGTCTATATAGATTTGACACTTAATTTTTTCTGTATCTTTGTATTGCATACAGGAGAAAGTCCAAGGTGTTTTGTAAGGCATAAAAAATCCTTCCATGTTCTCCCACCTGCTTACTCTACAGACTTAATCTCTAATGCCTCCTTACCTTCTATATTAGGACCTCATAACACTTCTAGGATAAACTGCTTGCTGCCCTCATCATGTTGTTTCCCCTGTCTTTCTCCCTCATTGGCTAAAGGCTATTCATCATTTACACATCTCCGCCTTATTCATGTTATTCAATTACGTTTTATTTACCCTTTTTACCTTCAGTAGTAAACTCAAGGTCAGTAAAATGTTAGGAACAAAATAAGTCATTGTGAAGTGCTGAATTGATGCTTGGGATGGTGGAGCATTTTAAATTCCTGAACTTTAAGAAAATTTCTATGACTATTTCACAGATGAGGGAAAAGATAGTTCAAATGTCAAAAGAAAAGCTAAACTGATGGATACTAAGTTCTGTATTGAACTTAAGGTTATTAACGTGTAATAAATATTTATTCAAATTGTTCCTGTGTTACAGATGGTTGTTCCCCTCTATTGGTCCCCTCTCTAGAGTTAGCTTTCATAAGCAATAGTGGAAAAGTTAAAGTTGTGTATATACGTACACACACATACACACACACTGTGGTCCAGTTAGCAACAAATCAAGTGGTGGCTATTTAAATTATACAAGAAGAAAGGGTCAAGATGGCAGAGGAGGAGGAGGACGTGGAACTCACCTCACCCCACAAAGGAGTCAAGAACACATCTACCAATGGAACAGTTCTCACACAGCACTGGCTGAACACTAGCAGAGGACCTCAGACACCTAAAAGGACAAGAAAGATCCCCACACAACCAGGTAGGATGAAAGAAAGAGGAAGTGAAAAGGAAGAGGAGAGGAAGTAGGATGGAACCTGCACACCTGCGGGGAAGCTGAAGGCTTCCCGAATCTGGGGAAGCCCCCTCACCAATGGGGAGATCAGCTGGGATAGAAGGGGAGCTTTGGAGGCTCAGAGGAGAATGCAGCAATCAGTCTGTGGCAGGCAGGACAGACTGAGACCTATTACACAAATGGTCTGTGACATAGCCCTGTGTGCCCCAGTCTGAGACGAGTGTCTGTCGGTGCACATGGGGGCTGGGGGCTGGAACGTGGGGTTTGAAGAGCAGACCTGGGGAGGGGGTTGCTACTGGCTGTGAGGAGACAGCCTGAGGGGATGGGAGTTAGGAGTTCTGCAACCGGGAATGCTTGTGGAGAGAGTCTGTACTGCCATAGAAGCAAAGCGCCATTGTTTAGTGATGCACAAGGGGCAGGGCTGCCATTGCAGCCTCTCTCCTCACTCACCAGCCCCTGCCTCCCCAGGCATCAGGGAGGGCTCCTGCTGGAGTAGCTTGAGCACCCCTAGCCATCACCTCCTCTGCCCCCTCCCCACCTAGGCGGTCTGCTTGCCCTGATCACCACCTCACCTCCCTCCTGCCTGATGGGCTCACATATCCTGATAGCCAACCTGGCACCCTCTTGCCTGGGGAGCCCATGCACCCTGATCGCTGCACCCCCATCCTCCCACCTGACAGGCTTGTGTGCTCCGGAAGCCTCAGGAGCAGATGCCGCTGGGTGGCCCACGTGCAGAGGTGGGGCTGAAACCACAGCTGAGCCCCAGGGGCTGTGTGACTAAGGAAGAGGAACTGAAATCTCTCCTCGCAGCTGCACGAACCATGGAGTTACATCTCTGCTGATGGCTTCCTAAATTCAGAGCCTGTGGAACAACCGAATGGACAAAAGTGCTCCTGCAGCTGAGACTGGTCTGGCTTTAGAAGCTGTGGGCTCTGTGGGCACGTAGACCCAGGGGTTGGGCCAGGCCAGAGTCTGAGCTGCTCCACAGCTCCCAGAGGAGATCCAGGCACACAATTAGTGCAGTCCTGGGACCTGACCTCCGTGGATCTGAGCCAGGGGCCTGGTGAAAACAACGCCTGAGAATCACCAGGACCAACTGACTGCATATCCATGGTTAAGGTGGGACCAAGAGCGGTGCCAACAATAGGGTACTTTGTGAGCCTGCACAGTTGGTGAAAGGGGACACAACAGAGCATACTCATGGGTGAACACCTCCAGAGGAGGAATGCTCAGTGGCTTCCCTCCCAGTGGCAATGCTCCAATCCTGCCATCTTCGCACTGCAGATCAGAAACACAGCTAACAAACAGATCTGGGGGCTTCTACTCCAACAACTGGGGAACAGACCTGGCCCTGACAGGGCAGTGACAACCACAGAGCAAAAAAGAGGCCCTGCTCAATATCAAGGGTGGGCTCTGGTCACTAAAACAACAGTCAAACCCCCTATCAAAGGGATAACAGCCAACATACACTGAGGAAAAAGGTGGCAGTCATCCATACTAAAAAAAGCCCTCACACCAAAAAAAATACATAAAAATTTAAAAATAAACCCACGTAGCCTACACAGGGACATTCCCATATAAAAATAGCCCTCCAAGACAGTCTGAGGATCTGACATCAGGAGGAAGAACCTCCAGGGCATTTAGCCTTGAAAGCCAGTGGGGCTTGAGTGCAGGAGCTCCACAGGGCTGGGGGAACAGAGACTCCACTCTTGGAGGACGCACACAAGGTCTCATCTCCACTGTGACCCAGCACAAAGCAGTACGTCCATAGGAACCTGGGCTAGATCTACCTAGGGGCCTTTAAATGTCTCCCGGAGAGGTGGGGGTTGGCTGTAGCTCACTGTGGGGGTGAGGGGACGGATAGCGGAGGCCCCAGGGAATATTACTTGGTGTGAGCTCTCCTGAAGGTTGACGCTTGGGCACCAAGACCCAGCCCCATTCAACAGCCTGCAGGCTCCAGTGCTGGAATGTCTCAGGCCAAACAACCAGCAAAACAGGAACACAGCCCCACCCATCAGCAGAAAGTCTGCCTAAAGTCATACTAACCTCACAGACACCCCAAAACACACCCCTTAACACGTTCCTGCCCACCAGAGGGACAAGACCCAGTTCTACCCACCAGAGTGCAGACACCAGTACCTCCCAACAGGAAGCATGCACAAGCCACTGAACCAACCTCACCCACCAAGGGGCAGACAACAGAAGCAAGAGGAACTATGATCCTGCAGCCTGCAGAAAAGAGACCACAAACACTGTAAGTCAGACAAAATGAGATGACAGAGAAATATGTTGCACAAGAAGGAGGCAAGATAAAAACCTACAAGAACAGCCAAGTGAAGAGGAGATAGGCAATCTACCCGAAAAAGAATTCAGAGTAATTATAGGAAAGACGATTCAAAATCTCAGAAAAAGAATGGAGGCTCAGATCGAGAAGATAGAAGAAATGTTTAATAAAGACCTAGAATTACTAAAGAACAAACAAAGATGAACAATAAAATAACTGAAATGAAAAATACACTAGAAGGAATCAATAGCAGAATAACTGAGGCAGAGGAACGGTTAACTGAACTGCAAGATAGAATGGTGGAAATCACTGTCATGGAACAGAATAAAGAGAAAAGAATGAAAAAAAAGTTAGGACAGTCTCAGAGACGTGTAGGACAACATTAAATGCACCAAAATTCTAATTATAGGGGGCCCGGAAGAAGAAGAGAAAGAGAAAAGGCCTGAGAAAATATTTGAAGAGATTATAGTAGGAAACTTCCCTAACATGGGAAAGGAAAGTCACCCAAGTCCAAGAGGTGCAAAGAGTCCCATACAAGATAAACCCAAAGAAGAACATGCTGAGACACACAGTAATCACTAACAAATATTAAATACAAAGAAAAAATATTAAAAGCAACAAGGGAAAAGCAATAAATAACATATAAGGGAATCCCCATAAGGTAATCAGCTGATATTTTCAGCATAATCTCTGCAGGCCAGAAGAGAGTAGCACAATATATTTCAAGTGATGAAAGCGAAAAACCTACAACCAAGAATACTCTACCCAGAAAGGCTCTCATTCATATTCAAGGGAGAAATCTTGCTTCACAGACAAGAAAAAGGTAAGAAAATTCAGCACCACCATACCAGCTTTAAAACAAATGCTAAAGGAACTTCTCAAGGCAAGGGGGGAAAAAAAAGAGGCCACAACTACAAACAAGAAAATCACAAATGGGAAAGCTCACTGGTAAAGGTAAACATACAGTAAAAGCAGGAAAACATCCACACACAAATGTGATATCAAAACCAGCAATCGTGAGAAGAGGAGAGAATAAATGCTGGAAATAGGAATTGTATTCAAAATTAAGAGACCAGCAACTTAAAACAATCTTGTATACAGATACATTGCTATATCAAAACCTCATGGGAAATGCAAACCAAGAAACTACAATAGACACACACAAAAAAGAAAAAGTAACCCCAAAACAACACTAAAGACGGTCATCAAACCACAAGAGAAGAGAACGAAAGAGGAAGGGAAGAAAAAAGACCTACAAAAACAAACCCTAAGCAATTAAAAAAATGGCAATAGGAACACACATATCAGTAATTACCTTAAAGGTAAATGGATTAAATGCTCCAACCAAAAGGCAAAGACTGGCTGAATGGATACAGAAACAAGACCTGTATATACGCTGTCTACAAGAGACCCGCTTCAGATCTAGGGACCCATACAGAGTGAAAGTGAGGGGAAGGAAAAAGATATTCCATGCAAATGGAAATCAAAAGAAAGCTGGCATTGGAATAGTCATATCAGACAAAATAGACTTTAAAATAAATAGACAAAATAGGCTTCCCTGGTGGCGAAGTGGTTGAGAGTCTGCCTGCCGATGCAGGGGACACGGGTTCGTGCCACAGTCCGGGAGGGTCCCACATGCTGCGGAGCGGCTGGGCCCGTGAGCCATGGCCACTGGGCCTGCGCGTCCAGAGCCTGTGCTCCGCAATGGGAGAGGCCACAACAGTGAGAGGCCCACGTATGGCAAAATAAATAAATAAATAAAGACTGTTACAAGTGACAAGGAAGGACACTACATAATGATCAAGTGATCAACCCTAGAAGAAGATATAACAATTATAAATATTTATGCACCCAACATAGGAGCACCTCAATACACAAGACAAATGCTAACAGCCATAAAAAGGGAAATCGACAGTAACACAATAATAGTGGGGGACTTTAACACCCCACTTACACCAAAGGACAGATAATGCAGACAGAAAATTAATAAGGAAACACAAGACTCAAATGATACATTAGACCAGACTGACTTAACTGATATTTTTAGGACATTCTACCTAAAAGCAGCCGAATACACTTTCTTGTCAAGTGCACACGGAACATTCTTCAGGATAGATCACATCTTGGGCCACGAATCAAGCCTCGGTAAATTTAAGAAAACTGAAATCATATCAAGCATCTTTTTGGACCACAAGGCTATGAGATTAGAAATGAACTACAGGAAAAAAAAAAAAAAAACTGTAAAACACACGAACACATGGAGACTAAACAATATGCTATTTAATAACCAATGTATCACTGAAGAAATCAAAGAGGCAATCAAAAAATATCTAGAGACAAATGAAAATGACATTCCAAAACCTATGGGACACAGCAAAAGCTTTTCTAAGAGGGAAGTTTATAGCAATACAATCTTACCTCAGGAAACAAGAAAAATCTAAAACAAACAACCTAACCTTACATGTAAAGCAACTAGAGAAAGAAGAACAAGCAAAACCCAAGGTTAGTGGAAGGAAAGAAATCATAAAGATCAGAGCTGAAATAAATGAAGTAGAGACGAAGAAAATAATAGCAGAGATCAATGAAACTAAAAGCTGGTTCTTTGAGAAGGTAAACAAAATTGATAAACCTTTAGCCATACTCTTCAAGAAAATTAGAAATGAAAAAGGAGAAGTTACAATTGACACCACAGAAAAATGAAGCATCATAAGAGAGTACTACAAGCAATTCTATGCCAATAAAATGGACAACCTGGGAGAAATGGACACATTCTTAGAAAGATAAAATCTTCTAAGACAGAACCAGGAAGAAGTAGAAAATATGAACAGACCAATTACAAGTACTAAAATTGAAACTGTGATTAAAAAACTTCCAGCAAACAAAAGTCCAGGACCAGACGGCTTCACAGGTGAATTCTATCAAACATTTAGAGAAGAGTTAACACCTACCTTTCTGAAACTGTTCCAAAAAAACTGCAGAGGAAGGAAAACTCCCAAGCTTATTCTATGAGACCACCATCAACCTGATACCAAATAAGACAAAGATATCACAAAATAAGAAAATTACAGGCCAATATCACTGATGAATACAGATGCAAAAATCCTCAACAAATACTAGCAAACAGAATCTAACAGTACATTAAAAGGATCATACACCATGACCAAGTGGGATTTATCCCTAGAATGCAGGGATTCCTCATTATACACAAATCAATCAATGTTTT
This sequence comes from Grampus griseus, assembly GCF_964374135.1. NCBI lineage: Eukaryota > Metazoa > Chordata > Mammalia > Artiodactyla > Delphinidae > Grampus > Grampus griseus. The sequence goes on along the minus strand of NC_139017.1, from coordinate 12,969,764 downwards.
ATACCACATTAACAAACTGAAGAAGAAAAACCATATGGTGATCTCAATAGATGCAGAAAAAGTTTTTGACAAAATTCAACATCCATTTATGATTAAAAAAACCAAAAACACTCTCCAGAAAGTGGGCACAGAGGGAACAAACCTCAACACAATAAAGGACATATATGACAAACCCACAGCAAACATCATTCTCAATGGTGAAATACTGAAAACATTTCCCCTAAGATCAGGAATAAGACAAGGATATCCACTCTCCCCACTTTTATTCAATATAGTTTTGGAAGTCCTAGCCACGGCAATCAAAGAAGAAAATGAAATAAAAGAGGTATTTCCCTAGTGGTGCAGTGGTTAACAATCCACCTGCCAATGCAGGGGGCACGGGTTTGATCCCTGGTCCAGGAAGATCCCACATGTTGCAGAGCAACTAAGCCCGTGTGCCACAACTACTGAGCCTGCGCTCTAGAGCCCATAAGCCACAACTACTGAGCCCACATGCCACAGCTACTGAAGCCCATGGACCTAGAGCCTGTGTCTGCAACAAGAGAAGCCACTGCAATGAGAAGCTCATGCACTGCAACGAAGAGTAGACCCCACTCGCTGCAACTAGAGAAAGCCCGCACATGGCAATGAAGACCCAACGCAGCCAAAAATAAATAAATTAAATAAATAAATTAAAAAAAAAAAGAAATAAAAGGAATCCAAATTGGAAAAGATGAAGTAAAACTGTCACTGTTCACAGATGATATGATACTGTACATAGAGAATCCTAAAGATGCCACCAGAAAACTACTTGAGCTCATCAATGAATTTAGTAAAGTTGCAGGATACAAAATTAATACACGGAAATCTCTTGCATTCCTATTCACTAACAACAAAAGATCAGCAAGTGAAATTAAGGAAACAATCCCATTTGCCATCACATCAAAAAGAATAAAACACCCTAGGATTAAACCTACCTAAGGAGACAAAAGACCTGTACTCAGAAAATAATAAGGTACAATAAGTCCCCTACATATGAACCCTCAACTTGCAAACTTTCAAAGAAGCAAACGTGCATTTGCAAGTCCAATTACATTAAGTTAGTTCACGTGTCTGGCATATATTATCATGTGCGTGCATCCTCTGCAAGTGCTTGTTGCTTTTGTGTACTTTACAGTACTGTATAAAGTACAGTACTACAGCATCTTTATTTCTTGCCTGTTCACTCAATGACAGCCCCTGTATGACAGCTGTTGTACTGTACCACTGTACTTTTCAAGGTCCTGTACTGTAAGATTAAAAATGTTTTCTTTATGTTTTGTGTTTGTTAATTTTTTATGTATTATTTGTGTAAAAAGTATGATAAACCTATTACAGTACAGTATTATATTGCCGATTTCATAGTTGGGTACCTAGGCTAACTTTGTCATACTTAGGAACAAACTGAATTTACGAATACACTCTTGGAATGGAACTCGTTCATATGTAGGGGACTTACTCTACTGCTGAAAGAAATCAAAGATGACACACACACGGAGAGATACACCATGTTCTTGGATTGGAAGAATCAATATTGTCAACATGACTGTACTACCCAAAACAATCTAGAGATTGAATACAATCCCTATCAAATTACCAATGGCACTTTTCACAGAATTAGAACAAAAAATTTTACTATTTGTATGGAAATACAAAAGACCAAAAATAGCCAAAGCAATCTTGAGAAAGAAAAATGGAGCTGGAGGAATCAGATTCCCTGACTTCAGACTATACAACAAAGCTACAGTCATCAAAACAGTTTAGTACTGGCACAAAAACAGAAATATAGAACAATGGAACAGGATAGAAAGCCCAGAGATAAGCCCACGCACCTATGGTCACCTAATCTATGGCAAAGAAGGCAAGAGTATACAATGAAGAAAAGACAGTCTGTTCAACAAGTGGTACTGGGAAAACTGGACAACCATATGTAAAAGAATGAAATTAGAACACTACCTAACACCATACACAAAAATAAACTCAAAATGGATTAAAGACCTAAATGTAAGGAAAGATACTATAAAACTCTTAGAGGAAAACATAGGCAGAACACTCTATGACATAAATCGTAGCAATATCTTTTTGGATCCACCTCCTAGAGTAATGAAAATAAAAACAAAAATAAACAAATGTGACCTAGTGAAACTTGAAAGCTTTTGCACAGCAAAGGAAACTATAAACAAGATGAAAAGACAACCCTCAGAATGGGAGGAAGTATTTGCAAACGAATCAACAGACAAAGGATTAATCTCCAAAATATATAAACAGTTCATGCAGCTCTATATTAAAAAAACAAACAACCCAATCCAAAAATGGGCAGAAGACCTAAATAGACATTTCTCCAAAGAAGACATACAGATGGCCAAGAGACCCATGAAGAGTTGCTCAACATCACTAATTATTAGAGAAATGCAAATCAAAACTACAATGAGGTATCACCTCACTCTGGTCAGAACAGCCATCAAAGATCTACAAACAACAAATGCTGGAGAGGGTGCGGAGAAAAGGCAACCCTCCTGCACTATTGGTGGGAATGTAAATTGCTACAGCCACTATGGAGAGCAGTATGGAGGTTTCTTAAAAAACTAAAACTAGAATTACCAGATGACCCACCAATCTCACTGCTGGGCATATACCCAGAGGAAACCATAATTCAAAAAGACACAAGCAACCCAATGTTCATTGCAGCACTATTTACAATAGCCAGGTCATGGAACCACCTAAATGCCCATCAATGCACGAATGGACAAAGAAGATGTGGTACATATATACAATGGAGTATTACTCAGCCATAAAAAAGAATGAAATAATGCTACTTGCAGCAACATGGATGGAGCTAGAGATTATCATATTAAATGAAGTTAGACTGAGAAAGACAAATATCATACGATATCACTTATATGTGGAATCGAAAAAAATGATACAAATGAACTTATTTACAAAACAGAAATAGAGTCACAGATGTAGAAAATAAACTACAGTTACCAGGGGGGAAAAGGGGGAGGAGGGATAAATTCAAAGATTGGGATTGACATATATACACTACTGTATATAAAATAGATAACTTATTAGAACCTACTGTGTACCACATGGAACACTACTCAATACTCTCTAATGACCTATGTGGGAAAAGAATCTAAAAAAGAGTGGATATATGTATATATATAACTGATTTACTTTTCTGTACAGCAAAAACTAACACAACATTGTATATAAACTATACTCCAATAAAAATGAAATAAGATAAATATATAACATAAGTATAACATGAGATAGTGATCAATGCTATAAAAACAAATAAAGCAGGGTAAGAGAAGAGAAAATAGAAATATGATCATAGGTGATTTCCTAAAGGCTTTTTTGAGGAGGTTAAATTTGAGCAATGATGTCATCATGTGTACTATCAAGATGGGGGAAGTGACAAATCCTTTGAAAAGGCAGATAGTGATGAGGGTTTTCAAGAATGAAGTACATACACCTAGGACAGAAGTTCAGGAAAGGACATTAAAAGAAATGAGAATTTCAAATGCAGCCGTTACAGTATGAAAATTATTTATTAGATTATGTATTTGCTTACCATTTGGTGTGTCTAGAAAGAGTATGTGGAATTTTGAGAGACGCAGTTAGGAGGTGTTGAAGTGGAGGACAGTTTGTGCTATTCTAATGATTTTTTGTTTAGTAGTGTAATCAATGATAGAATCATTATTTTAACAGTTTATTTCTGGAAAAAAAACAAAAAAGATGACTTGGGGGAAAATGCAGGAATACTACCTGTAAGGTAATTTTACGGTCCTGAAAAATTGATGATTAGGATTTGACATTGCTTAGTGACAATGGGAAGAAAGAAGAGAAACAGATTTAGGGGAGATGTCATAAGTAAGTCATACATGATTACAAAACTGACCTGATGTAGAGACTAATAAACAGGAAGACACAGGGCTAACTGGGGACTTATAATAAGGTTGAATAGGTAGATAATGTAATCATATATAACAAGAAAGCTTTGTGCTTTCTTAAATATCCTTAGAAATGTGTTCCCAGAATAAATATATTTTACTTATGACCTGGTGTTTAATGTGATACTAACACAAGTAAATCAGTAGAACAACTCTTTGGAATGTTTCAACAAACAGTAATAAGATATTCATAAACAATCCTTAGGATCTAGAGAGAGTGAAAGGTGACATAAAGGAAGAATAATGTGAAATACAAGTTCAGAAGGAGAAGAAAAATATCTGAAGAGATATCTGTATATTTCTCTATCAAGATAACATTGCATGCATGATATAGTACAATATTTTTGTCTGGGAAGAGAGATAACCCAACTCTTAATGTCACAAAAGGGAAAAGAAAAAAAAATTATCACTGAGTGTCGTAATTGTCAATCATCTCAGATGTAAAAGAGGCCAGAATAATGTTGATGGTAGAGAGAAATAGTTAACAAGGATACAAATCAGGAGCTTATTGATATATGTATGATGAAGATAGTCATAAGTAATCTAGTGAGAATGTATATTGCCATTTTAAATACCATTCATTGAATATAATGAATGATATTGTGTCTTGACATAAAAACGTGAAGTTTAAACATAAAAGCAAAATGAAAGAAAAACATTGTGTAATGCCAGACATTAATGTCTAAAGGAGGAGAGTTTAAACAGATAAAATGATTTTTCATTCACAACTTGAAAATCAATGTTACAATTGATTTTTCAAACATATATATATATATCAGAACTTTAGAAAATTAGCATTTAAGCATTCTTGAATAGAAAAATAGAATTAAAATAGATCACTGGGGCTTCCCTGGTGGCGCAGTGTTTGAGAATCTGCCTGCCAATGCAGGGGACACGGGTTCGAGCCCTGGTCTGGGAAGATCCCACATGCCACGGAGCAACTAGGCCCGTGAGCCACAACTACTGAGCCTGCACGTCTGGAGCTTGTGCTCTGCAACAAGAGAGGCCGTAACAGTGAGAGGCCCGCGCACTGCGATGAAGAGTGGGCCCCACTCACCACAACTAGAGAAAGCTCTCGCACAGAAACGACGACCCAACACAGCCAAAAAAAAAAAAAAAATCACCATTTGATGAAACATTATTTTAATATTGTGAAATTGTTGACTTCATTTCAATTATGTTGGAAGATACTCAGCTTTTTCTTAATTGCATTGTCTTATCAGCATACAGTATTGATCTTGAAAATGAACCAAATGAGTCTTATTAAGGTAATTATTTTGTTTAGTATCATAAATAATAATAAAAACCTGGCAGAAATATAGTGACTTTCCACCATCAGAGTCAGACAACACATGAATGAAGTTCTGATATCCATGATACTCGATGTCTGAAAAGGAATTACTTTGGGACAATATTCAAATAAGTTGCTAGCTAAGAAAAAGGCAAAAAGGGAGAAAGAGCTACGTTTGTACGGTCAATAATGATAGGCTAGAGATTTAAAAATACATAATTAGCTCTATGTGACCATCTACTACCTTATTCTTGTTATATAATCTCATTGAAGCAAATGAGAACTTTTCTGCTCAAACTAGTGTGTTACAACGAACCAATCAACTTCAATATGACACAGCCTTATTGCCTTACCCCCGGAAACCGTCTCACAAAGAGTTACAGGAGAGCCACTGCTTTGTGGCCTTTCATGCTCCTCATCTCCATCTCATCAAGATCTGCATCAAAGAGAATTCTCCAAGGGCTGCCACCCACCTTGGGCAACTGCAAGGATAATCCTGACACCTCAGCCCTAAATGCCTCCACATTGCAAGCTAAGAAGAGAAGTTGTAAAGAAGCCTTACTTCATCAAGTTAATACTAAGGACATAAGTTTTAATAATTACTCAGCTTTCTTTGAAAGAATTTTATAAAATCACCATGCCTCATATCCACTGGGTACCTCAGCTTCTTCCAAAAGCCCAGGTCTATCAGGTCAACGTTCTTCTCTTGGATTCTTGGTAGAATGCCATTCTCCATATTTTCTATTAAGACCAAATATTCCACTACCTCTCACCTCCCAGAGTCATCCCTTTTGACCCTTTAAATCCTAAATTTATGATCCCGGAATTCTTAGACCCTTTTAGGTTTGTTTTGCAACTTATTTTTCTGAAATAATTTCTGGCAGTTCACAGAGGACATTTTCTTTCAGAATCTTTCTTTTAAAAAGTCTGTTTCTTCCCTTCACATCTCATCTATTCTTCAACCTAAGAATTTGAGCCTTTATTCAGCCATTTATATGGAATTCTCAGCCATTTTCACTTTGAGTAGTGCCTCTTTTTCATATTTCATTCTTGAATTCCTATAATATATATAATATATATTAGGAACAGTATAATTATATTTAAAGGAATATTGGGAATATAATATATAATTATATAACATATATATATTTTACATATGTGAAGATATCTTTTTACTTATCTATTTATTTATTTATTTTTGGCTGCATTGGGTCTCCGTTGCTGCGCGTGGGCTTTCTCTAGTTGCAGTGAGCAGGGGCTACTCTTCGTTGCGATGCGCAGGCTTCTCATTGCCGTTGCTTCTCTTGTTGCAGAGCACGGGCTCTAGGTGCATGTGCTTCAGTAGTTGTGGCACACAAGCTCAGTACTTGTGGCTCATGGGCTCTACAGTGCATGCTCAGTAGTTGTGGCAAACAGGCTTAGCTGCTCTGTGGCACGTGGGATCTTCTCAGACCAGGGCTTGAACCCGTGTCACCTGCATTATCAAGCGGATTCTTAACCACTGTGCCGGCAGGGAAGCCCTGTGAAGAGATCATTTATCTCTCTATATAGCTGTGTTTTATTTTATAATTTCCATCTATTTATCTCTCTGTAGTACATTCTGGTTAGTCTTCCTAGATCTCTCTTGAAATTCACTAATTTATCTCAACCACATATAGACTGTTCTTTAATATGACTAAAATGGTATTATAAAAACTATAGTTTTTCTTCCCTGAAATTTGAATGTTTTACAAAAAATAAAACATTGTTTTAAGAAGTTCCATTCTTGCTTGATGAATTGTACTCTTTTTTTTTTTTTTTTTTGCGGTATGCGGGCCTCTCACTGTTGTGGCCTCTCCTATTGCAGAGCACAGGCTCTGGACACGCAGGCCCAGTGGCCATGGCTCATGGGCCCAGCCACTCCGCAGCACGTGGGATCATCCGGAACCGAGGCACGAACCCTGCATCAGCAGGTGGACTCAACCACTGCGCCACCAGGGAAGCCCGAATTGTACTCTTAAATATATCATTAAAAAAAAATGTAAACATACTTTTTAAATACCTCTTTTTCTTGTTCTAGTATTATTCTATATTGTTCTAATATACAGTTTTTCCATATAGATTCTCCCAATTTGTGCATTTTCTCATAGTCTTTCACTGTGATCAAATTCTCCATACACTCTGCACATTTTTCCTTTGTCCTTATTCTCAGCAGGAGCATTTTCTATGGAAGCTCCAGGCATGCTTGTTCTAGTTGTGCTTATGTTTATGGGATGGTTTCACAAATTGCCTAAAACAGGTTTTCTGGCATTGGACTTTTTCTTTTTTTAACATCTTTATTGGAGTATAATTGCTTTACAGTGTTGTGTTAGTTTCTGCTGTACAACAAAGTGAATCAGCTTTATGTATACATATATCCCCATATCCCCTCCCTCATGTGTCTCGCTCCCACCCTCCCTACCCCATCCCTCTAGGGGGTCACAAAGCACTGATCTGATCTCCCTGTGCTATGCGGCTGCTTCCCACTAGCTATCCAAACCACACTTGGTAGTGTATACATGTCACGCTACCCTCTCACTTTGGCTCAGCTTACCCTTCCCCCTCCCCGGTCCTCAAGTCCATTTTCTACGTCAGTGCCTTTATTCTTGTCCTGCCCCTGGTTCATCAGAACCATATTTGGGGTTTTTTGGTTTAGATTCCATATATATGTGTTAGCATACAGTGTTTGTTTTTCTCCTTCTGATTTACTTCACTCTGTATGACAGACTCTAGGTCCAGCCACTTCACTACAAATAACTGAATTTCGTTTCTTTTTACAGCTGAGTAATACTCCATTGTATATATGTGCCACGTCTTCTTTAACCATTCATCTGTTGATGGACACTTAGGTTGCTTCCATGTCCTGGCTATTGTAAATAGAGCTGCAATGAACATTGTGGTGCATGACTCTTTTTGAATTATGGTTTTCTCAGGGTATATGCTCAGTAGTGGGATTGCTGGGTCGTATGGTGGTTCTATTTTTAGTTTTTTAAGGAACCTCCATACTGTTCTCCATAGTTTTTGTTCTTCTTCCTGTAATTGCTTTAGGTGTAAGGTTACGTTGTTTATTTGAGATGTTTCTTGTTTCTCGAGGTAGGATGGTATTGCTATAACCTTCCGTCTTAGAACTGCTTTTGCTGCATTCCATAGGTTTAGGATCATTGTGTTTTCTTTCTTATTTGTCTCCAGGTATTTTTCGATTTCCTCTTTGATTCTTCAGTGATCTCTTGGTTATTTAGTAGTGTATTGTTTAGCCTCCACGTGTTTGTATTTTTTTTACAGTTTTTTTCCTTTAATTGATATCTAGTCTCATAGCTTTGTGGTCGGAAAAGATACGTGGTACAATTTCAATTTTCTTAAATTTACCAAGGCTTGATTTGTGACCCAGGATATGGTGTATCCTGGGGAATGTTTCATGAGCACTTGAAAAGAAAGTGTATTCTGTTGTTTTTGGATGGAACATCCTATAACTATCAATTAAGTCGATCTTGTTTAATATGTCATTTAAAAGCTTATGTTTCCTTATTTATTCTCATTTTGAATGATCTGTACATTGGTGAAAGTGGGGTGTTAGAGTCCCCTATTATTATTGTGTTAGTGTCAATTTCCCTTTCTATGGCTGTTAGCATTTGCCTTAGGTATCGAGGTGCTTCTATGTTGGGTGCATATATATTTACAATTGTCATATCTTCTTATCCCTTGATCATTACGTAGTGTCCTTCTTTGTCTCTTGTAATAGTCTTTATTTTAAAGTCTATTTTGTCTGATATGAGAATTGCTACTCCAGCTTTCTTTTGATTTCCATTTGCATGGAATAGCTTTTTCTATCCCCTCACTTTCAGTCTGTATGTTTCTCTAGGTCTGAAGTGGGTCTCTTGTAGAGAGCATATATATGGGTCTTGTTTTTGTATCCATTCAGCCAGTCTATGTCTTTTGGTTGGAGCATTTAATCCATTTACATTTAAGGTAGTTCTCGATATGTATGTTCCTATTACCATTTTCTTAATTGTTTTGGGTTTGTTTTTGTAGGTCTTTTCATTTTCCTGTGTTCCCTGCCTAGAGAAGTTCATTTAGCATTTGGTGTAAAGCTGGTTTGGTGGTGCTGAATTCTCTTAACTTTTGCTTATCTGTAAAGGTTTTAATTTCTCCATCGAATCTGAATGAGATCCTTGCTGGGTAGAGTAATCTTGGCTATATGTTTTTCCCTTTCATCACTTTAAATATGTCCTTCCACTCCCTTCTGGCTTGCAGAGTTTCTGCTGAAAAATCAGCTGTTAACCTTATCAGGATTCCCTTGTATGTTATTTGTTGCTTTTCCCTTGCTGCTTTTAATATTTTTTCTTTGAATTTAACCATTGTTAGTTTGATTAATATGTGTTTTGGTGTGTTTCTCTTTGGGTTATCCTGTATGGGACTCTCTGTGCTTCCAGTACTTGATTATTTCCTTTCCCATGTTAAGGAAGTTTTCACCTATAAGTCTTCAATTATTCTCTCAGACCCTTTCTTTTTCTCTTCTCCTTTGGGACCCCTATAATTTGAATGTTGGTGTGTTTAATGTTGTCCCAGAGGTCTCCGAGACTGCCCTCAATTCTTTTCATTCTTTTTCTTTATTCTGCTTCCTGGCAGTTATTTCCACCATTTTATCTTCCAGCTCACTTATCTGTTCTTCTGCCTCAGTTATTCTGTTACTGATTCCTTCTAGAGTATTTTTCAATTCAGTAATTGTGTTGTTCATCACTGTTTGTTCTTTAGTTCTTCTTGAACCTTGTTAAATGTTTCTTGTATTTTCTCCATTCTGTTTCCGAGATTTTGGATCATCTTTACTATCATTACTCTCAAATCTTTTTCAGGAAAGTAGTCTATTTCGTCTTCATTTATTTGGTCTTGTAGGTTTTTACCTTGTTCCTTCATCTGTAACATTTTTTGTAGTCATTGTTAAAATAATTTTTTGATAGGTGGTGCTGTATTCCTGTCCTACTGGTTGTTTGGTCTGGGACATCCGGCACTGGAGTTTGCAGGCAGTTGGATATAGCTCGGTTTTGGTTCTGAGACGAGGACCTCCAGGAAGCCTCACTCTGACTGATATTCCCTGGGGTCTGAGGTTCTCTGTTAGTCCAGCGGTTTGGACTCAGAGGTCCCACTGCAGGAGCTTGTGCTCGACCTCCAGCCTGGGAGCCAAGATCCTGCAAGCTTTTTGGCACAGCAAAAAAAAAAAAAAAAAAAAAAGGAAGGAAGAAAGAAAAAGGAGCAATACAATATCAAAGAATAAAAAACAAAATAAAATTAGAAAGATAAAAAATATATTAGGAAAAATAAAACTATAATTGAAACAACCAGTGGCTGGGGGTTCCTCCCATCCTCTTAGGTGTCCGTGGTCCCCCACCGGTGCCTGGTAGGTGCCCTAGTTGTGAGGAGATGCAAATTCTGCATCCCCCTAGTATGCCATCTTGACTCCACCACTGGGCAATTGACTTTTTTAAACCACTTTCTGTTTATGTCTCAGCTTAAGATTTTCATGCTAAATTTGTGTTCAGCACCTGCCAGCCATGTAAGATCACTTTTGTAATTTTTTTCAAGATAACTTTTTTCTTATGTCAGAGAATCAGAGTCCTAGACTGGTCACGGATATTTTCTCATTCCGGTTCAGCAATCATACAGTAGTTTCCCAGCATCTGGTGTAAGGTAGGGAGCCTAATTCTAACTCCCTGGATGACACGGGTCATATAGCCTCAATAAACACTCCTGCAAGAGCACTACCACCCCAGCCCTAAAGACATATATCACAGCCAGGTATCCTTATGTTGTTGTTGTTATTTATTTATTTATTTTTTAATTGGTTTTGAATATCTGGAAACTGATGATTTCCCCTTCTTCCTTTAAGTCCAGATACACATTTTTGTTTACTTGTTTGTAATTTCATCTAGTACTGGAGGGGAGTCTGGGATTCTTTCATCTTCCTAAGCTACAGCAGTTTGAGTGGACTCCTCAATCCACCCCATCATAGCTTCTGTCTCCTCAGCTCCATTGAATGCTCATCACTTGTGGTCTCCATCCTGTCATCTCTATTAAGTCCTTCCCAATCTTGATTTGACTTCACCTCTTGGCATCATTGCTCATGGTTAACCACCCCTTCCTCTGTGAAACTCTTTCTTCTCCTCAGTCTATGGGACCACATTTGTCTGGATTTCGTATTGCCTCAATGGGCGTTTCTTGGCCTCACTTGCTAGCCCTACTTCTTTCATTTGACTCTAAATATTGGAATGTTGAAAGATTTTTTTTTCTTTTCTCACCATGTTCTTTCTTGAGATGATCTCATCCAGCCCTATGTTTCAAATAGCAAATCAAAACCTTTATTTCCCTCCCCTTTCCGAGTGCCTTATCAGTATGTCCCATGAACTCTCCAGGCAAAATATAGATTTAATTTCTCTACTTCTTTTCATAATGTCACTGACCTAGTCCAACCATAGTCATCTTTCACCTTAACAAATGTAAAAGCCTCTTGAATGAGCCCTCTGCTTTTACTTCCCACTCCTATCCATTCTCTATAAAGTGATCAGAATGATCTGTTTAAGCATAAATCAGAGCACCTCATTTTTTATATTTTATATTATAAAAAATTCAAAATTTATATCATGGCCAACAAGAAGTAAACCATACTTCTTTCATCTCATTTTCTATGCTCCTCCTCTTTCTCCATCATCCCACCATATTGAATGAACTCCTTCCTCATCTGTGGACATGCCAATCTCATTTCTTCCTTAGTCAGGCCTGGCCTTTATTGTTTATAGGGTGAATTGCTTTTCTGTAGATTCTTTACAGAGCTGCCTGTTTCTCATTATACAAGCCTTGGGTGTGCAGATAGGCCTTCTCTGCCAACTCTGTCTGAAATAGCTCCCATGTTTCTGCTTCACTCATTCTCTGATTCTTTCCTTCATTAAATATTTTATAATCTGTAATTATTTTATTCAATTGCTTAAATTTTAAATTATGTTTCTTCTACCAATTGTAATGTCTACCTCACAAGTATTCCTGTTTATCTCATCTGTGGTTTTCTTTCTGTTGCTTCATACCCTGCCTGTTTTTCAGTGTCTGTTCAGTAACTGTTGAATGAATGAACAGATGTGTTTGAAGATAAAAGGCAAGAATAACAATGGCAATGATATATTAATTAAAATATGTCTAGCCTTCAATATATTTTTTTCAAGTCTTAGTGGAGAAATGAAGGCAAGGTCACTAGGTATGTATTATATTTAGTTACAATAAGGTAACTTGTCTGTGTTTGCTGGTGGTGATCAAAAGAGATCCGACAGTGTGTCCTTCATATGTCATTCTGGTCGTCCCAGCTAAAGAAGTAAAATTGTTAAGGAACTGTGTTCACCAAGACGTTTTTAAATTCAATGTCTGTCTTAAATAGGATGTATATTACTATCTGCCTTGATTCCTGTCCTAAAATTGAACAGTGGCTGGGAATTCATTATCAGTAGAAATGAGCAAGTATTTGAAGAAAATTTAAAAACAAAGAACTAAAGTAATTATACTGCAAAAACAGAAAATCTCTCTGCAATTTAAACTGCCTGGATTAATTAGTTATCTTTAAAAGTTTTGAATGCCTCATAAATCATTGGCCTTAGAAGTTTCTAATCTCTTTCATATTGTTCAGTTCTGCTACAGGGACAGAATTCAATCTTAGTTGCAGAGTGGGAAACAATTCAAAACTAATACTAACATGTCATATAATTTAGCTGTTTTGTGTATGTATGTGTGTTTCCATAAGAAGTTAAATTGAGCAATTAATGAAATTACACTTGGGACAGACATTAACTATTCTTTTAAATAAAACCAAAATGCTTTACAAACATAGAAAATAAGCAAGCTGTGCTCTACAGACAGAGTAAGTTTACTTTAAGTGAGTTAGGGGTGCTACATTGGTATTACGTTCTAAATTCCAGTCATAGGAAAATAATCTGCAGTAATTACATTTTAAAGTTACATTATTAAAAGGTTCTTTATCCTACCTCCACTAGCATTTTCCATCTGCTCTTTTCTGCAGGCTGCATAACTCTGTTCATAGTAACCTGATTGTGCAGTAACTAGATATGAAAGTAATGGGTTCATTGCACAAAAATTTAATAGCAAAATTGACCAGTGTCATATATCTTTGATCAATTGAACACTATTTTTCCCTAAGGAAAAAAATGTAGAATTAGCCAAAGGAACTTTATAGGGGAACTGAACTGTAAGAAGTCCCTAGAAAAAAAGTGTTTGATGTGGAAAAAATCAAGATTTTGTTTCATATAACAAATTCTTATTTCAGACTGACCAAATTACAATAAAAGGGGGGCAATCTATATCAAAATATAAGGGCCTAATTCATACAATATACTGCTTTCTGCAATCATGTACTAGTTTTTCATTGCTGATGTAATAAATTACCACAAACTTAGTGGCTTAAAACAACACAAATTTAGGGCTTCCCTGGTGGCGCAGTGGTTGAGAGTCTGCCTGCCGATGCAGGGGACACGGGTTCATGCCCCGGTCCGGGAGGATCCCACGTTCCACGGAGCGGTTGGGCCCGTGAGCTATGGCCGCTGAGCCTGCGCGTCCGGAGCCTGTGCTCCGCAGCGGGAGAGGCCACAACAGTGAGAGGCCCGTGTATCGCAAGACAAACAAACAAAAAAACACAAATTTATTATTTTACAGTTCTGGAAGGGGTCTCACTCAGGTTTCAGTCTGGCTCTGTTCCTTCTGGAGGTTCTATAGGACAATGTGTTTCCTTGTCTTTTCCAGATTCTAGAGGTCAAGCCCTTTCCTTGGTCTTGGTCCCATTTATCTATTTTATTCAAAGCCAGTAATGGCTAGTACAGTCTTTCTCACACTGCATACCCTAATTCTCTACTTCCATGATCAACATTTTTGACTTTTTTTTTTCAGCCTACCTGGATAATCCAGGATAACCTGCCATCTCAATGTCTTCAGGTTAATCACATCTGCAAAATCCTTTTTGCCTTGTTAAGGTAACATTCACAGGTTCCAGAGATTAGGGCATGAATATCTTTGGTGGCTAAATAGTCTGCTTACTGCAAGTAGCATTCAAGTATATTCATTTCTCATCTGTACTGAACTCAGTAGGAAGTCAAGGAAGGGTTTTAGGCAGAGAACAAATACAACTAATTTTATATTTTATAAGAATCATGTTGGTTGCAATGTTGGAGAACAAATAGAGTGGGGAACAGTTAGGAAACCACTGTAGTCATCCAGGTGAGAAATGATTGTATCTCACCAGAGTGATGGTACTGACAATGAACTACAGGAGAGTAGTTAAAGATTTAGGGAGGTATTTGGGAATTAAAAGCATGAGAATTTGTTACAGGATTAGATGAGGCACAAGAATAAGGTAGAAATGTCTGGCATGACTATGAGATTTCTGGTTTCAGAGAGTAAGTGGTGATGTAATTCAGTAGGAGAGAAAACACTGAAAAAGGACTCGGGGAGAACTTCAATTCTATTTAACAAGGAGTTAACTTCCAGACATCCAAGCTGAGATGTTAACAGCATTAAACTTCTGAGGCCTGACCAGGAGTAAAGATGTAAATTTGTGAGTCATAAAAAACACACCTAATAATGAAAGTTACTTTAAAAGAGGAAATACACTAAAAATATATGAACACCTAGGACTTTAGGAAACTGATCTTTAAAAAGTTAGACAACAGGGATCAGGGCAGCAAAGGAATATGCGGATGAGAGCTCAGACTGGTAGCAAGAAACCTAGGCATGTGTTGCCATGGAAACAAAACTAGAGGCTGCTAAAGAAGTCAATAATCTTGAAAGTTGTTGAAAAATACTGTTATATTATTGAAAAATTCTCTTTGGATTGGGGTGTTGAGATTAATGAGAGCCTACAGAGAGTCATTTGCATGGACCTGAAACCATACTGGATTGGATTAAGAAATGGCAAAAGTTGAGAAAATGGAGAATGTTAACAAATTTTTGACCTCTGGGCATTCGGAAGTGACAAAATGAATGGTGGCTGTTGGGGGAGTGATGCTGAATGTTTTTTTTTTTTTTTTTTTTTTACGCACCACAGGGATTTGATTACTGTGAAATACCAACAGGATCTGTTTCATGGGACAGGAACTGTGCAGTTAACATGAAGCCCCACTCTCAGAAGTAGGCACATTGGTTTAATGTTGTTATTGCCCTCTTGAAATTATTAATAGTTTTATTTGTGACGCTGTGATTTGTAGGTGAAATCTGATGGAACAAAGAGCATGGGACAGAGGTTTGGAGCCTGGACCTGCCTCCTGCTGCCTCCTCACCACCTAGGAATGGCTTGGTCACCCACACACCCACTCTCCCACAGCCAGGTGTTCCTCTTGGCCCTGCACCCAGGCAACAACCAGATGGAGTCTGAGGGGCTAGGAGGCCCTCATTCTGCTGTCAAATTTTGCCCTCTTAGGGGGTGCACTCTGGAGCATCTCAGCTGCAGCCTGGCAGTGACATGGTTGGCAGGAGACCAGGAAATCTTGGGGGAGGCAACTCTCTTGCCCACTCCCCATCCAGGTGTGCAGTGCATCCAGGTGTGGAGGTTTAAAGGTCTTTGGGGGTTGCAGGCAGCCCCCTGTGGATTGTGATGGCTCGGCAGTGAAAAAGGAGAGATGCCTGGCTCTGAAGCACATGGGTGTGGAGGCTAGGGAGGGGGGGAACCTGGCAGCTGACTGTCCTGAGCAAGCGGGGTGGGGGGTGGCCCTGCATCCTGGAACAGGGTGCCCATGCAACTGTGAGGGTCTGCACTCACCAGTGAGTAACCCCATTCCTAGAGAGCCCTGTCTGGACAGGCTCCACATTTGCGGAATCCTCTCTTCCTCCTTTCAACCTTCTTGAGTCTAGTTTTTAGCTCTGGTCCACTAGAGCATAAGTTTCGTGTTTGAAGACAAGCTAGGAAACATGAATTGTGTAATTTGGATCACTCTTCATATGATTTACATGCTCTCTATGCATTTAACCTAGCATTTCATGGAAAAAATCATGCTAATAAGTTAATTTTTTATTTTTTTTTTGCTTGAAACAACATTAAATAGAAAATACCATGAGAGGTCAAGACTGGAGGATGAGAAAAAGCTTTGTATCTTAGTACTTTAATCACACTTATTCTTTTGAACAAGGAACTCTCATTTTCATTTTGCACTGTGCCCAGCAAATTATGTAGTAGGGAGAGTCAAATAGTGAGGAAGAGGCTGAAGAGAAAGGAGAGGGGAGCATGAATTCATTGTGTAAGATCTCTGCAAAAGTAGAGAGGTATGAGGGACTTGGCTAAGGCAGAAGGAGAAAGGGGGCTTTATATGTGCCCTATGACTGAACAGCTAAGCCAGAAACTGGATTTAGAGGGTCCCATGGAAACCATTCAGAAAATAAAATTCTAAGTCATAAAATAAATGGGAAGGGACTTCCCTGGTGGTTAGCATCTGCTTACCGGGCTTCCCTGGCGGCGCAGTGGTTGAGAGTCTGCCTGCCGATGCAGGGGACACGGGATCGTGCCCCGGTCCGGGAAGATCCCACATGCCGCGGAGCGGCTGGGCCCGTGAGCCATGGCCGCTGAGCCTGTGTGTCCGGAGCCTGTGCTCCGCAACAGGAGAGGCCACAACAGTGAGAGGCCCGAGTACCGCAAAAAAAAAAAAAAAAAAAATCTGCTTACCAATGCAGGGGACACAGGCTCAATCCCTGGTCTGGGGAAGATCCCACATGCCGTGGAGCAAATAAGCCTGTGTGCCACAACTACTGAGCCTCCACGCCATAACTACTGAAGCCTGAATGCCACAGCTACTGAAGCCCGTGCACCTAGAGCCCGTGCTCTGCAGCAAGAGAAGCCACCGCAATGAAGAGTAGCCCCCACTCGCTGCACCTAGAGAAAGCCCACGCACAGCGACAAAAACCCAACGCAGGCATAAATAAATAAATAAATTTATAATAAATAAATAAATGGGAAAATATCTTTTCAAAAACTAGAATTATGCAGTTTTTTGATTAGAAAACTAAAGAAGAAAATGTTGTCTTCAGAAGAATTAAACGTTCATTCTTCCATTGACAAGAGAAATAAAATGAAACAAAGTATTTCCTCATATTTACTTATTGATCTTTAACTTGGAAATGTTTCATAAAATTAAAAATCACTGAAAATAAAACAATTAGTAATACAAACAGAACAAAGAGAACCTAGAAGGAATGTAGGGATTACATCTTACAAGCATTTAGATGAACTAATAACTTACTCTATTTAAGTTCAATAGAAGTAATATTCCCGAGTCAGATTCATAAATTACTAAAATTAGATATTATCAGGACTTCCCTGGTGGCGCAGTGGTTAAGAAGCTGCCTGCCAAGGCAGGGGACACGGGTTCGAGCCCTGGTCCAGGAAGATTCCACATGCCGCAGAGCAACTAAGCCCATGCACCACAACTACTGAGCCTGCACTCTAGAGCCTGCGAGCCACAACTACTGAAGCCCGCGTGCCTAGAGCCTGTGCTCTGCAACAAGAGAAGCCACTGCAATGAGAAGCCCACACACCGCAATGAAAAGCAGCCTCCGCTCACCACAACTAGAGAAAGCCTGCATGCAGCAACAAAGACCCAACGCAGCCAAAAATAAATAAATAAAATGAATTTAGATTAAAAAAAAAGTATTATCAAATGAAGTAAAATTTGTTTTAATCAATGGAGTCTCAAAGGGAATAGGTATATTTTCATCTGATAGGGATTATTTCTTTTTACACAATTCTATCAAATTGAATCTTTACACCATATTAATATTGTTTACTGAATGTTTGTGTTTACTGATTAATTTTAAGAGCATTATGATTTTAGGGAGTCTTTTTATTCAGTTGTCCCATTTATGCTACTGACCTTGTTATGAAGGTCCTTTTAATGGGTTCTTTAAGGTGTCCCCTATAAAATATAAACAAATCAGAAGACCATAACTCTTAATTCCACAATATATCTCCATTTCACAGTTTATTAAAATCAGAGATTCTTCAAATTTTGTTTGAGATTCAAATTACTATATATGGATAGGGACTCAGGAATGTGCATTACATAAAGCATGTTACATGCTTGAAGGAGCATGCAAAACATCCCTTAAGATATATTGAGGTAAACATTCCCTATTTGGTAGTTACTGATCTGTGCTTAAGTATGTAAACTGCAGGGGTTTTTTTTTTTTTTTTTTTTTTTTCCGGTTTGCTTGTTGCCTGTTTGTTTTAAATGTGGACTCTCCTGGACTTATATTTCTCAGTGTTCAGTTAGCGGGCTTTTTGGGCAAAGATAAATTACCTGTAAACTTTGTCTATTTTTACTGCTATAGAAAACACACACACACATACACCACAAACATAATCAACTAAAATTATAATTTTGATAGTTTCTATGAACAGATATTCATAACATACATATGTGTGAAAGCCATGATTGAATTCAGAGTAAAACTGAGTTCACCTTTATAGAAATAACCTAAAGATAGAGTAAGGTGGTCAGAATGGTCATCACTAAAAAGTCTACAAATAACAAATGCTGGAGAGCGTGTGGAGAAAAGAGAACCCTCTTACACTGCTGGTGGGAATGTAAGTTGTGAAGAAAGAATGAAATAATGCCATTTGCAGCAACATGGATGCAACTAGAGATTATCATACTAAGTGAAGTAAGTCAGAAAGAGAAAGACAAATACCATATGATATCACCTATATGTGGAATCTAAAATATGACACAAAATGAACCTATCTATGAAACAGAAACAGAATCACAGACATAGAGAATAGACTGGTGGTTGCCAAGGTGAAGCGGGTGGGTAAGGGATGAATTGGGAGTTTGGGATTAGCAGATGCAAACTGGTATATATAGAATGGATAAACAACAAGGTCTTACTATATAGCACAGGTAACTATATTCAATATCCTGTGATAAACCACAAAGGAAAAGAATATGAAAAATAATGTGTATATGTATAACTGAGTCACTTTGCTGTACAGGAGTAATTAACACAACTTTGTAATTCAACTATACTTCAATAAAAAAGAAGCTGTCAATCACAAATTTAAAAAAAAGAGTAATAAACACATCATAAGCCAGAAATGTTCTTCCAGAATATCCATGAAACTCTTTTGGAGGCTTAGACATAAAATATAAATATTCCTTAATCCCCATCAGTTTACGTGACTGCTTGATTAATAATGGGATATGTTCAAATGTCAGCCCTCCTCTATCTTGTCTGTATTTTGCAATTTGTCTGTTCAGAACTGATCACTCTCCTTACAGTTATATTAGACCCAAATTCTATTATCACAGAGGAGCTACTGCTGATGTAACTGCTGACCAATCACCTCTTCCTATTTCAGGACCAACCTTTCATTAATTCAATAACATTTATGGAGCAGCTACTACGTTCTAGACAAATGAGGATACAAATGTTTCTCTCCTCACGGAACTTATATTCTAGTGGGGGATATACACAGTAAATGACTAAATACTTGATATACATAAGCACTATGTAGAAAGTAAAACATAGGTAAGCAGTAGAGAATGATGAGGATGTAGGGAGTTCTTTTAGACTGGGTGAAATTAAGTTCTTGCTGATGAAATTACATTCAAGCCAATACCTAAAATGAGGAATGCTGTGGAAGTGGAATCATACAGTATGCAGCTTTGTGAGTCTGGCTTATTTCATTAGCATTATGCATTTCAGATTCATTCATATTATTAAGTGTATGAGAAATTCATTTCATTTTTATGATGGCTGAATAGCACTCTACTGAATAGAGATTTTGCAGTTTGTTTTTTCATTCCCTAACTATGGGACATTTGGGTTGTTTCTTCCTTGAATAATTATGAATAAAGCAGCTATATATAAAATCACAGACAGGCTTTTGAGTGAACATGAGTTTCAGTTGACTTGGGCAATCCTCTTTGAGAGGAATTGCTGGATTATATGGTAAGCGTGTGCTTAATATTATAAGAAACTGCCACACTGTCCAATGTGGCTGTACCATTTTGCCTACTCACCAGAAGCGTATGAGAATTCTAGTTGTTCTGCAGGTATTCCAGCTCTTATATTTTCAAAATCTTTTTTGCTTAAGCTCTTCTGATAAGTGATGTTCTACATCCTTTCATGTGACATCCTTTTATCTTCTGCTGTAAAGGGTCTCCGTAAGTGCTTACCCATTTTCATTTGGGTTGTTTATCACTGGCAAATTTTGAACTTTCTTGATATATTATAGAAATATATCAAGATACTTGTAAATATTTTTTCCCAGTCGTAGTTATCTTTAAATTCTTTTGAAAGTGTCTTTGAAAAACTTCAGGGTTTTTCTTTCATAGAATAAATTTGACATGTAATATTGTGTAAGTTTGATGTGTACAGGATGTTACTGAGACATTCATGTATTATAATTGCTGATGTAGTGATATTTATCACACTACATAATTATAGTACAATATTATTGTCTATATTTATTATACTGTGCATCAGACAGCTTATTTACTACTTCAGTTTTGATGTAGTCAATTTTTTTTTGGTGAGTCTGTTGAAGGCATTCTTGTCTTTGTTATCATGTTTTTCATTTGTATAATTTCTCTTTTATTATTTTTTATAATTTTTATGTCTCTGCTGAAATTACTCATGCATGTTGTTCACTTTTTACATGAAAGCATCTTACATATTAATCATAGCTATTTTATATTCCTTAGCAGATAATTTCAAATTCTGGGTCCTATCTAACACTGATGACGTTCATTGCTTTGTTTCTTGAGAGTATGTTGCTTTTTCTTGCTTATATGGGTATCTCAATTTTTTTGTTAAATTCTGACGTCTTCTGTAGAGCAGTGGAGACTGAGATAACTAGCAATTATCTATTTCTGTGGGCACAAGTCTTTTATGATAGCCTTTAAGGTGGGCAGTTGAATCAATCTAGCCAGGAATTGAGCTGTGTTTGGGATTTCTTGTTTCTATCAGTTCTTATCAGTTCCCCACAGGCTTTGTATTCCTGTAAAGTCACCTTGTGCTTCCCAGTGAGTTTTTCACAATATCAGCCCCACTCACAGTGGAAGATTTTCCCTCTGTGCGTGCTCCTCAGAGACGTTCTTTCTCCATGCTTCTGCTCCACCCCAGTAGTAGATGCTATTACTCATTACTGGACATTTGCTGGCTGATGGTGGTGGTGAATACTCATGGGAGAGTATCTGTCTGTTTCTCTGGTGTATTATCCATTCTAGGCGTGCACTGTGTTCCTGTGTCTGGTGGGGCTTCTTATTTATCTTGTCTCTCACCCAGAAGTAGGAGTTCTCTAATGATCTGGGTACAAGACATTTTCCTTTCCCTCCTTTCTAAAACCCAGTGCCCCAGGGTTGACTGAATTTGATGCTATTTTCCAAAATCATCATTAAAGACTTTAAAAGAGATAATAGAGAAGGATGGAGGTGAGGCTGCTCACTTCCCCCCACACCTGAACAACATGAGGGTGACCTTCCTGGCCTCTTGCTGTACCCAGATCTTTCTCATAACCACTGATTAGTTCACTGGATAGGAGTCTGAAAGTCACTGTGAATTTCCATCAAGGGTGCCATTATTACGGTAGGTTCTATTTTCTCACTGTAGCCACAGTCAGCCTTCAGTAATTCTTTGAAAAAGATTAGCTGATTTATTGTTACAGATTCATATGACATCTGACTACTGTTTACCCCAAGGAATCAGGTGTCTGCTTCCTGTCTCTCCTTGCTGTCATTTGTCTTTGCCTAGATTTTGGGTGAGCCAGATGCCTTCCAACCTCAGTGCTTCGATGGATTTCATTAAAAAACTGTGATTTGGAGATTATCTAAATTGTGTCCTTATTTTAAGGATTTGAATAATGCATTTTCTAGCCTTCTATGTCTGTATTAGTTTCCTAGAGCTGGTACAACAAATTACCACAAACTTGGTGGCTTAAAAAAGCAGAAACTTTTTTCCTCTCACAATTCTGGATAACAGAAGTCCAAAATCAAGGGGTGGGCATGGCCATGCTCCCTCTGAAGTTTCTAGGGGAGAATCCTTCTTGTCTCTTCTGGCTTCTGTAGCCCTGGTGTTCCCTGGTCTGTGGCAGCATCATTCCAACCTCTGCCTCCATCTTCACATGGCTTTCTCTATGTGCCTCTCTGCGTCCATTCTTCTTCTCTTAAGGACACCAGTCACTGGATTGAGGACCCAACCTAAATCCAGGATGATATCACCTCAAGGTTCTTTTTTTTTTTTTTTTTTGCGGTACGCAGGCCTCTCACTGTTGCAGCCTCTCCCATTGCGGAGCACAGGCTCCGGACGCGCAGGCTCAGTGGCCATGGCTCACGGGCCCAGCCGCTCTGCGGCATGTGGAATCTTCCCGGACCGGGGCATGAACCCGTGTCCCCTGCATTGGCAGGCGGACGCTCAACCACTGCGCCACCAGGGAAGCCCTCACCCCAAGGTTCTTAATGACATCTGCAAAATACCCTATTTCCAAATAAGGTCACATTCTGAGAGTCTAGGGGGAATGGATATGAGGGAGACACTACCCAACTCACTACATTATAAGCAGAAGCTTGAACTAGATACAGAATAGTGGTAAATGATCATAACTTCTTCATAAGAATAGAATTTATACGTTTATGGTAATTAGTTCCATGATAAAGTTATTCGTGCTAGAAATCTCTGATGCTGCCTCATTTTATTTTATTTATTCAACAATTATAAATTCAGGAAGTAGTACATGTCAGATACAATATTAGATGTTTTGTTTGCTCTCATTGAGCTTGATTTTTCTCCTTAAAAAATTCTATAAGTTTCTCTTACTGAATTACATTTATTTTCTGTAGCTTTGTTTAAAATGTAAGAAGATTCAATGATATTTCCTATCAAAGAAAGATGTATCTTTTCACAATAACGATAGAAAACATTAGTCTTTCTCAATTTTTGTTGTTTGATTTTAGAAATGGATAATATAGTCATCCCTCTTTAGCAGGTTCCATGTCCTCAGATTCAAACAACCGTGGATTCAGAATATTCAGAAAAAATAATTCTGAAAGTTCCAAACAGGAAAACTATTTACATAGCATTTACATTGTATTAACATTACTGATTGTATATGCAATCTAGAGATGATTTAAAGTATATGGGAGGATGTGTGTAGGCTGTTACACAAATACTACACCATTTTATTTATTTATTTATTTAATGGAAAGTCATTTTATTTTAAATATAGCAGTGTATACATATCAATCCCAAACTCCCAATCTATCCTTCCCTGCCACCCATCTCCTCTGGTAACCATAAGTTCATTCTCTAAGTCTGTGAGTCTGTTTCTGTTTTGTAAATAAGCTCATTTCTAACATTTTTTTTAAGATTCTGCATATAAGTGATATCATATTATATTTGTCTTTCTCTGTCTGACTTACTTCACTCACTATGATCATCTCCAGGTCCATCCATGTTGCTGCAAATGGCATTATTTCATTCTTTTTAATGGCTGAGTGGTATTCCATTGTATATATGTACCATGTCTTTATCCATCCATCTGTCAATGGACATTGACAGATTGCTTAGGTTGCTTCCATGTCTTGGCTATTATAAACAGTGCTGCAATGAACACTGGGATGCATGTATCCTTTTGAACTATGTTTTTCTTTGGATATCTGACCAAGAGTGGGACTGCTGGATCATATGGTAGCTCTGTTTTTAGTTTTTTAAGGAACCTTTGTACTGTTCTCCGTAGTGGCTGTGCTAATTTACATTCCCACCAACAGTGTAGGAGGGTTCCCTTTTCTCCAAACTCTTTCCAGGATTTACTGTTGGCAGATTTTTTTGATGATGGCCATTCTGACTGGTGTGATATCTCACTGTAATTTTGATTTGTATTTCTCTAATAGTGATGTTGAGCATCTTTTATGTGTCTCTTGGTCATCTGTATGTCTTCTTTGGGGAAATGTCTCTTTAGGTGTTCTGCCCATTTTTTGGTTGGGTTATTTTTTTATTTTTTTTTGATATTGAGATGCATGAGCTGTTTGTAAATTTTGGAGAGTAATCCCTTCTCAGTTGCCATCATACTCAACAGTGAAAAGCTGAAAGCACTTCCTCCAAGATCAGGAACAAGACAAGGATGTCCACTCTTGCCACTTTTATTCAACATAATTTTGGAAGTACTAACTATGGCAATCACAGTAGAAAAAGAAATTAAAGGAACCCAAATTGGAAAAGAAGAAGTAAAACTGTCACTGTTTGCAGGAGACATGATACTATAACACAGAAAATCCTAAAGATGCCACCAGGAAACTACCAAAACTAATCAATGAATTTGGTAAGGTTGCAGAATACAAAATTAATGCACAAAAATCTGTTGCATTTCTATACACTAACAATGAAAGATCAGAAAGAGAAAATTAAGAAATAATCCCATTTACCATAGCATCAAAAAGAATAAAATATCTAGGACTAAACCTACCTAAGGAGGCAAAAGACCTGTACTCCAAAAACTATAAGACACCGATGAAAGAAACTGAAGATGACATAAACAGATGGAAAGATATACCATGTTCTTGGATTGGAAGAATCAATATTGTCAAAGTGACTATACTACCCAAGGCAATCTACAGATTCAATGCAATCCTTATCAAATTACCAATGGCATTTTTCACAGAACCAGAACAAAAAAATCTTAAAATTTGTATGGAGACACAAAAGACCCTGAATAGCCAAAGCAATCTTGAGAAAGAAAAACAGTTGGAGGAATTAGCCTCTCTGACTTCAGACTATACTATAAAGCTACAGTCATCAAAACAGTATGGTGCTGGCACAAAAACAGAAATACAGGTCAATGGAACAGGATAGAAAGTTCAGAGATAAACCCAGGCACCATGGCCAATTTATCTATGACAAAGGAGGCAAGACTGTAAAATGGAGGAAAGACAGTCTCTTCTATAAATGGTTCTGGGAAAATTGGACAGCTATATGTAAACAAATAAAATTAGAACATTCTTTAACACCATACACAAAAATAAACTCAAAATGGATTAAAGACCTAAACTTAAGACCAGATACTATAAAACTCTTAGAGGAAAACATAGGCAGAACATTCTTTAACATAAATCTCAACAACATCTTTTTCAATCCATCTACTACATTAATGCAAATAAAAGCACCATTTTAAATAAGGCACCTGAACATCCTTAGATTTTGATATCCATAGGGGTCCTGGAACCAATCCCCCTGTGGATACTGAGATACAATTGTACTGACTTCAATTATTTAACAGAGTCATGGAATAAAACTTTTGTTTTCATCCATCCAAAATTAAATCATCTCAGAATAGACAATTATGTTACTGTAATAAGTAACATGTGTCCGACAAATTTGTCATTTTAATTATCTTCATATTGACTTGGTTCCCAATTGATTCTAAAAGTAGTTTTTCTTTATATCAATATAAAATATCTACAACAAGATGATACATTATGCTGAAGCTATTAAAAAGAAAGAAACATTATCAATCTGCAATGGTAAATATGACAATAAAGGCAAAATTAGTTGGTTGACATATGGTATATTAACAAAATATTGATCTTGGCATTTTGACTGTGGGTAAATTTCATCAAAACCAAAATGTTTTAAGTCAGCCTAATGTGCAATATTAAAGTAAGTATTGTGACACATAAAAACATTAAATTCCATTCCAAATGTGATGAGGTTTATAGAACCAAATCTGTTAAAGTACACTTGTTTCAAACAAACAAAAAACATAACAAAACAGAAATAGACTCGTAGATACAGAGAACAAACAAGTGGTTGCTGGGGGGAGGAGGGGGTTGGGGGCTGGGTAGAATAGGTGAGAGAGATTAGAGGTACAAACTTCCAGTTATAAAATAAATAAGGCGTGGGGATGTAATATACAGAATAGGGAATATAGTTAATATTGTAATAACTTTGTATGGTGATGGATGGTAATTAGGCTTATCATGGTGATCATTTTGTAGTCTATAAAAATACTGAATATAGTACACCTGAAACTAATGTAGTATACCTGAAACTAATATAATATTGTAAGTCAATTATATTTTAATTTAAAAAGTATAATTGTTTTTTATGCAAAACATATTTTCTTATGAGAGAAAATGTAAAAAAGAATATAGTAAATGTCTGAATAAAATAAATTCACGTATCAAAGTGAGGTATGAATTAGATGATTGAGTTCTAAGAGAACTTTAACTTCCAAATTTGTGATTTTAGGGTTTACTATACCTTATTCCATGTGATGGCTAACATGTGCCTTTGTCTCTGCTTTCTGCCACTTACCTATATTAGAATCATCTTATTAAGTCAGAAAATAACTGGCTATATTACTTAAGGGACTACCTTCTTCTCCATTAGAATGGACCAGGAATCTCATAAATAATCACGCTATATGGAACGGGATTTTCCTCCTGTAATAGTAAAGATGGTAAACTAAGCCTTCTTAATGCTGTCAGTGCTAGTTTCATAACTGTGGTAACACATAATCCAAAGTCCAAAGCACAGAAGTATAGCCTTTTTAACTGTAAAGACACTGCCAGTTATATTTCATAATGCATAAATTGTCCACATAGGTTGTGATAGCATGAAGAAGTACAGATATATTTTCTTTGAATCTTTCAGCTTGACTCTCATATTATGTATCACACAGCTACAAAAGTTTTATTAGAACTAGTTATTAGAGAGTAACTAGGTCATGCAGCAGGGTACTTAGGTTCCTTTTCAAATACTTGGCAAAATAATTTTGCCATACAAAAGATCATAGGGTGTTTCATGTCTTTAATATTAGCCTAGAATACATTTGGCTTCATATCAAAATCCTGATCCAAATTCCTAAGTAAACTAACTGATTTTGATTTTAGATTAATAACATATGTACCAATCTCTTCATTAATACTTCAGATGGCTAAAATCCATTGGAAAGCTTTCTGAACTTTGTACTCTCTATGTAGCCACTGGCTAGCATATTAACATCGACAACTGTGTCAAAGATGGTACAAAAACTTGTTCTTAAGAAGGCAAAGAAGGGTAAATCCATCCCCATGAAATATTTCTATGGGGATTTGTGTGAACTTTTTGAATGAATCAGAAGAAATGCCCGGTCACATTCATATAGTACTAGAAAATTAAAATATTAATTATTATATATTCAAAAGTCAGGAGCTAATTCAATATATCTCTCAGCGGGGAACCAGCCTTATTTGACGTTGAGCATCAGTCATTTGTTGCTCATCTTCACTTAAATATAGAAGGCCCAGATTCAGGTGAACCTACAGATCACTGATCTCATATATTCTCACACAAACAGTTGTAACACTGTACTTAAAGGAATAACGAAGGTGAAAAATCAATAACTAACTCCTTGGTCAATTCTACAGGCCCAGTGATTAGACTGCATCCACTTCATTATTGAGGCACAGGCTCCGGACGTACAGGCTCAGAAGCCATGGCTCATGGGCCTAGCCGCTCCGCGGCATGTGGGATCTTCCCGGACCGGAGCACGAACCCGTGTCCCCTGCATCGGCAGGTGGGCTCTCAACCACTGCGCCACCAGAGAAGCCCCAAATTATCCAATTTTAATCGAATAAATTTGAGCAGTAAACTAGGCAGCAAGTCCTGAGAGTGGCATGGGAAAGTAAATACGGTGAAAAGTAATATGACAATTTATCCCTAATTCCCAAATTTCCAGTTCCCTTCACGATTCTTGTCCTTGAGGCAATCACTATTTCAGTTACATACTTTCAAGCATACACACTCACGCCATTTTAACCAAAGGTCATGGCACATTAAGTATACTTTTCTGACATTTTCTTTTTTATTTACTATAATGTGAAGATTGTTCTTTTTATTTCTAATTCTATCTAGATAATTCTATCTCACATTTTTAATAGCTCTGTAGTATCCTCTTGAATGGGTTCACAAAACTTCATTAAACTGATCCGCTAATCCATTAGTAACAGACATCCAGAAAATTTGTAGAAATCTGCTACTATAAACAGTACTGAAATTCATTTTCAGTTTTGTAATAAAGCACATTTGTAAGAGTGTATAATTAAGATACATTTCTGGAAGAGAAAACAGTGGATCAAAGTGAATGAACATTTCAAAATTTGATAAGTATTACTAAATTGCTTATTAAGATAAAGTATAATTTACAGTCTTAAAATATTATGACAGTGCATGTCTGTGGTTTCTCATCCAATCTAGAATGTTGCCAACATTTTTACCTTTTCCAGTGGTACATGATTATGGTACTCTTTTCTATTTATTTTATTTACAAGTGATAGGGACATATGTTAAGTATTTAAAAGCCATTTGAAGGCACTTTAACTGTGGAGGACTAACTTAGTTAAGACAAATCCTATAAAAGCTAGAAAAAAATATTTAAAATATATACGCTTGAAGGCAGCATAGATCTACCAAGACACTGAGGACTTAAGGAATGAAGACACTAGTAAGAAGGGACACGAAGAAAAGTGAGCCCAACATTTTTCGACATGAGGCAGGTGTCAAAGCAGCACAGAGTCTGAAAAGCTAAGCAAACCTTTCATTAGTCTCCAGGGTCAGGAGGAAAAAAATCAATTTCAGATCCTGTGGCAGCGGAGGGACATGGCAAATGCTTGCAACTTTCAGATGTGACCAATTACACACCAGGAATAGTGATGCATCAAAACAGACAAGCCTCACAACGGAAACAGAGCTCCAAGTAAGCTCAGTTCCTCACTGGAATAAGCTACACTTTCCTCTGGAGAAAGCTGTTATTCTTCAGAGCCACAGATGATTTCTGCCATTTTTTCCATACAAAAACTAGATTCATTAAAAAAGTTAACAGGCATATTAGGATTCAAGTTTAAAGAAGAAATTAAGAGACAATAGAAATGGACTTACAGGACAGTCATATATTACATGTATTAGACAAAAAATAAAATAAAAATGCGTAATGTGTTAAAAAAAATAGAGACTTTCATCAGAGGAACTGAAATCTAGAGAAAACACAAATAGAAATTTCAGAAATTCCTATGTAGCAATTAAAATTAATGTGATGGATCTAAACAGTGATTTGGAAAGATCTGACACATTATAGAGTAAAAGAACAACTGAATTAAATTCACTTACAGTAAAAACATATGCAACAATATTATGTTTTAGGCCAGTATGTGCATTATAAATGTAAATGTGTAGAAATAGGTCTGTACGTACATACCACAAACCACTAACAATGGCAAATATAAGGAGGGGCCTTCAAGGGATGCTGGTTGTCTTGTCTGTATGACTGATTTGCTTACAAAGTGAATGCATTCACTTATCACTGATGCAATTTAAAAGTAACTGTTACTCTAGAGAAACACCTGAATGCAGGCTCCCTCTACAACTCAGTGCCTGCCTTTCCTTAATCAGGAAAAAGACAATTAACTATAATTGAGGTC
Source organism: Grampus griseus (assembly GCF_964374135.1). Taxonomy (NCBI): domain Eukaryota; kingdom Metazoa; phylum Chordata; class Mammalia; order Artiodactyla; family Delphinidae; genus Grampus; species Grampus griseus. The sequence goes on along the minus strand of NC_139017.1, from coordinate 12,940,008 downwards.
TGGTGCTGTCCATGTGCTCAGCTCCCATATATCCATAGAGAAAGATCCGTGAGGAGAGAAGTCTATAGAGTTTTACACCTATGGTTCTAGGTGAAGTCCTTTCTCCAAAGATAACTTGCTGATTTAACAGAATTAATGAGACTATAAATTTGGAGAAAAATGGTGGTTGTAGAAGACACAGAAAACATAATTCAAAAAGAGTCATGTACCACAATGTTCATTGCAGCGCTATTTACAGCAGCCAGGACATGGAAGCAACCTAAGTGTCTATGGACAGATGAATAAAGAAGATGTGGCACATATATACAATGGAATATTACTCAGCCATAAAAAGAAACAAAATTGAGTTATTTGTAATGAGGTGGATGGACCTAGAGTCTGTCATACAGAGTAAAGTAAGTCAGAAAGAGCAAAACAAATACCATATGCTAACAAATATATATGGAATCTAAAAAAAAAATGGTTCTGAAGGACCTAGGGGCAGGACAGGAATAAAGATGCAGATGTAGAGAATGGACTTGAGGACACGGGGAGCGGGAAGGGTAAACTGGGACGAAGTGAGAGAGTGGCACTGTTATATATACACTACCATATGTAAAATAGATAGCTAGTGGGAAGCAGCCGCATAGCACAAGGAGATCAGCTCGGTGCTTTGTGACCACCTAGAGGCGTGGGATAGGGAAAGTGGGAGGGAGACGCAAGAGGGAGGGGATATGGGGATATATGTATACATATAACTGATTCACTTTGTTATACAGCAGAAACTAACACAACATTGTAAAGCAATTATACTCCAATAAAGATGTTTTAAAATAAAAGAGTGGTTACATTTTTTAAAGTAACTTGTTTATTTATTTAAATAACTTGTTTGTGTTAGAAATCTTTGCTATTTGAAAACTAATGGGTTTCAACTGAATTATATAGGAGTCATTTTAGTCACTAAGACAATGTGTGGCAGCAGGGTGTCCTGGGTAGTAGAGCAGCCTGGCAAAACAAAATGCTTCCATCCTGGATAAATATCTGTCCTTGTCCTTGACTCATTTTCTTGAACTCGGGCAAGAAAAGTAACCATTTGGGCCTTTGTTTACTCACTTATGAAAAGAAACATGATTTGCACTCATTGAGAAAAAACGGAATTTGGAATTGAGAGGGAGAAAGTGATAACAGAGCTATAATCTACTTTACTATTTTGTTTAATGTAAAAAAAAAAAAGTTATGAGTTTTGGCCCTGCATTTTTCTCCTATTAAGAATGAAGTAACTGAGATTTTTATATGGAGAGTTTGTGGACCCAGTTCATTTTTTCCTGTCATATTCTGCAGTGCTCTAATGCCAAAATGTCTTGTGTAGAACTAATGTGATAAAGCTTGTATGTTAAGAAAATTTGTCTGAAGAAACATCCCAGCCCCACATTTTTCAAAGGATGAGCTATGAAATACTTGCACCTAAAGATGCAATTAAAAGCCAAAGGAGGGAGTCTCATTTAAAATAAATTTAGATACCCTTCATGATACATTTCTGTTTCAAAGAGTCATAATACATGTTCATGTTTAAAACCTCAGAAACACTTAAGAACAGCCACTTAACGGTATATGGTCCACCATTTTCTAAACATTTTAACAATTGTCCTTTTCTATTAACTTTTGTTAATACAAAATCTGCAAACCTAGTGTTTTACAAAATATGCTTTGTGAAACATTTTCCTACCATAAGAATACAGTTTGTTCTGATTTAAATTGAGCTGCACATGTTGAATAATCTATTCTAAATCCATTCCATCTGGGAGACCCAAGTTGCTCTGAGTCTCTCAAACTATGTGTACACAGGAAATAGGAAGAGTCTATTAATTCAATCCACAAACATAAATTGGAGGAAAAAAATTGAAAAATAATGATTCCTCTCTTGCAGAAGCTCACATTTTCCTGCAAGACAAATATATAAGCAAACAACTGAATAAAAAAAATGGAAATGGTACAAGTGTGAGTCTTGAGAATTTCTCTGGAAGCATTTGACTGTCCTTGTTCCTTGTAGTTGTTCTTCCCCACCCCCCCTTGCATTTGACATTTATCCTAACTGGTTCTCTTCACCCCCTCTTGATATATCCAGACTGCCCAAATAATGACTGCTAATTTTCAAGAACAATTTCTCTATTCTCAAAGTCCAGACTCTCCTAATAGTGGCCGCTAACCCACACAACCATCCAATCTGTCCATTTCCAAAATGTGCTGCACTTCAGCCGACAGCCTCTGGCTGAAGTCTACCTGAACTTTGAACAGCCTCCTGCTGCTAAAACCCGATAAAACATTTCACCCTCCTTTCTCATGTTAGATGTTCCTCTGGAATTTTTCATGTTCCACATTCTAGAATAAAAGCCCATGCTAAGGGTGTTCTGGTTGATTTCCTTCCACAAATGCTAGTAACGTTGTATATTATCAAGGTACAGTGTAAAGACAGACATCTAATCCTGCCTTCAGGATTTGGCAAGAGGAGGTAGTGTTCAAGCTAATCTTGAAGAAGTAAAACATCAACAGTTACAGTTGTTCTCAGTGTTTGTTTTTGGGAAGAGGATGCCTGCTAAATATTTTAGATGTTTGTATTAATTTAATTTTTACAACAACCCTTTGAGGTAGGTTCTTCAGATAAAGAAATGCAGGCACTATAAGTTCAGGTTACTTGTCCAAGGTCACATAAGCAGTAAAAAGCCACATGTAAAAGGTCACATGTCATAGTAAACAGCAGAACTTACCTCAGATTTCTTGTGATGATTAAATAAGAGCAATGTATACAGTAACGGCTCAATAAAATTCATTTATAATTATATATATATACATATATATTATTACATGATAAGAATCCTATGAGACCATTTAATTTCAGTAAATTGATTCAAACATTGGATGTGCATAATAAAGAGAAAGAATTTTTGTTTCCAAATCTGTCACAAGCTCCCTATTTCCAGAAGGTACTATATCTAGTACTCTAAGTAATATTTAAAAATATAGGTGATATCAGTATAACATAGTATTAAAAGCATTACCTCTTTGTAAGTACTAGCTCTAGGTAAATACATTTTGAACTTTATGAGATTCATTTTTCTTCTTTGCAGTATGGTGATAACAATAGTACCAACTGCATTGGATCATCAAGAGAAAACACCTGCAAAGCTCCTAACAGTTCCTAGCTGGAGTTAGTATTCAGTAAGTACTAGTCACGATGATAATTAGTTTCAGAAAAACAATAGTTGTAAATATTGTACCCATCTTTATATGTTCCAAATATTCTTCTCCATTTCAATGAATTATTTTCACAAAGCAAGTGTCTCCTTAAATACGTTCAACAAAAGAAGCTTTTGCTTGTGCTCTGTAGGGGCACTGAAATGTCTGTAAATTAGTTCTACAAGTGTCTCTTGTGCATCAAATCTTGAGTTCCTGATGAAAATATTTACAAATGCACAGATAATGAAGGAAAATTGACACTATTCATTTTAAGAGTAATCAAAACATTTGGCATCATCATTATTTTTCTCTGTCAAAGACCAATTTTATGGATGTAACATATGGCTTCTAGGAGGTTTGAAACCATCAATAGTGAAATGATGAGGAATTATGAAATGATTTATATACTATGTTATTCAATACATTACTGAGCTTATTATGTTTTTATACATATATATCACGTATTACAATAAAAACTGAGAAACAACTTACATACCTAAAAGAGAAGATGGTTAAATAAATTCCATATAATCATGAAATTGATGTTTTAAATGATCATTTAATGGCTTGTAGAAGGAATCAGTGGTGAATTTCATGTGGATGATGAGGAACAGAGAGGTGCCATGAGAAATTCCTAATTTATCAATTTGCAAACTAAATGGATTTGGGGTTGGAGATCAAGAGTTCTGTGTTGGACATATACGTGTAGCTGAATAAATTACTCAGGAAGTAGAGAAAACATCTGGGCTGGGAAGAAAATTCATGTTGTCAGAATATAAAGGATAACTAAAACCATAGGTGTGGATGAGAAAATCTAGAAAACTAGGCTTCAGCTCACCAAGACAAGAAGACCAAGAAGGCTTGAAGAACCATAATTTATGGAAAAGTTGAAGAACAAAAGATATTTACTTTGATTCATTTGCCCTGTTATCATTCACAAAATAAAGTACATAATCTTGTCCTGAATATTTATGTACAATTACTACAGAGTCTTTCCCCTGTTTCCGCTTGGCATGAGTTTAACAGTTTGCTGGAAATGGGATTGGTAAATTATTAATATGTATTGATATGTTTCATATATGCTTTGAATACTTTCTTCCCCACCCATGGGAATGTTCCAGGCAGTACTTTAAGACATAAATAAATACATGCTACATTCTAAGGTCGCAAATTGTCTATACCCCTTGTCCTGTTTGAAATTTCTTGCCCAGGATAGGTTGCTCAAGTTTCTAATCTGTTGTTTTATATGTGGACTCTTTGTGCTGAGCTACTACTGAAGTTTCACTTAAACTGCCTGCTTGCCTTTCATGGCTGTTATTTCCCCTAGACACTAATTTTTCAGAATAAATGATTTCATCTCTCCAAAGTGAGATTCTATTATCAAAACGTCCATGTTTTAATCTTCTTAATCTTTCTGAAACTTAAAAAGCTAAAGACAATATATTGGAATTTTAAAAACACTATCCAAGGTGGGGAGGAGAAGAAAAGGGGAGGGCCCCCTGTTGATAGAGCCTGCCCTAAAAACATCCTGGTCTCATTTTCCTCACTTAAGATGCAGTCTTGGCTCTCCTGTGAGACTTAATTAAGTTACTGGCTCCCTCTGGCTACCACCTCCCATATTTTCACCAGGCCTTATTCCTCTAAATAACACAGTTTCTACTGCCTTACTACTTTCCATGTCACTCTCTAAGAAATCTCAAACATTCTTGATAATTTCTAAGGTGTTTTTTTTTTTTTAAACCGTGAATTTCAGGGGAGAAACTGTTAGAAAGCAGAAAATAAATACACATTGGGGAAATGTTATAAAAATACAAAATGGTATCCAATTTTGTCTGTTTTTTTCTTGTCATTTTGCTCTGTCAGTAAAAACTGTTTTTTTTTTTTTTTTTTTTTTTGGTAAAAGAGTTATTCATTCACTGTATCCCATTTACTCTTTGGGCTGATGGACTTTTTTTTTTTAAATAATCCGCTGAATTCTGTGCACCTCCTCTGCAGCTTTAGACTGTTGAAAGAGACAGGTCTTACCAGTTACACTGATGCTTACTATGTACTATACACACAAGAACTTTATGTGTGTCAACTAATTGAATTTTCATAACAAACACATTTTGCAAAGAGGAAATTTAGGCCCAGATTAAACTGCCCCTATTCGTACAACTAGTGGTGATAAAATCAGGATTCAACTCCTGGCCTCTGGCACCAGATGTGAACAACTGTCTGCTGTTGCAAAAGCAACCACAGGCAGTAAAATTTGGTAATCAGTTAGCATGGTGTTCTCATGTGAGGCTAAACTTCATTTCAGAGTAAATTACAGCCAACGTTTCCAATGTGCTTCTTAGAACACATTCCCGTGGGCTATTAACAGGTATTACCAGAGTGGAGGTGGGGGGGGCGGGGAGTGCTTTGTCAAATACGTTTGAAAAACATGGGATTAATAAGCACTGAACAGTTTGTTTTCAGGACTTTTAACACCGTTAACGTGATATAGTGCATTGCGCCTCTAGCGGTAGGACCTTTATGCATTGTTTTCCAAATGTATTTGACAATGAAACGTACTTTTGGAAGAACATGTATCTAGTAAGAGTCTAGGCAGCCATTTTCAAAAACTCTGATATAAATTGTTTCTCCCTCTCTGACTATCTCAAGAAACTACTGCTTCTGTTCTCTGGAACAGGGTTTGAATAAGCTTCCAGTCCTGAGACAGAGGTCTGACACGAAAGTGGAAAGAAGAAAGGAAGAAGGATTAAGGAAGAGACTCAGAAAACCTGTTGTACATCAGTAGAAGAGGACTTATAGCCCAGACTTAGGAGCAATTATCAAAACCCAGGACCCAATTCTAGGGTTGAATTGGCCTCAGATGCTGCTTGATGCTCAGGCCCAAACTGTAGAGCTGAGGCCATTGAAATTCTGACTGACTCGAGTCCAAACTGATAATGACATCTGAGAATGGAGCTGAGCCTGAATATAGCTATCAAAGAGTCTTTACCTATGGGCCTTACATTTTAAATGATATGAATAGATATAAATCATGCCCCAAACTATTAGTCACTTAAGTTATTTTATCAAGCTATAGTCCCAGCTAATTAATACATTTTACTTTGGGAGTACTGTTCTATGTCAGAACACATAGTTTCCCCAGATATTAATGCTGATAGACATGGTGCAAGTGAATAGTAAAAATGTTTCAGCGAGGCTTCTTTAAGCAAACTAGAAACTGGGAGGCAAGCCTAGAAATGGAAAAAAATAAAAATATGAAATTAAAAAAATTACATAAAAAGTAACAAAGAAGGTGGGTGTAACTCAAAGATTTCCTTTCACAAAATTATTGGTCAAGATTGGTCTGGAGAAGGTGGACAGTTTTACCCTCTCCATGGGTTGGAGACAATAACTGCCTTAACAGTCCAGGCTAGAGGGCACAACTCAGAAATGATATGCCCTGCACTTCTGCTCCCAAGCTAAACTAGCATCTCAAAGTTTACTCTCCCGAGACTGCTATGTTAGGAGGAATGCAAAGGAAGACAGAGGGGAGAGTGCATCAAGGCAGAAAAATCACTATATTAGACAAGTTATTTAACTCTTCAGAGCTTCCAAATTCTCATTAAATAGAATTATTGGGATTTTGAGGGAGCCTGATGAATGGTCTGTCTTTCCTCCCCTTAGCTGTGAACACACCAGTATATTTAAAATATTGTCCTCTGACTATGAGAAGCCTTTTAAGACACTGCAGGACTAGTTCTCTTGCCAAGTGAATTCTGAGGTCCAGAATTAGGCAGAGTGAAGCCAGCAGTCATAGACTGTGCTGAACCAAGGGAAAATACTTGCTTCCTGTAGGCATGTGGCTTTTCGCTTAGCACTTGGTTAACATTACAGAATTCACATTAAACTAAAGTTTTCAAATCTCCTCATTTTGTATCTATATTTTTATTTTGTCAAATGCCAACTGCTCTGTGTAGAGATTTTTAATTAACAAAGTTATTACATATCCATTATTTCTTTTTGTAGTAGCATAGATGATTGCACCCGAGACGTAAATCCATGTATATTATGCCATCTAAAACTTTAATAATTTCCTATGCTTATTTCATAATTGTACTTTTGTTAATGTTATTTATCACCTTTTTAAATTTTGTCCTTGGCTAATGAAAGTTAAAAGTTGCTGATGCATCCTAGTATCATTAGCCTCTGGGTGATTGCTAGATCATTGCCTTATTGATGAAATCACCTTAGGACAAGGTCTCCATAACTCTTCCTCGTTGGAATCTACAGGATAAATCTGCCTTTTTCCAAATTCTAACACACAGAAGATTGTTTTATAACACATCTCCTGCCTGTATCTCATTATGGTTAAGTATTCTTTTATAACAAGCGCATTTTACAACACATTTTGGCTTACGTTGCATCACAGGAATAACTTTGCTGCTTGGCAATGAGTGTTTTCCATCCTTACAGTACATTTGGTCTCTTCTTAAGATCCCTTATGTTGAAGAGTGAAACGCTACAAATTTGCCTTTGCCTCAGCAATCTGGTATTGATGTATTTGTTCTCCCTGTGCTCATTCTCTGCAAGTCCAAATTGCTCACCTACTGAAAGCTCTCAAGGTAGTGACCTGGAATATTAACAGGTTACATTACCTCATTAAGCAAAAGAAACCGCTCTTACTCAGAGTCTGTAGATGCTGACAACGCATTTATCCAAAAAATTATTAATGTTTGGATGGTAGTGTAGTTGGAAAGATATTCTATACATCCAGACTGAGGGTTCTCTAACTTTTCATAGGTTATCAAAATGTCACCCATTAGTTGTTGCCTTTTCCTTGAAAAGTAAAGATTAATGATGTTAAAATGATACATTTTAATACAATGAAGTTACACTTCTTTCTGACTCTACCTCAGATGTTGATGATCCGGCACTTTTTTTTTTTTTTTCCAGCAATGGCACAAGTTCATTTGAAGGAGAAAGACAACCCTTAAATAACAGGGCAATTATTATTTTAATCAAAAGCAGTATTATATTTTAAATTAATCTTCAAAAGAGTCCCTGAAGCTAAAATTTCAAAAGTCATTAATCAATTAAGCAAAATAATACACAGTCTTTCAAAGCAATCTATCTCCTGAAGGTTGTTCAAACTATTTTCTGAGAATGAAAACTTAGCACTTTTTCTTCAGTTCCATTGAGCAGTTTTATTTTTCCAATAATTGTCCGATATGTAAAAATAATATGATGATGTAAATATGAACAGTCTAATGTTTTTAAATGGTTCTATCAGATAGGGCTTTTTCAGACACATTTATTTTCCAGGAACATAAACTATTGAGTCTGCTTCTCAGCTCTGCTAGTAATCAGACTATGATATTCTTATTAGACACTCAAAATCTGATAATGGGACACCACCAAGGTCACACAGCCCTTCTATTTTCTTAACAATAGTTCCCTCCGATCTAGTACTCAATACAGAGTTAATCCCTGCTTTCCTGGAATCTCACTGTAGAGTTTTTCATTGTAAGCCCAAACTGTATAAAAATCCCTCTCTCTTCTTACTAAGATATCCAATTCACAGTTTCTCACGGTATATTCTCTCTCTTGCTGAAGAAAGTGATAAATCTAATAGATTTTATTTCACTACAGATATGTTCCTCGCGATCTTTATCTGATGGGCTTTGTCAAAATTCTTAAGTGACCCCTGCTGCTTGCAAAACACTACTAAAACTGTATACATCAAATACAATTGACCCATGAACAACATGGGTTTGAACTGCAAGGGTCCATTTATACACAGATTTTTTTCCCAATAGTAAATACTACAGTACCACAGGATCTGATGTTGGTTGAATCCACGGATGCAGAACCATGGATAGGGAGAGACAACAATAAAATTAGACTCAGATTTTCAAGTGCATGGAGGGTCAGCACTCCTGACCTCCAAATTTTTCAAGGGTCAACTATATTTAGAAATAAAGGAGTAATGTAACAGAAATGAAATGAAAGAAATATGTACACAGGATAAATATCAAATTCAGTCACTTATCTTTAGAAACTAATCAAGAATCATTAGATGCTACACAGTAAATTGCTCAGTACTGAGGTTTTCCTGCCTCCCCCGAACTATTTAATACATATTTCTTTTTTTTTTTTTCTTTTTTTTGTGGTACGCAGGCCTCTCACTGTTGTGGCCTCTCCCGTTGCGAAGCACAGGCTCCGGACACGCAGGCCCAGTGGCCATGGCTCACGGGCCCAGCCGCTCTGCGGCATGTGGGATCTTCCCGGACCAGGGCACGAACCCGCATCCCCTGCATCGGCAGGCAGACTCTCAACCACTGCGCCACCAGGGAACCCCTACATATTTCTTTATTTTACTATTTCTTATCTATGGCTATGCCTTTGAATTCTTTTTCGTAGCATACCACATGAACCTGCTCCCCTCAGGCAGTACATTTTTGCTCCAAACTTTGTCCAACCCTCTTCATGCTCAAATATGCCTACAATTACCTTGTTCTTCCAGAATATTCTTCTTAACACAAACAAACTGAGTTGATGTTTCAATACAGAACATTTTAAGTGTCACAGAACAGGAAGCCTGAATCATTCATTATAAATAGGGTTTAACCGAGGAAGAAATGATGCCATTTTAAGAGTTACTCAATAGACAGCATGAAGTTGTCATTTCAGGAACACTTGAGGTAATACAGGTTTTAAATACTTTCCAATATTCCTTAGAAAGAGTATGTGCAAACATGGAGACAAGAAACAGCTTGTCACTTGCTGTTGCTGAAATGTGGTACGCAGGGAAGAAGTAGCTGGTGAGTACATTAGAGAAAAGTACAGAGCATGCCAAAGAATTTGAACTTGACTTTCAGGCACAGAAAAATTCCACTCCTATCTGTCATGTGGAGGAAGATGTAAATCTGTTTTACGCTGCTGCAATGAGCAGGAGTATGACTAACGGATAGTAGTTATAGTTGAATTTCTGTTCAATATAAGAAATATTTTTCTAATAACTAGAACGGTCCAGAAAATATGATGAGTCAATTAGGCTGAGTGCCTCTTACTTCCTAGAAGTGACTAGGTAGATAATAAATGCCCATGCCTGAGGAATATCTTAAAAAATAATTTCTCTTTTCAATTCTATGATGTTCTCTGTTGGGATTCTAATAAACTTATCAGTGGTAGTGTTAGTGTTAGGATGGACACAATTGTGCTACCTTCACTAAGCAATGAATTAACACATAAGAAGCATTTTAGAGTTATACAGAATAGTGACTAAGAACAGCTGCTGCCATGCCATGGTGGCAGGACAATAGGAAAGAGGTTTAATATCAGACAAACTTTTTAGATGTGATATTGCATCCCACAGAAGATGCCTTACTTTGCATGATCATAGAGGAAGTATAAATTATGTTAGTTATATCATAATAATATATGAGAATAGATATTCTATTATAATCCAATCATAGATTAATTAGTTCATCAATAATATAATATCATCCACAACGAACATTTTGAATGCCTACTAGGAACTAGGTACTCCAAGATATTTTGCATATATTTTCTCTAATCCACCAACCAACCTGAAAGACAAATATTATCCTCTCTTTACAGATCACAAAACCAAAGCTCAAAAAGATCGGGATCATCAGAGCTAATAAGTGGCATATTGAGAGATCTGTCTGTCCCCCAGCCCTATGGCATACTCATATAACAGACAAACCACTCAATTGCTTTAAAACTGTAACTTAATTTTTTAAGACTTTAATGTATTTTCCCAGTAGGGTGCTAAGATTAGCCTCCTACTGTCATCAAGAGGATTTTTTATTTGTTTTTTTAATATTCTTCTTTCCAGTTACAAAATGGGAACATCCTAAACTCTAAACTCAATAAATTAAATATAAATTGACTAACACCTATGTATGGAAATAAATATCAACAAGAACACTGGAAAAAAGAGGTATAAATTAATAAAAATTGAAATAAATTAAAAAATAAGTTTATGTTTAACTCAATGGATTGAAATAACTTTGGCATCTGACAAAATTGGAGTAAAGATGTTAAAAATCTCTGATCAGTCTTTAAGACATACTAGAATGTCAACTGCTGTCACTTCCAATTTCCTAAGTGGTGCATATTCCATTTTCCTTATTAATCATCCTGTCCTAAATTCTCCAGTTAGCATCCTCTTTTGTGACTCCTCTGAAGAGTGTGGATTTCTTATAATCCTATATTTCAGATATTAAAATGATATATCCTGGATTCCATTGTAATTTAGCCCCCTGTACCATTTTCCAGTGTGACTAAACAATTAAGATATTTTATAAGAAAAAGGGTTAACAGTAAAATGTAAGTGAAGAAATACAGTTGATAGAGTTGATTCACCATGTGCTACATACTGCAGAAATAGCAAGTATTATTTTTAATGTTTTATATATATATGTATATGTATACGTATATACATATATACATATTTATGCAGCGTTATTTTCTGGAGGTTAAATACTTTCTGTTTCTGCTCTGGGAATCAAAGATAGTCACAGAATATACAATGTACACTCACAAGCAAAAGTCAAGCAAATAAAAGTGAGTAAAGAGCCAGTAGTGTCACAAGATGGCTTTTACTTTTATAAAAGAAAATATTATAAAAATTGATGCTGAAAATGAAGTTAATTTGCAGACAAGAAACACCTGGGAGTAAGTTAAATAATTCTAGCACACTTTCAGTCACCTGAATTTTTAACATAAGAGATAGGCTACTGGACAGTCAAAGTAACCAATATAATGAGGTGGAAAATGTGTGGTTTATTACATATTTATAAATAATCTATTACTGTATATAGATTATAAATAATCTATTATGTATAATCCAGATGCTAGCCAAAGATATGGGTAACACTGTTTGTAAAAATAAAAAGTAGGTGTAGATTTTAGACTGGGGTAAGCCATAATCATACATCATTAACCCCAATAATTATTTATCGTAAAATTAGTGCAAGTGGTTGTTTGAATATTTTACCTGGAAAAAAGAGAAAAGTAAGATCTTGGACAGGGTTGCATACAATCTTATGATGGGTGGTTAGGGGATAGAAGGAAAGAAAACAAAATGCAGTGAAACAGGAATATTCTTAACTCCTCCAGTTAACTGGGGAAAAAGTGTTATTTCTTAGGGGATAGTTATAAAAAAGTAAGGTTATTTGTATGGATTTGACTAGGCCATTACTAAGGGGATTGAAATACATTTACACAGAGAGAGTAGTGTAGCTCTCTCTCAGCTTTCATAACTATTCTATTAGGCATTAATACAGGAAATTTCTATAAGGTCAAGTTTAGCTACTTCAGACATCCTCACAGTATCTTAGACTATTTGCTGCTCAACATGTGTGATGGTTTTGTAACGTGTCAACTTGCTGGGCTAAATGACATTCCCCAGAATTCTCTTTCCTGTATGTTTTCGGTTAGAGTCGTCTGCTAGAAAATTCTTGAGGGGACGTGGAGGGTTTGAAGTGAAGCTGCAGCTCTTTCGTAGCGCGCGCGCACGCGCACACACACACGCGCGCGCGCACACACGCACGCACACACACACACACACACACACACACACACACACACACACACACAATTTAACTCCAGTAAGAAAGGTCATAAGCAGTGACAGCTACCATAGTTTCAGCCTGTCTGTGGAAGTTCCAGTTACTGCCCTGTGGCTTTTCAGTTTCAATATTCAGCATGAAAAATTAAGATGACAACCCAACAGCCTAATAGTCTTATAGAGACTATTTAACCAGCTCTCAAAATTGCATAAACTCAGATCCCTGTAACAAATCCCTTTGTGTATATGTGTGCTTATATATTCATTTGCTAGGGCTGCCATAACTAAGTACCACAGACTGGGTGGCTTGAACAGCAGAAATGCATTGTTTACAGTTCTGGAAGCCAGAAGTCTGAGATCAAAATTGCTACCTTCTGTGAGCTATAAGGGAAATGTTGTCCCAGGCCTCTCACCTTACATGGTGTGGTTTTATGGCAAGTTTTGGAGTTCCTTGGCTTAAAGATACATCACTCTGGGGCTTCCCTGGTGGCGCAGTGGTTGAGAGTCTGCCTGCCGATGCAGGGGACATGGGTTCATGCCCCGGTCCGGGAGGATCCCACATGCCGTGGAGCGCCTGGGCCCGTGAGCCATGGCCGCTAAGCCTGCGCGTCTGGAGCCTGTGCTCCGCAACGGGAGAGGCCACAACAGTGAGAGGCCCGCATACCGCAAAAAAAAAAAAAAAAAAAGATACATCACTCCATCTCTGCTTTCATGTTCACATGGTGTTCTCCCTAAGTGCAAGTCTCCGTGGGCAATTTTTCCCTTTTTATTGTATAAGGACATCAGTCATACTGGACTCTATTTCAGTATGACCTTATCTAATTACATTTGCAATGACTCTATTTACAAATAAAGCAATAATCACATTCTGAGGAACTGGGGATTAGGACTTCAACATATGAATTTTGTGGGGTGACAACTCAACTCATAACAATGCGTATGTGTAGAAACACACACACACACACACACACACACACACACACACACACACACATCACCCAGTAGTTCTGGTTCTCTTATTGAATGCTTAATAACAGGCCATTTATGCCATGTATTTCCACATATCCATGCCTTTGTCCAAACTAGAAATATCTTCCTACCATTTTCACAAGAAAATACCTGTTGAGATTCTAAGATCCAAGTCAAAAGTTTTCTACAGAATATTCCCTCCCTGTTACTTTACTGGGTCAACATTGGGGGCAGAATTAATTAGGATATGCATACCTTAACTAACTCATTACATATATATGTAAGTTGTATAATTGTATAATTATTTAAAATCATTTATTGTATAATCATATAATCTATAATTGTATGAATTTGAATGCTATGAACAAAACCTCCATAAGATAAGGCAATAATCCAACACCATCTTCAACAATGTTTTCAACATTTGAGGATAAGGAACATGATTTACTCCTATTGTATGCATAGCACTGTTCATGGTGCCAAGACCTCATAAACACTTTGGGGAAAAAACCTACTGAATGAAGTACACCTTGGGCCAATTCAGTTTTTTAAACTTCTGATTAATAAATTGCAACCATATCCATGTATATCTTGAATAATGCTTAACATTTTTAAAAGAACTATGACAGCTTTAGAATACCAGGATTTTAGTCTTTGTTCTGATGCCATACAGTCGAGGCAGTAAAACCTAAGGCTATATTTTTCTGACTCCCTTGCAGCTCAAATGCAGCATGTGATCTAGGTTTCCCCAAGCAGATGTAGTCATGCAGCAGGGTGTGATGTGAGGTGATGGCTACAAGCAGAGATGTTAGATCATCTGGAAAGCATGAACTATCTAGAAATCAGATCACCTCAGTAAGCTGGTGGAGTTCACAGCATCCACTCCCTACTGTCAGAGGAACTGAGCCACAGCACCAGCCTTACAGTGGCGGGAAGTTTTCTCTAGACACTTGGTTTCTAGTTGTGTAACATTCAAGCCCAAATCTTCAGCAGGGACTTCAGAATATCCTTCAGTAAATCCTACTCTGCTCCAACTTGCTGTATTAGACTTTTATGTTCTGTAAAGAAGAATCTTGAAAGATGATCTATGAAAAGAAAATTTTCTTTCTCAACTATTTGAACCTGGAGACATAGATATTCTTCCAGGTGGTGGTAGGTCAGTGTTGTGGTTATATATACTCAGGAACTGGGATGGTCATTACTGGATCACGATCAAGATGAGTTTCCATGGGAAGTTGTGCAAGATAAAGAAAGGAACAAATTAACAGGGAAACACGGAAAGAGGCAAAAAATAAGAGAAGCTGAGAGTAATCCCAGAGACAAAGAGTAAAACATTTGCCTTACTTCCCTGTTCTAGTTTCCACAGAACAAGTTGTATTTAGTTATTTGTCTCTAGTTATTCATAAGGTAATAGTCTAGTATGTCCTATGATACCCTTAACAATTAAATTCCATTTTCTCGAGTGAGCTAGAGTGGCCTAGGACTTGACAACCCAAAGAACCTGGACTAAACTGTATCATCTATTATACCACCCTTACTCATTATGTAATAGCAGAAACTTAGATGATATCTTCAGAAAATATTACTGTACCTTATAATTTAACTCTAAGATACAATTGTGAATATAAAGAACGGTTTTATTGTTTCTGATAATGAGGAGAGAATCTCTTTCTCAGGGCTTCTGTGAATTTTAATTCGAACTGCATAGAAAAATCTCTCTAAACAGAGAAATGTTTATTTTTTTTGAATATTATGTATTCTGTGTTTTAGCTCAAGGCAAATATGTAGTGCCATTAGGAAGCATTAGGAAAACTACCTCACAAATTTTAACTGCTTCTCCTTTTTTTTTTTTTTTTTTTGCGGTACGCGGGCCTCTCACTGTTGTGGCCTCTCCCGTTGCGGAGCACAGGCTCCGGACACGCAGTCTCAGCGGCCATGGCTCACGGCCCCAGCCGCTCCGCGGCATGTGGGATCCTCCCGGACCAGGGCACGAACCCGTGTCCCCTGCATCGGCAGGCGGACTCTCAACCACTGCGCCACCAGGGAAGCCCTGCTTCTCCTTTTTAAAAGTAAGGGCAGAAATAGAAATATAACCCAGGCATCAAGATATAAAGATGAAGTAAACTGTGATATATATTCACAATAAGATTTTGCATACTGCCACAAAAATGAATAAGTCACCACTATATGCAAGGGCATGGATGGATCTTAACAACATAATGTTGACATTAGGAATGCATAGAGTATGATCGATTTGCATAACGTTTACAAATAGACAAAATTAAAACACATTGTTTAGGGGAAACATAGAGAAGTAGCAAAACTATAAAAAAAGAAAGGAAATCATTTTCATAAATACTAGCACACGGTGCTTCTGGGAAGGAGGAAGGATAAAAGGTCAAAAAAGGACAGGGCTGGAGCTTCTAGTTGCTGACAATTTTCTATTTCTAACCTGGGTGTTTACATTTACATGGATGTTTGCTTTAGAAGTATTTATCTGATGGAATATGTATGTTTTCTGCTATTTTATGTATTTCTTTTAAATGCTAATTAAAAGGGCTTCAGAAAAAGAAAAAGAACCCCAGGGAATTAGACTTTCTTGATTCCAAGACATCTTAGAGATATTAAAACTTGTAGAGAGGATTGTGAAAGAGTTATTTCAGCCGAAGTTTCAACTATGGGTTTTTCTTTCAATTTTTCATTTTGAAACTCTAGATACCCTCTTACCCCTCTGCCCTGCCATCTACCCTGAGCGCAGGTCTTCTCGGTTTTCCCCATCCCCTGCCCTAGGAAGAGCCCCTCCCGTCACAGGCTTTCTGCAGCACCCATTCCTATGTCTCTCTATGCTTAGCTTGCTTCTGCAGGCAGCTCCTGAGCCTTCCAAATGTCTCCTTACGGCTTCATCCCACTGCAGGTCAAGGCCCATTCCCTCAGCTGAGAGGCGGCAGTGCAAACAATAAAGAAAGTTCTCCTTTAGCTCCACAAACCTCTCTGGAGTTGAGCTGAGTCTCTACCAGTGACACATGACACACAACTCTTCTAAAATCTAAGACAGGGACGTGTCAGCTCCTGGCATCATCTGTCATTAAGTACAAAAATCATTGTGTCTAGCAACTACTTTTTTCAAAATCTGTGATGAGGTAATTTCCCTGTTTCACTGGAAATTGCCTCTCTCTCTCTCCACAGTTCTAGTTATTTTGTTGTATTTCAAGGGATGGAATGAATAAAAATACCTTTATGGTAGCAAATTTAACTGGAAGTCTAACTAAACACCTGAGATGGGATCATTATTCTCCTTTCATTCATGTTTAGACATGATGCTTAAAGTCTGCGTAGTGTAATTAATATCACAGCCAGTAAGTGGTAGAATTAGAGCTCAAAACCCAGGTCCCTCTGTCTTCACAGCCTAAGCATTTTACTGCTGTACAGCACGGCCGCCAGGGATTAGAAGTCAAGGATGTACATTCATCTTCATTGGCATTACTGGCACATGCAAAGCTGTTTTTTGGTCACTGCTACATCCTCAGTGCACATAATGGTAAGGCGAAGTTTTTATATGTAGAGCAAAGAAAGAATATAGCACCTTGGTCTATGTGAATAAAGCACTGTGTAAACCACCCAGGAAACTTAAAAGAAGAGATGATATATGAGCCACTTGTGCTGCATAAGGAAATATTTTGGTTAGTTAGAAATCTGAGCGTCATCCTGGTCTCAGCTCCTTTCATCCCCTACACAGCTAACCTACCAAGTTGTGACAGTTCAGTGGGTCAGTTCCTCTCCTAACCTTTCCAAAGGAAAGGGTCTCCTCTTGTTTTTCTTTTCTGGTCCCTACCAACCCACTCTCCACATTGTGGCCAGATGGATCTTCTGAAAACATAGAAATCCTGGGCCCCTCGTCTACGTAACACCTGTGAATAGATGCCCATTTGCCCCAGAGAACAAGTTTAATAAATCTGTGTATGGTTTGTACAACTCTTCATCACCTGGCCCTGATTTCAGGCATCTACTTTCTGGCATTTCTACCCCACTGCTCACTCCCTTGCAGGCTCCCAGAGGCCCTGTGCTCCATTTCATTTTCTTAAATCAGCTGAGCACAGTCTGGGCTCCAGGCCGTGACACAGGCTGTTTCCCTGATGGGACCAGTCCACGTCAGCTCTGAGTGGCCTAATGCTTGTAATACACTGGCCTGCTTAATCAGGCCTCTGCCAGGGGTCGCATCTCTTTTTTTACTCATCTTTCTCCCCAATGCTACCTACAAGCCTGTAACAAAGTGGCAACTCGGTGAATGTCTGAATTAATACAGGGAGCATTTTGTCCATTCCAAAAAAAAAACAGGATTCTAGTCTATCCCTCAAGTCAGTAAAGGGATAATACAGGCAATAATTCATTTTAAAATGCTGCTGTGCACTTTCATTTTTATAGATGAAAATAATAAAAGTCATTATTAATGTTTGCTCTGGATGTTTCTATGTTTAAAGAAGCTCCAGGACTCTTATTTAAACATGCCAAGTGTCAGTCATTTTGAAAACTACAACCTGAAAAGGAAAAACATATATAAAAGTCACAATGGTAACTCAGTTTTACAAGCAGCACTTTAGATTTAAATCATTCATCACCACTGAGTGAAAAAATCAATGGAAGGAAGGTTTTTATGACTTTCTATTTTTATAAAACTATAAAAAGTCATAAATATTTAGAGGTATGGTGCATTTTCAAAAGAGAAAAAGATTTGGAACAGTAGTAATAAAGAGAATAACTGGGAAGCTTCTGTATCTTACTGTGGTTAAGGCAAATGAATGAGTAGCTATTTACTTTGTTAGTGGAACTAAATGCCATAAACCTGGTGATCAGCCCCCTCCACGGCAGTCCAAAGCGGAACATCCCTGTATTTATAATCTGCTCTGGAGAGCAAGTCTCTCTGGTAATAGAAGCTGAATACTAGTTAGTCATTGTCGAGGTCTTCACGGTGCTGGAAAAGCTCACCACTCACACTCACAGTCAGACAGCATCAGTAAGAAAGGGGCTAGCTGCTCCCCCCAGAATTCAAGGGTCATGTGTGCCATCCACATTTCCTCCCCTTGACGTCTTATCAGTCACCGGGTTCTGCTGATTTTGCCTCTAATGCTTCTTGATTCTTGGCCCTTCCCTCCACGTTCACTGCTACAATCATCTCTCACCTGGGCACCCACCTACAGTGATCCTTCATCCACTCTTAATACCCTCTCATCTATCATCATCAGGGAAAGCGTAGTATCAGTTTAGAAACACAAGTATCATCTGCTTGGCTATTTTTCTCCAGCCTTAGATATGTTTATTTTCTTTGATGCTGCATGAAGTGCACCATCATTTTGAGCTTTGATTGACATCAGCTGAATATTCAGTTATGCCAAGATTGACGTTCACTTTAACTATGACACAGTTTAGTTAACCAGACTTTTATTAAACAATGTTCGGAAATAGTCATATTTGACTTAACCATAACGTTAGACTGTAGACAATTTATCATTCACAGATCACTTTTAGTGCGTATGTAATACAACATAGGTTAATCATTGGTAGAAAGCATTAGTATTGAATGTTTGAGGACCATATCAAGTGGTTATAAAATAGTCATGTTACATATTTCGGCATTTCATTTTTAGCCTAGTTGCATATCTTTTTCATTAAATGCACCTTGTTACAGTTGCTAATCCATTACTAACTTAAATAAATGGAAAGATATGTCTGCAACTACCTGAGCTAATCTCTCTTCTTCTTGTGGTCACTGCATCACTGATCTGGAGGTTTGTTTCTCTTTAACAGATGACTCATTTCCTCTGTGTCCTCTCACTTATTCTAGTATCAGTCACATTTCAACAGCTGTGGAAAAACCTTCTTCCATCAAGACCACCAAACATTTATTAGGCTTCTAAGTGCAGCCTTGCCCATAAAGTACCTAAGGTCTTCTACTATTTTACTTAATAGAGTAATTTACTGACACAATGTATTGGCCCCAGATGCCTTGTTTTATGGATAATCACCCAGCACCCCATAATACTTGGAGTCTCTTCTGTCTCCAAGCGAGTTCCTGGGCCTGACCGTTTGCTCAGGAGTTTTGGGAGATATTCTTTATGAATACTAATTCTAATGGCTCTGTACTATTTCTATTAGGATGTTAGAATTTCAAGTGGCAGGATGGATTGTTAAGAGTGTGGATTTTGGATCCAGAATGCCAACATTCAAATCCTTATTTGGTCATTTTTCAATTACTGCGGGGCCTGAGCAAGGCGCTTTACCCCGCTGTGACTCCCATTTCTCATTAGTAAAAAAGGTGGGCAGTAAGTAGTTCCTAACTCACAGATTTGGTGTGGTTATTAAATGTGTTAATAGTAATGTGCTTAGAAGAGTGCCTGGCCTCTATAAAACAGTAAGTGTTAACTATTGTTATTATTGTCATTTTTATTCTTTCAGTACCTCCACTGTAATTCTAAATGCAAGTAGGCAAACAGACTTCTAAGACACAGATAGTTTTTAATCTAGTATGTGTTTATTTTCTTTAACTTTATAGGATGCTGTAAGGCAGGAGATACAGCAAGAACAGCATCATTTCAGTGGGAGTCCCAGCAGCTCCCCAAGTACACAGTTACTTTTGTCTCCAACCCATATGAGGTATGTACAGCTGCCATGTTCAAGAGCTTTATGATAGAAATGGTATCCTCTACAATACCATCCTGTTCATGCAGGCCTGAGGCCTGGATGCCAGTTCATTCTTTCCCCAATGCAGCGGCAGTTTCACTTGATAAATGAGGCCAACAAAACATTCTCACTTATTTTAGCTTTATTGTTTCTAAGAAAATAGCACTATAGGAGACAGAGATCATTCCAGAAAGACCTTCATCAGCCCCAACCAGCTCAGAAGCTCATCATTTATTCAAAATTTGTTTCATTTTGAAAAGAAATTCTGGTTAATATAGAAAATATGTTCTTGCAAGTAGTAGGGTAAATATTCTTTAGATTCAGTTAAAAACTGAATCTTACATATATACAAGTGTAGACAAATTCCTTCATTGGTCTTTTTAAGCATTCACTGGAAAGAATGTTCTTCCCAGACCTTTCTCTGCTTCTCCAATTCTTATGGCTCTATAATGTTCACGAGAAGTACATAATCAGGCTATAGGTAATGACCTGTGCTAATATATGGATATCTTGGAAGAAGAAAAACTTTAAAATTATATCACCAATCATTCACATCGAATTGTGTGTTTTATGATACGGGTATACAAAGAGCATTCTTCCAACTAAAGACCAGAGGCTAACTAAATGGCTCATCAGTCAAGGGAGGTTTGATGGGACAGGTCCCAGTTTATCTATTGCTGCCTAACAAACTACTCTAAAACTTAGAATTTTGAAACAACCATCTTATTATATCACATAATTTTGTGCATCAGGAATTCAGAAAAAGCTGGGATGGATAATTCATTTGATCCATGTGGCAGTGATGGAGGTCAGCGGGGTTATTCAATTGGCAGAACATCTGAGGACGCTCCCTTAACAAGCCTGGTGTCCTGGCAAGGATGGTTGGAAGGCTATTTGCATTAGGGTATCATTAGAATTTTATAAGATAAAAAAATAAATTATATTTGTATTTATTTTTAGTCAGAGTTCTTACATGAACGCTCAGGTCTCCAACAGCAAGTATTCCTGCAAACAATGTGGGAAACCGCTTAGTTTTATAACCTAACCTCATAAGACAAAAGAATCTCTTCTGCCTCACTCTACTGGTTGAAGTAATCACAAGCCCACCCATGTTTAAGGTGAGAATATACAAACGCTCTCTCTTTGAAAAAAATATCAAGGAATTTTTGGCTGTGTTTTAAAATAGTAACATGGGAACTGGAAAGAAATTTCTAGCATATGTAGGACGGTTTAGGGCAGTATACTTGAGTGGGCAGTCCCTCTCCAGGAAAGAGGAAACACAGGTCACAATTTGTTTGCTAAGAAGACCTGAACCTAGAGGTAGAAATGTATGATTGACAACTTGCCCATTCAAACTTCAGCCAGACATAAAACTTACACCCAACAGAAATGTCTGTGAATATTAACAAAACCAAAGCCAAAATCCAGAACTGGATAAATTGCTATGGAATTTTTAAAAGTGGTATGAAAATGATTCAAATAATTTCATATTTTATTATCTCATCCATCTAAAAGGCAGATTAAAATGTGTTAAGCTGCTTATACTGAGATCTTTACAGTTACCTCTCCCCAAATTTATGTGCTTTATCAAATGTAACTTAAACTGGAGCACCAAACGTCCCTTAATGAATCTAGATGTTTGTAGATTAATGCAAGAGCTTTCAAAATCGTTTGCTATTTTTCTACAACAAATACATTTTTATTTAGGATAATGACAATTCTTTAGTAGGCAAAGCATAAAGCATGGCTTTATAAAGAGACAAAGACTATATTTTAAACACTGAGAGTGAGTTTCAAGAACAGTGAAGGACAAGGACAGATCCCAAAATAGGGGGGATAATACTCTGTGGACCTATCAATTTATCCACAAGTTAATTAAATAGTTTCCTTTCAGTGATACCCACAGCTAATAATATCCACAACAGTAATATAATTTGCAAACTCTCAACATTTTGTAAATCTTGAATGTGAAGAACTAGTCACAGCATAAAATGGTTAGGAAAAAAAATCACATTGGAATTTTGAATACCCAGTTAATCCAAGTTAATTTATGTTATGGACATCAATATAGATGTATATAAACACGCATTTATATACATATATTATGGAATATTTATAATAGAATTTAATTTTTACAAATTTGTAGCTGTATATTTGTATACAGTTCCATATTTAATCTCACATATATAAGGTTCATAAAAAACTGGGATTTCTTCTCTTTCTCTACTGTATCCCAGTGACAAAAAGAGTATCCAGCACATGCTAGGGCTCAATATGCACTTATCGAATTAAATCTGACGCCCCCACTGTATCAGACTCAGGTCACTGACACTGTCTTGCCCTTTAGGAAATTCATCATTTTGATCAATGTGTGTTTGTGTGTGTATATCCACAAAATATAGCTTTTCTTTTCCCTAGCCACTTTCCACTCCCTTTCATGTGCTGTTCTTTCTTCTTTTGTTAATTTCCAGTAATGTAAAATGAGAATTAATTATCCTTCTGCTATTTTTATTTCAGCAGTCCTTGAAGCTACATAGCTCAACTATATTTTCCATTTTTATTTAGATACTTGACCAAACCATTTAAATTTACCAGTTTATACTACTGCATAAGTAGGGAACATATGCACTTTTCTGGATCTATAAAAAAGAATCAGCTTGGCTTTGCAAGTCATTTTAGGGATGAGGATAGATGTCCTCAGAAGAAGAAACAGGTTAAAAGGCTCTTATATAACCTACAATCACTCAGTCATGAGCTTGATATTCCAAGGCCGTTTTATACATTTGATAAGGCAAGTCTTTACTGAAGAGCTGTGATCTATTCAACACTGCTTTAAACATTATGGCAAATAAAAACATAAAATACAACTTCAAAGATGACATTTTCACATACATAATTATTAGAGAATGTTGTAAGACGATATCTACAGATGAGACTTCAGGAAAATGGGGAGAATGATGCAGGCTAGGAGAATCAGGAAAGATTTCAAGAAGGAAAGTTCGAGACCCCATCTGGGTAGAAAAGAGGCAGAGATGATAATACACTGATGCTTCAGTTTAAAATCTTATCACAATTATCATTCTCTTTAGGGGCTCAGGATCTTACAGCTTTGATAAACGTTAAAGCGATTACGTTTAAAAAGTTTTCTTTCAAAATGAAGTCAGGAAAATCCAGTTATGACTTTATGGTCATCGTCTTCTGTGAAAAAGCAAATTTCAGGCCTCTCTGGTTGCCTAAATTCAGGCATCTTCTAAGTGTCCTTTAGAGCCCTATTACGCTTCACCCTACTGCTACTGATTTCTCCCGAACCCATTCCTCTGGGCCAACTGTTGTCCATGGTTCTTGCTAAAAGACTCCCTAGCTCCCTTACAGAATCTCCACTTACTTCTTATGTAATCCTCAAACAGACGATTTCTAAATATCAGGAGGTAAGAGAAGATGGACCAGAATTACCCTCACTCTTACCACCACTTGCAGACCATGGAAATTTTGGAAAAACCACCACTACTCTTTTTGCTGACGTCATCTAGCTATTCCCCATGTCCCCTCCCCTCACAATCTCATACAGTCTGTGAGAACTTTGGCCCTAACTAAGTTCTTTTCTCCACCTGAATTCACAGCAGCATCTCATTATTCATGCTAAAAAGATAAAAGCAAAGCATACCAACCTCCCACTGGTTTGCGTTCCATTCCTAGTTGACCACCGTTTACGTAACACACAACACAACCTCGTGTTAGTTTTAAATTCTGTATTCCATTTGTTTTCAGCACAATTGCATTCCCTTTCTACTTCTTTACTCCTTCATACCTAAATGTAATATACACATCAAATGCTTAAAATGTTTCCCTCCTACCTAACTTTGAATCAAACTCCTATTCAAACATTAAAATAGCACGAACGTCCACTACTCTGTAAATTCTTTGACGTTCTTGAGTTGTCTAGAATTCGTGACTTTCTTCTCTATAATCATGTAGAATTTGGTTATGTCGGGGAGAAAAAATTTTCCCTTACCCTTCTAGGTTCCATTGGTTGGTCCGTTAATTAAATTGACATAAGGCAGATTAACAGGAGAAAAAAAATAATGTACGTATGGGAGCCCTATGAGCTCAACAAGAGGCTGCCCAACAGTCAGGCAATTGAAGCTGCTATGCCTTTCTGAGCTAAAAAGAAGAGAGTGGGGATTTGGGGCTTTGGAGGGAATGAAGACGATTCACAGGAAGATGGGAAGAGTGAAAGTTTGGCAAACAAATGCTTGTCGTGCCAAGCAGAGACAATGGGACACAGAGAGGCCTCTGAACAAACAGGCACTGCCAAGCCCTGTCCTGCACCACCAACCACACCTACCGCTATTCCTTACAGTTCTCTCCGGTGGTAGCTCTCTTTCTGGACGAGGCTCTCTATATCTAGATTGTTTTAGGCAGTTGAAGGCGAGGTACAAAGCTCTTCCTGAGTCTTCTGGCTTCCACTGTTGTCGGCTCCACATAGTGCACATGTCTAAGTGGCACATCATGGGGAAGCTCTTTCTGAACACGTTCAATTACATGTATACTCATTTACTTGCTTGGGCTGCTCCCTCTGTAGTCAGGTGAACTTGACATGCCACTTGGGCCTTCTATATCTTTCAATGTCCCTAGTAAACAGTAGTAACTCAAAATGTTTCCTGAAAGTTTGATTGTATATTCCATATACTGAATTTTTTTGTTTCTATGTGACATTGTCACTGGTGAAAACATGTAGTTATATCAGTTGGTATTAGTTTCCAGATATTGAGTTGTATGGCCTGATAATACTCTTATACCTATTGTAATATCTGTAGGTTTCCTTCAAAGATAAACAATGCATGGTAGGTACCACTGTAGGTTTCCTTCAAAGATAAACAATGCATGGGAATAAAATTCTATGCTCCCCTGTTTAATACCCTTTTTAGGGAATATTAAAATCATCTCTTTTATTTAAAATCCCCTACCCCAGCTGTCAGAGGAATAGAGAACAAAAATTCCACCAATGTTATAATTAACGCAGTTTGGTCTTTCTTTACTTTTCCCTTTCCATGGAGAGGAATCTGCCTCTATATCCCAAACAGATGTTTTACTCAGGCTTGTGAAACCACATTTCTGTAACTCTCCTCCTGGGCCCTATTCCCTAATGTCTGAGGCAAAATAATTTTCCAGGTTGCTAAGCAAGACTATTAAAAGGTTGAGGATTAATAATAATTTTCATAATTTTATTTTGTATATATTTCCCCCTTCCATCACTTTTATTTTCCATTTCTAAAATTTCAAATTTCTCATCGATGGATACACATATATATGTGAGATAGATATATATATATATATATATATATCTATCTCTCACAGATAAAGGAACACCATAGTTTTTAAAGATATGCTAAAAATTTCAAATTTCTTAATACCTGCATTTAACACTGCATAGGAAAAGGAGCTAATGAATATTACTGCATTTTCCAAGAAACTATGCAAAGATTGCCTAACAACAGGATTTGACCATAGAATCTATTGTGTCACATTAAATCTATGACTCTGTATAAGCACCACATTTTCTCCTTCTTACGTCTGGTTTCTTTAATACAAAATACCAATCTGTGGGGGAGATGTAATCTTTGTTCTATACAAACACTGAATATTTTATATTTCTTAATTTACGTGATTAGAAGAAACTGTTTCCTGCCTAGCTACTTTTTTTTTTTTTTTTTTTTTTTTTTTTGCGGTACGCGGGCCTCTCACTGCTGTGGCCTACCCCGCTGCGGAGCACAGGCTCAGCGGCCATGGCTCACGGGCCCAGCCGCTCTGCGGCATGTGGGATCCTCCTGGACCGGGGCACGAACCCTTGCCCCCCGCATCGGCAGGCGGACTCTCAACCACTGCGCCACCAGGGAAGCCCCTAGCTAATTTTTTAATCTTATTGACTTGCCTCTTTTCTGATACATGGGCAAGTCAAGGAAATTAAATTGCCAAATTTTGTTTTTATTTCTGTTTGGTGACATTTAAACTTCCTCCAATGATACACTGTACAGATTTTCTATTCAGATAGAAGTCAAGGCCTCTTAATCAGTACTCTGTGTTATTTTTGTAGAGATCATCTGCTTATGAAGACTCATTAAAGCACGAGTCAGATATGTTCTAGGGTATATTTTAAGTTAATTATGTTCCAAAGTCTTACCTTTGCTGCTTTGGGCATAAATTAAAAGAGTCTAGGTGGCTTCCCTGGTGGCGCAGTGGTTGAGAGTCCACCTGCCGATGCAGGGGACACGGGTTCGTGCCCCGGTCCGGGACGATCCCACGTGCCGCGGAGCGGCTGGGCCCGTGAGCCATGGACGCTGAGCCTGAGCATCTGGAGCCTGTGCTCCACAACAGGAGAGGCCATAGCAGTGAGAGGCCCGCTTACCGCAAAAAAAAAAAAAAAAAAAAAAGTCTGAAATAGTTTTTTAAAAAGTTTTTCAGAAAAGTGTTTTTAAATTAATTTTAAAAGATTTTTCTAGAAGAAAATGCATCCGTTTGGAGATCTGACTATAAAAGAGAAATACTACATCTTGCAAACTCTCTATCCAAGAAGAAATAACCATGATTTTATTATGGTAAAGGGTACATTTCAAGGTCACTGCCTTGCTTTGCTTCTAAAGTTTTGTGGGTTTTTTTTGCGGTACGCGGGCCTCTCACCGTTGTGGCTTCTCCCGTTGCGGAGCACAGGCTCCGGACGCGCAGGCTCAGCGGCCATGGCTCACAGGCCCAGCCGCTCCGCGGCATGTGGGATCTTCGCGGACCGGGGCACGAACCCGTGTCCCCAGCATCGGCAGGCAGACTCTCAACCACTGCACCACCAGGGAAGCCCTGCTTGTAAAATTTGTTTAGCAGCTAGGAGAAAACACAGAGACTCAAATTCTGGCTTCTTTTAAGTGACATTCGGTACAAAAAGTATTTGATCAGAGAGCGAAGTACAGACTCTACAAGGAAGCCACACAATCTGAATTTGTAATGATTTACAACAAAACATTCTACTGTATTGTAAATAATATTGTGTGCAGTCTTTTCATTTTAATGTCACAGACCATATTTTCTATTTCAGAAAGAATAAGCAGTTAAATGCCAAGTCTACATTAAAATTCAAACTTCTTTTTCTATTTAGGAAACTCAAAGATTCGTTTTCCTAGAGTCTACTGAGGCCCTAACCCCAGAGAGTGAAGATCAGGACATCCAATGGGTTAATCTTGAGTCAGATGGTTGGAGAGGCTTTTATCTCAATACTACTTTTAATTTAAATGCACTCGGATATCATATCAAATTAAATAAATTCATTAACACTAAAATAGGGCATTTTAGCAATTCACCAACCCAAATAAGGACATGTTCTAAGCCCTTGGTAAAGTCTCTCAGAAGAGGAGAAACTAATTAAATTAATACCACATGCTCTCCTGATATTCAGCGGTGAGAAGAGCTTTCTTGGTGGTGTGACTTTATAGATTGTTTTAGTAAAAAAAAAAAAAATCTTCCTTTTCTCCAACACCAGCTCCTAACCATCGTGATATCCAAAATCTCCATAGAAAACTCTTAGGGTTTAGGAGTTTAAAGACCTCCCATGAGATGTAAATTTAGTTAATTGAATTGAGATCCAGTTTCTTGGCTGGCCATCAAGTAATCTTAGGAAAGGCACTCAGAGCCTCATCTTCCTCCCGTATATCATGTGGTCTATTAATGGTACCTAAGAATATGTTAGCTGTTTAGCTTTAAAATTCTGTGAATCTGTGCTAAATCTGGGACTATTAGCTAACACATCAAGATTGCCTCAGTCATTAGCATCATGGCTGAAACTGATTAGATCGGTTGAAGTTAGTTGCCTATGGAGGTAGTAGGGGAAAGCATTAGTGACAGATGATATTACAAGAAATATTTAGCATCACAAAAGAAAAGCATGCTTTTCAGTTTGGGTCACAAAATGATTTAGAAGACTTAGAACCTTGTCATTTTATTGAGTTGTATATCTTAGAAATCTCTCTCTCTCTAAATATATTTTGATGTGATGATGAGAACAGTATTTATTCAGTTTTTCCTATAAGGCACAGACTGGATCAAAGTAAGTGTCCTTTCAATGAATGTATAATGGGATCAACCGGTCAATTAATATGAAAACTTGGATGAACAGATAGGCCTGAATGAGGAGCCTAACAGACAAAGTTGCTGGACATTTAACGACTCAGTCCTTGAAATAATAAAACTTCCAAGCAAGAAGCTTGCAGAATTATACGGCAATTTCAAAAGAGAGAAATAATTCACAAGAACATCTGGTATTGGTTGTAAATTAGAGAGCAAGTGAATTATATAATTCTCTAAAAATGAATGACAATAAATAGTAAGAAATAAGACTGACAGCTAAACTAGCACTAACTAAAAGTGTGATAAACTAGGATTCCACACCCCCCCACACACTCCTTTTTATGCTGTGTATCTTCTTCAATCTGGAGTCCTCTATAGTTTGCCATGTGTCCAGCTCACGTCATATATGCTAAAGTCCTGTCTATTAAAAATATTTAACGATATGTTTTTAATGCTTCAAGGGACATGGGAACCTCTCAAAATATTCAACCCTGGAATAATAAGTCTCTAATTTTAGGGCCTGCAGAGCACCCACTGGTGGAGTTATTCGGTGCAGGGAACCCTTCAATGACCTTGAAAACCACCATAATTGTACACTTGCTTGGGCTGTTCTCGATTTGAGTGGTGCACGTGAATACTGGAGGCTCCTGAGCACCTGACAGGCAATATCATACATTTGTTTGTTTCACCAACAGAACATAGCATATAGTAGCAACTCAATTTTCTATTGATTCCTTTCAGTTTACCTCTCTAGTGCCCATGGAGCAGTGAAGCCCAGAGATCAGCAGTTAGTGACTGTTAAAGGGCTAGGTTCTTTTTCATGTTCAGTTACTAACTTTGAGGCCCTAGGCCATCACTTAACCTATTGCTTTTCTTTATTGAAAGTGTTTATTTATCAGAGTATTATAAGAAACAAATAAGAAAATGCATATCAAAATTATTTCACAAATATAAAGATCTAGATCTTTATATTTAGCTTGAGTTAAAATATGCCTGAATAATAATTACACTTTAACAAAATTAAATTCTAGAGTAGTATCATCAGAGCATTTTCTGTAATACTGCTGCATGTAGCTTAAACCAAAACAGAAACTGTATACCCAACGCAGGAGCGGTCCCAAGACTGATGCAACCGGCACCAGATATTGCCAGGATACCCGAAAAGACCACCAAATAAGGAATACCCTGCGCCCTCCCGGATTCACCACACCCCTTCCCCTTCTTTCCCTATAAATTCTGCCCAAACCCTCACCCGGGCGCGACTTCTCTGGCCCCTTTCTCTCGGACCAGTGAACCTCGCCCGGGAGCGCTCCCTAATAAAGCTCACTTGAAGCTTTCCTCTGTTTCGCAGTGCCGTTTGTTAATATCCGACCTTACACTATCTCCAGCTAAAAACAACAGAAGATGTTGGGGGTGGAGGGTGCCGTTATGGAGGGTTATTAAGAAAAGCACAGAAGACCAGTAGAATGGAAAGAAAAGAGAAAGAGAAAAAGTATGAGAAAAAACACTGAATAAGATAGCAGGGGAAAAAAAGGAAGAGTAAGGACAAGGGGAAGCAAAAAAGGAGGGCGTCTATATGAAATA
Organism: Grampus griseus; assembly: GCF_964374135.1. Lineage (NCBI taxonomy): Eukaryota > Metazoa > Chordata > Mammalia > Artiodactyla > Delphinidae > Grampus > Grampus griseus. The sequence goes on along the minus strand of NC_139017.1, from coordinate 12,909,884 downwards.
GTGGAAGAATATCTATTATAATAATAGGCTTCTTCCTCTAGGGATGTTTAAATTTTCCTTGCATAGCTGAGGCCAGGACCACAGAAGATTAATAAAGCGTAACGGTTACACAGAGGCTTCTATCACTTAAATATACTGCTTGAAAGAGAAAGATTTTTCCTTTCTTCTTGCAAAATGTAGAAATTCACTCATTTTATTTGAGTCCACAGCAACATTATACTGAAAATGCCTTAGCAATATATAGAAACAATCCAGTCAGCAATTTTTTAACATGTATCTGATTCTAATGAGAAATAATGAAAGACATTAATTATTAAAATTATTATTAAAACTGTTAAAAGTTTTACCAGTTTGCCTGTGGTGCTAAGCAGTATTTAATATTTGATTAAAATGAAGACAGGAAACCCATTTCAAAGATGTTTTCATCAATATTTGTTTGTGTGCAAAAAAAATCACTGTTATAATATATTGTGAAATTATATTGTACAGTGATTACAGCAGAACAGCACAGTGGCTGGAACACAATTTCTGGAGCCAGATTACATATTTTTTCGACAGAGTGATTTGTTCATTGTGAAATCTTGGGCAAATGCTTAACCTTGTTTTTCCTTAGGTTCCTCATTTTTAACATGAAGGTTATAGTAGTGGTATTGTAAAATTTATATTAGGAGTCAATTCATACAAATTATTTAGAACAAGTAAGTACAAGTTTTTGTTAAGTACGAGTTTTTGTTTTAAACTTATTTTTAAGGGAGAATATGCAAGAGTAAGTTAAGTTTGATTTTTATTTTATTTTGATACTTCAAGTGTCCTTTATTTTTAAATGATTCCCTCCTAAATAAAACTTAAAAGTCTAGAATATAAGAAACTAACTACTTAGGGTGGAAGACACACCATAACAAAAAAAAGAAAGAAAAAACCTAATTATTTTTCAAGTACATCATACCTGCAGTAAAGAAAGATATTAAAAGAAATGATAGTATTGTTACTTCTTTGTTTCTTTATTAATATTTTTATTCATGTGCATTTAAAGATTAAGCAAGTTTTTTAAGCTGTCTTTATCAGCTGCATGTTTGCAGCTTCTTCCTCATCAAGTAACTTGAATTAGTACATAGAACTATCAAATTCCTTGACTAATTTACTTCTCATTTTGTGTTGAAGTGTAATTACCCAATTTTCTTTTAAAATTTTCAGTTCTGATTAGCATATCAAAGTCTTTGGCATCTCATCAGATGTTACTTTACAAGAATTTTAATATATAAATATTGCAATTTTATAAAAAGATACCCTTAAAGAGTATCTTTCCATACTATTTTGGGTATACTAATAGCTAAATTAATGAGAAAAATGTAATGTAAGTGCTCAGGATAAATCCTTTTATAGACTACTTTAAAATACTCAACAGTACAAAAATTCAAAATAGCTGAAAAAATAAATTTGAAACAAACGCAAAATGCAAAACTTTCTCTTAATAAGGTATCAAAGACACAAGCAGGCAAAGCAGGTAAAATCGTTGTTTACCGTGTACATCTTCCCAACGATTAAATCACGAGGTACCAATATTCTTACAGGTTCGCTAAGGATTACAGGTTAAAGAAACGCTGATTACAGATATATATGCAAAACATAATTAATTTCTGAAATGAGATCTCTTTACTGATGAAACAAAAGCTGCTGATTTCCTTCTCTTTTTAATCATTTGTTTTGATCTTGTGCTATGTAAAGGAAGAAAAATAAATTTCCTTCTACCCTTCTAGATTTTTGGCTGAGACACTCCCTGTAATAAAGACCAATCGACAGGAGAAAGACAAGTTTAATAACATGTATACCTACTGTATACATGGAAGATTCCCAGAAAAACTGAGTAACTCTCCAAAATGGCCCAAGCCATCACCTTAAATACTATCTGTAAGGCCAACTGGCCCGAGGCAGGGGAACGCAATCAGACTCACAGGTTGCATCAGACGGAAACTTTCCGGACCACCCAGTTCCAGGAACTAACCTGGAGACTTTCCACCTGGCCCAGCCTTCCCGCCTTTCGAGGGGCGGGACTAACGGTCCCAAGACTGATGCAACCGGCACCAGATATTGCCAGGATACCCGAAAAGACCACCAAGTAAGGAATACCCTGCGCCCTCCCGGATTCACCACACCCCTTCCCCTTCTTTCCCTATAAATTCTGCCCAAACCCTCACCCGGGCGCGACTTCTCTGGCCCCTTTCTCTCGGACCAGTGAACCTCGCCCGGGAGCGCTCCCTAATAAAGCTCACTTGAAGCTTTCCTCTGTTTCGCAGGTGCCGTTTGTTTAGATCCGACCTTACACTATCTCCAGCTAAAAACAACAGAAGATGTTGGTGGTGGAGGGTGCCGTTATGGAGGGTTATTATGAAAAGCACAGTAAATGAAGCTAAGCTTGTTATGCAGACTTAAGTCTTCTTCATTGATAAAGAGTTTCTAGATTTGGAATCATCCTCTTTTCCTGGTGCAGAGATACTCTTACAAACAGGTTTCCCTTATAAATGTAAATCTCTCTTACAAAAGGGTAACTTCTACTACTCATTTTTAGAGCGTCTCCTATGTCTGCTGTTTCTTAAAAAATAATCAATTCAAAATAATCCTCATGCCCAAGAGGCATATTTTGGGATGACGTATTCTGCTCTCCTTCAGCCGCTACTGATTTCTCAATTATTCTATAATACTACTAACCTTTAATCAAAATAAAACTAAATAAAAGTACTTTTCAAATAAAGCCTTTAGGAAACATATCTGAATAATGTGGAAGAGAAGCCAAGCAAACTAAACGTTATTTAAAGGTGATTTTCTTTTTCACCCCTTCTCACTTCCTCAGCACCCAACTAAATTCGTACAAATGTCAAATTCAGATCCCATGGAATACAGAGCATAAGGAAAGGATACAGGGCTGTTGACCTGAAGTAAATAGACTGCCAGATACTTCTCCAGCAAAGATAGATGAAAATTTCAGATCAGCAGAGAATTGCAATTAGAGGTCTGCCACATTGGCAAGCCACATGCAAGTCCCCCCAAGGCATGGGAAAGAGAACACTTTTATAGAGGGGAAAAGGAAGATGGGAGAGCTGTGGTAAACAGAGTCTATGGCTTTTCATTGGCTGAGTCCCTGTCAGGAAAGAAGAGGCATCTTTCTTCTTTCTGTTGGGCTCTGCTATGTTGCAGGACCTGACAGCTCCCCTCTTCTGATCTCCAGACTCTATTTAATTAAGGTTTCTGTTATTAATTTTTTACAGGGCTTAAATTCAGTTTTGTGAAAATATGCTTCCCCAGCAACTGGTATTAAATACTTCAAACAGACAGTGGAAATTCCCCTACTGATTTTCCTAATATTACAACTATCCCAAAGTCATTAGAATGCATATTCTACTGCCCTCACCCTGCTTTTGAACCCTTAACAGACTACCATCAGCATACATTATTCTGGTCTCAACGTAGAACATATTTCTTACCTTTTGTTAAACATCAGAAAGTTATCTGCTGAGCAATGATGGAGATTCTTTCTTCCACAGAATCTACAAACAAAAGTGAAAAGATTTTAAGACTCTAAATTATCCAGAATACTTCATAATGAGTTTACAATTGCCATTCCAATGCATTTGTTTATTTCAACATATATAAATAAGGTTATAGAGAAAACAGAAAAGTATATTGATTCAATCATATGACTGTATTTTCATCAATATCTTTTCCAATTTCTAACATCTCTGAGTAAGATTGTCAGGGTATACTCTACCTAATGGTACCTGACCCACGGGGCCAGGAGCAAGAACTATAATGTAGCTGTTGCCTTTCTGGCCAAACGTGTGTTCTGTGTGATATGGTTATCTCTGCCCAGAGGGAAAACACCTTGCTTTTTTTCCTCCTTGATATACCCAAAAGGGGTGTCGTTTGCAATTCTTCAAAGGAAGGTTAATTTTCGTTCTTTAATTTGTATGTCAGTACCAACTGTGCTCTAAGAGACACTGCAAAATAGACCAGAAAAAAAGAGTGAATTTCTCTTTTATGAGCAGTATTTACATATCTGTTAAAAGAGTAAAGAGATGACATGAATTCATTAATGAATGAAATGCAGTTGACCTTTAAACAATGAGGGGTTGGGGGTGCTGACCCCCTCCCCCATTTGAAAGTTTTCCTACTGCCACCTCTGACTCAAAAAACAAAGGAATTGATAAATGATTCACCAAAGGGCAGGAAGCTGACACAGCTTGCATAGACTCAGGACTCAAACCCTAGTTCTTTTGATTCCACACATTGTGATTTCTAATACAACACAAATTTTTCTTAATTTAAAGACCTGTAAAATGAAAATACAAGTACGATACTTATTGAAATAAATCTGCATATAAGTGTACCTGAGCAGTTCAAGCTCGTGTTGTTCAAGGGTCAAATGTATTACTTTTAATCTCATAAGAGTAAATGAATGAAGGCATATTGAATAAAAACATTACCCTCCAAACCAGGTTTCTTAACCTAGCTCTGAACATCTTTGGCAAAATGATTTCTAACAGGACTATAATAATATACTCCTCATTTCATTGAAATACTTTATTTTGTTGTTTTTATGATTTTTAAATTACTTGCAACAGTTGCATAGAATATCTGCATAGAATTTTATAGAATAAATTAAGTTGTTTCTTTTTTGGCTAATAACAACTCTGCTGAAATAAACTTGTTTTATATATTTCTTTGCATATATGAAAATAGGACATTCCCAGCTATGGAACTGATAGGGCAGGAAATATATGAAAATTTATCTTTCACACATTTTAATTATTCTGATAATTTTTTACAAAGGTTGAACTACACATTAATATTTTTAAATGTTTGCAAAATTGTATAATGCTATTTTGACTTGCATTCACTTAATTACATATGAATTTATGCATCATTATGTTAATTTGTGTGTAAACTGCTTATTCATTTCTATGCTTATTATTCATATTTTTCAAATATATTTATAAATGTCCCTTCCCCTAATCCTAGAAATGCTGTAGGAAAAATAGGAAGTGTGTTGGAACTTGGAACTTTGTTTAGCACCTAACAAAACACCCTTAGCCCTGAGATCCACCCATTTCTTTCTTCTAAGAGTTACACACAGCACACAAGCACCCCATATACCATTTTTATAATCGTGTTTTTTTTCTCTCCTGTAGTAGTTCTATTTATGTTCTTGATATGAATACTTTTTTGTTGTTGTTATATGTATTGCAGGTGTATTCTCCCAGTCTGTGGTTTGTCCTTTAGCTTTGTATATGGGGGCTTCCAAAATTAGATTTCTAAGCTTTTCCATGCTACCCAGAGAGAGATCCATACAGCATTTTTCTGGGTTCCCAGCATAACTTAAAGGGAAACTTTCACAATGTCCAGAGCTTTTGATGTCCTACCAATGAAGAAGGATGTCCTCAAATTCCTTGCAGCAGGAACCCACTTAGGTGGCACCAACCTTGACTTCCAAATCGGACAGTTATCTAAGAAGGAAAAGTGATGGCATTACCTCTAAATCTGAAGAGAACCTGGGAGACGCTTCTGCTGTCCGCTCCTGCCATCACTGCCGTTGAAAACCTGGCTCATGTCAGTATCATAACCTCCAGGAAGACCAGCCAGAGAGCTGTGCCGAGGTTTGCTGCTGCCATGGGCGCCACTCCTACTGCTGGTCACCTCGTTCCTGGAACCTCACTCACCGGAGCCCGGCAGGCTTCCGGGAGCCGAGACTCGTGGTGGTTCCCGACACCAGGCCTGACCACCGGCATGAGAGGCATCTTCTGTGAACCTGCCTACCACTGCTCCGTGTAACACAAACCAGTCTCTTTGCTGTGTGTACACCGCCATCTCTGCAACAACCGGGAGCTCACTCTGCGGGTCTGACGTGATTGACGGACGCTGACCCGGGAAGTTCTGCGCGTGCGTGGTTCCCTCTCCCGTGAGCACCTGCGGGAGTCCCGCCTACTCTCGACTTGTGCGAAGATCCTTAACAGGTGGTAAAGGAAGGGCAGGCCTCAGCTGAGAAGGCTGTGACCAAGGAGGAATTCAGAGTGAACGGACTTCTCCAGCTCCTGAATTTACTGCTGCTCAACCCGAGGTGGCAGCCTGGTCTGAAGGCGGCAGGCGCCCTCTGTGGCTGCCCAGCAGTTCCCCACTGAGAACCACAGTGCACAGCGGTCAGTGAAGATGCCACTGAAGATGGGCTGCAGCTGCCACTGCTCAGGCCACGGAATGGGAGGAGCAACCGCTGAGTGGTCCGCAGCTGTTCTGCAGACTCTAACCCAGAAAATGGAAATAAAAGGGATGGAAAATAAATAGTCTCTAAAACAATTTCTAAATTATGCTGTGAATTCAACTACGTTAGAAACCAGCTTGGGTCACCAGTTGGCAGTAAGCTTCCACTTTTCATTTGCAGGTAATACATAAAGGTATTCATGATAATGTCCATTTCATAAAAGAAATTCAACATTTATACAAATAATTTGCTAATTCTTATGATCTTAGCTACGTTTTAGTTTGTTTTTTCCACGTTTAAAGAAACGTTTAAAGAAAGCGATATATCTTACTCGTATTTCACACGTGATATCTTGCTGCTCTATTTAAAAAAAAATGAACTCTTTATAAAATATAAAGACCTAAGTAGCTAGAGGTATATCTCTTATTAATCTGTAAATTGTAAAAGTTTTCTATTTTTTGGTTTCTTTCCACAGTATTTCATATGGAAATAGTAGCAAAAGAAGTTCTTTTTCTTGTGACTTTGTTTTACCTCTTAAAAGAAATACTCTCTGAATTATTTGCTTTTTTTCTCTGTTCACAGATTGATGGGCTATCTTCTGAAGCATGTACTCAAGGCTGTATTTTTACTTGGGTTTTACATACTGAGCATATATCTTTTGGTAAGTTGCACCTTTTGTTCTTTTTTTTATGGCTTTTATGCATTGTTATTCCATTAGTACAAGGTTAGCTATTGCTACAAATATCCCACAGAGAGAATATTTCAGTGACTTTCTTGACAATGCTGAAAAGTCTTTGTTTAGCATTCACTCTGCCTTCTAATTCTGTGCTGTTAATGTCACTTTCTGTGTTCCAGTTTAATTCAGGTTGAGTTATTCTTATTCTTTCAGTCTCTAATCGCTAGCTCTTATATCTTTCAGTTATACAAATCTGAGCACAGCTTTGGTCTGGATTCACACAAGCTTGGTCTGTCACTTGAGTTCAGGTCCAAAGTAGTTTTTGTTTGCTACAACCATTACCTCATTGTCAGCCCCAGATAAAGTTGTCAGAAAGTTACTGCATAATTTGGTAGAGTTTTACTTAGAATAAAATGAATTTCATTTGGAATAAACTTAGGGAAAAACATGCCATTAAAAAAATTAATTTGACAGAAAGTAGAAGTATTAAAATAAGTCTACATATTAATAAAATTATTTAAATATAATGAGTATTTATTGGTACACTGATTTGAAATTTGTAAAAATATGCACTTCAGGGCTTCTATAATTTCCTAAAGTGAGTAATAATAAAAAAATATTGAACAAAACTTCCTCAAAACAAAAGTAGTGCAAATAAAGATGATTTATAAACAAATTTTTCTGATTATTAATTAAACTTTGATATAACTATTAGTCTTTGATTTATATTATATTTATTTGAAATTTAGCAAATGAATTGCTTTAAAAAGTACATTTGGTAAAACCTAGAGCAATGACAAAAAGAAAAAAACAAAAACATAATTACTAAGCTAATAGTAACAAAAAAATTACCATGCTAAAAATTATTAAATTAACCCAAGTAAAGGCAGGAAAGGAGCAAAAACTGGATCAAAGAACAAAGGCAGAACTAGGAAATAAAGAGCACCTGGTATATTTAAACTCAGGTGATAACAGTATTATATATAAAAGGTTTACACTCAGGGAACAAGGCAGACATTATCATAATGGGTGAAAAAAGGCTATAAGTTTTCTACATAAAAACCACTTTTAAAATGAATACGTTTAAATCTGAAAGGATTGAAAAAGGTACATTATATCAAACCTATTCATAAGATACCTAGAGAAGTAACATTAATAGTAGACATGGTAGATTTTAGAATAAGAAATATTACCACGGATAAAGAGGAGGATGTTATGACAGAGGGAGTGATTTATGAGAAGGATATAACAATCTTAATTTTAATGCATCTAATAGATAAACTTTACTTAAAGTAAAAATTAACAGAACTGATAGGATAACTAGAAAAAACTACAATTATAGATGAAGTTTACAGTCCTTCTCTCACCATCAAAAAATATTATGCCACTACACTTAAATTGTATAATCTTATAAGAATATACCTTAATGTTCTCCTTCCTGTCCTTTGGAAAATAGTTATTATATATTTTATGTCTACTTATGTTATAAACTACACATTTTGAATGTAATTTTTTCATACATTTGGAAGTTCTGCATAATTCTGTAAACTGATATTTTCTTAAATGGTTAATGGAGGATGTTACAAAACCATTCATCTGGAAAAGATCCATTCAAAGTACAAGATAGACTAATGAATTTTAATGTAACAGATTACAAAAATACATGAATATGGTTTCAGTTTTCTTATTGAAACTAACTTCTAAGAAGCTACCACTTACCAAGTTTTGACATTGTATCAAAGAAAATACCTACAAATACCTGAAAAGACTTTTAAAATACTCCTAACTTTTCAAATTACTTGTCTGTGTAAAGACCAGATTATCTTCATATACTTTTTTTTTAAATTTTTTTTTTTAATTTTTGGCTGTGCTGGGTCTTTGTAGCTGTGCGGTCTTTCTCTAGTTGCGGTGAGCAGGGGCTACTCTTCGTTGTGGTGCATGGTCTATTCATTGCAGTGGCTTCTTGTTGCAGAGCATGTGCTCTAGGCACGTGGGCTTCAGTAGTTGTGGCTCGCGGGCTCTAGAGTGCAGGCTCAGTAGTTGTGGCACATGGGCTTAGCTGCTCCGTGGCATATGGGATCTTCCCGGACCAGGGCTCAAACCCGTGTCCCCGGCAATGGCAGGCAGATTCTTAACCACTGCGCCACCAGGGAAGCCCTCTCTTCATATACTTGAACTTAAAAAAATACCATGGACTGAATGCAGAAAGAAATCTGAGAATCCAGTTATATTTATACAAATATTGCAGAAATTTTCAAAATCTAAAACATTGCACCTCTCTCATGATATTATATATATAGTTCTCTTTAATTTAAATATTTTTTTACATTAGAGATAATAGATTGATTTTACTGTTGTTTTCAATCAGTTAAATACATATTAATACTTGTTCAGTTTTTATTTTTTATTGTGGTAAGAACACTAACTTGAGATCTGTCTTCTTACCAAAGTTTTAAATGCACAACTCAGTATTGTTAAGTGTAGGTACTATGTTGTACAGCAGATCTCTGGAACTTGTTCATCTTACCTAGATGCAACTTTATACCAGTTGAACAGAAACCTCCCATTTCTTCATCACCCCAGCCCCTGGCAACCATCATTCTACTCTCTGTTTCTATGAGTTTGACTATTTTAACTTCCTCTTGTAAGTGGAACCATGCCAGTGGAATTCTGTGTCTGGCTTATCTCACTTATCATAATGTCCTCCAGGGTCATTCATATTGTCATATAAGGCAGGATTTCCTTCTTTTTAGAGCTTAATAATATTTTCATTGTATGAAATATACCACATTTTCTTTATTCCTCCATCAATGGGCATTTAGGTTGTCTCCATATGTTGGCTATTATGAATAATACTGCAATGGACACAGGTGTGCAGATATCTCTTTGAGATCCTGATTTCAATTCTTTTGGTTATATAACCCAAAGTAAGGTTGATAGATCATATGATAGGTCTATTTTTAGTATTTTGAGAAACCTCTGTACTATTTTCTGTAATGGCTGCACTAATTTACATTTCCACTAACAGTGCACAAGGGTTCCAATTTCTCCAAATCCTCTCCAACAATTAGCTTTTAGTTTTTTAATAATTGTCATCCTAACAGGTGTAAGGTGATATCTACAAAATAAAAGCACTTTGGGGTCCTCAATTACTTTTATATGTATAAATGTGTCCTGAGACCAAAAATTTTGCGAACCGCTGGTATAAATTCAAATTCGTCTTTGGTATTATATTTTTTCTGCTTAAAGTTATCTAATCTGAACTAATCACATCCGGTGAATTTTTATTGTAGACATTGTAGTTTTAATTCTTATGAATTCCATTTAGTATTTTTTATATTTTGTTTCTCTCCTCATTATGTTGAGAATTTCCTTTAAATCATTGAGTATATTTATGATAGCTATTTTAAACTGTCTGTGTACAAATTTTGTCATCTTTCTCAATTTTAGGAATAATTCTATTAAATAACTTCTGCTTTTTCTTGGTCTTAATTTGTTGCTTCTTTACATGAGTAGGACTTTTTATTAAATGTCAGATGTGGTGAATATTATGTTTTTGATTATTTGGATATTTTTGTATTCTTTTAAAGAGTGCCTAAGTTTGTTTTAGCAGGCATTCATGTTATTTGCAGATCCAAGCGGATTCCTTGACACCCTTTTAAAAAGTTTGTTAATATGGATCTAGCGTACCTTCATTTTAGGGATAATTTAGCCCTGATACAAAGATGTGACATTCTGAGACCACTGTTTTATTTCCCCAAATGTTTACTGAGACCTTTGACTTTGGTCTATGGAAACCCCTATGTATGTGCAGGTTAGTATTCGGCTAAAGTTTTTAGCAAACCTATATGTATATTTCTGGAGCTCTTGCTCTGCATAATACATCTTCTCTGGCACTTTGGCCCACGCATTCCAGCCACCTCTGCCTTCCCAGGTTTCTATCTCCGCCTCATCAATGCAGTATACTATGTTCTGCTTGCTCCTTCTGTAGAATCTGGGAAGTGTGCTCAGGCAGAAAGGGCAAAATTGTAGCATTCACCTAGCGTGTTTTTCCCTTAGGAATCACAGTTTTTGTTGCCAGTAATCTCATACATGTTTTTCAGTTTGTAAATAGTTTATGGTAAAGGACAAATCTGGTACCAGTTAATGGTAAGTTCATGGTAAAAAGCAGAAATCCTCCTTGTGTCACCATTTTCTTTCATTGCCATTTTCGCTAATTTACTTAAACTTAGAATTTTCTCTTTAGGTGAATTCTAACCTCGTATTAATTTTCTGTTTAGTCACATTGAGAAGAGGGAAATAATGGATTGAGAAGTTTTGCTGCATTATCTGAAATATCAATGGCTTAAACTAACAAGCATGCATTTTTCTCACATACAGAACTGCTAGTTAGGGAGACAGTTCTGCCTCAGGCTATAGGTTGGCTGCTTTTAGCTTCAAATTTCCTTCACGATTCAAATCTGCTCCATGTGACTCCACATTTTTTTTGGACTGGTGGCCATCTGAGACATGTTATTCTCATGGCAGGCTACAGAAGCACAAGAGGACAGGCCATCTTTCCCGGGCATATTTAACAAATCTTTTCTCATCATGCCTGATAGTATTTCACTGGCCCAAACATGTAACATGATGAATCCCAAAGTCAACTTGTAAAAAAGTACATTGCTCCTATCATGAAGCCATGGAAAAGACAGTAAAATGTGTTGCAAAGTAAGACTTGAGTGAAGAATTAGAGATAATATCTCCCAAGACATTAATGGGTCTCTCTGTCATTTAGTAACATTAAGACAGCCAGCACTCATACAATCTTGCTATAATATTTTTCTTCACTTAAATAATTTGCTTTAGAAAAATTGAAAGGGCCTGAAAAGTGTTTCGCCAATAACTTCATTTGATAAGTGGAGAAACTGATGTCCCAGAGTATTTAAGCACTTTTCTAAATTTGTATAGTAAGTCATTGATATCTGACATGGGAATAACTGATCTGACACTGTTTGTGAAATCAGTGTTATGTTGACTTTCTCTTACGTTCCATGTGAACTTTCAATATTTCTTTAAATATTATTTCTTTCAATATTATTATTATAATAATCTCTAGGTCCATCCATATATTGGCTTGGCCAAAAAGGTCGTTCAAATAGAGAAGTAGATAAGAAGAATAGAGAAGTAGATAAGATTTAATAGGAAGATATACAGATATAGATATAAACTTCTATCTTTTAAAGATGGTGATCTGTATCTTACCTGTAAGCTAAAGAATTATGCAAATACTCATCAAAAAATTACCTATCATTGATAATATAGCAAACATATTTATTTTATTTAGATATTTTCCCATATGAAAATATTTTTAGCTATTAGATTCTCCAGGAAAATTAATACAGTAGATTTTCTTTTAAGTATTTTACTATGTAGTATATATTTTTATAAATTTCAGGGGCAAAACCATAACCGAAACCTTAAGTCCTGATTCCAGTTTAATGTTCTTGCCACCTCATCATCCTGTTTCATCCAAGAGATTCCAATAAGCCATTCCTGGAAATTCCAACCTCAGATGCTTAAACTAAACAGTTTGTCTATTGGCTATAATTTAAAAGCCATCACTTGCTTGAGGTATCACCTAAAACAGATTAGTTTATATTGAAGTTACATAGAAAATAATGCATACTATAAAAATTGTTTATAGGTTGTTATGTTACACCAAATATGTGTGAGAATATTAAATACTTAATTGCTTTTGTGTTTTTAATCATTTTGGCTTTTGAAATATAAATGCATCATTTCACCACAACTACAATTCTTTGCCAGGCTGAAAATACACAGTTTAGTGAACATCCTGATGATGAAAATGTACTTCAGAATACTTTCTTTTAGCACGTAATTTTTGAGTACCTGGTCCTTTCCAGGTCCTTATAAAATGGCGTAATATAACAAAATTAATATTTCCAATATTTCTTTAAAATTGTCATTACCATAATGTTCAAGTGCATTGTACTCATTAGTTTGTAGAAAGTGACACTATATATAGCCTGATGTTTTCCCCTCAGTGACTAGGGAGAACTAAATTTATTAATAAAAATAAATTAAGCATTTTAAAATGCAAAAAATCTTGAGAAGTTTAAATCAAATTTTCTAAAATATGATCTATAAAAGAGAATTCTGATATTTATATATATCAGAATATCAAAACCTTACACATATATTACCATTATAAAATATAGACAACTTTTAGCAAAACGCATATAGAACTCTTTTATTCAATCTTTTTTATTTAAATTAATTAATTTAGTTTTGGCTGCGTCGGGTTTTCGTTGTTGCACACAGGCTTTCTCTAGTTGCGGCCAGCAGAGACTACTCTTCACTGCATTGCGCAGGCTTCTCATTGCAGTGGCTTCTCTTTGTTGTGGAGCACGGGCTCTAGGCATTTGCAGGCTTCAGTAGTTGTGGCACATGGGCTCTGTAGTTGTGGCTCGGGGGCTCTAGAGCGCAGGCTCAGTAGTTGTGGCGCATGGGCTTAGTTGCTCTATGGCATGCGGGATCTTTCCAGACCAGGGATCGAACTCGTGTCCCGTGAATTGGCAGGCAGATTCTTAATCACTGTGCCACCAGAAAAGTCCCTCTTTTATTCAATCTTGTTTTTTTAACATGGACATATTATTTTATATTCACTTTACATAGAAGTAAATATCAAAATAGAAGGAATGACATAGAAAAAAATGATATTCTTTTTAGCCCCTGTGGAGGATAGCAGAAAAATAGGGCCTTTGAAAGTCTCAACAATTTTCACAGTATTGTTTATTATAATCCCTAATATCTTACTTCTTTTCTCTATAAACCTGATATATCTTTGTAAAGTAGTATTATTCCTTATAACCAAAAAACCACATATTTTTAGATCTCATTCAGCAATATTTGTTATTCACTATCAGAATATGATTAGCATTCTTAACATTTATTATCTTACCTCAGATCTGTATAAATTACACACTTATTCATGGGACCCTGAATATTTTTTCCCAATATTTTGACTGATTGTTTTAAATGACTTTTAATCTAAGTCTCCTAAATTGTCATAAAAATTAGGCTGATTCGCTGTCCCTCTGAGACTATGGTATAAAAGCCCATCCATCACAGTGTATCTAATTAAGAAACTAAGTTAAGAGGTGTTTGAACAAGATATTTGAAAATCTCAGGGGACCAGACAATTGAATTGGTATTTCAGACATATCAAATTAGTTAACGATTTGGGAATCTTCATTCTGCAAGAGTATGTAAATTAAAAAAGAATAATGAAATTCATTAAAGCTTGGTATCAGGGAGAAGGAGGACCCTGTGCACCACTGCATGTAATTATAAGTACCTGCTTCATTCAGACAGAAGGACAGGAGACCAGGGAAACAAAAAAAGCAATTTGAATGGATTAATTTTCATATTGGACATAGATAATTACAATTCTTTTTCTTTATATTTTAGGGTATCTTTCTCATAATTGACAAATCCATATTTGGTAACCAGGCTTGTTTTCCATTTTCAATTCACCATATGAACTTGTAAGATAAATGTCTTGCCATTCAAAATGACAATAGATATTGAATTTTCTCTTGAAATTTAACAAAGTATTTTATTTATCCTGTCATCCTATTTTGATACCAAAAGAGGCAGAAGAATAAAACTATACTGCTTCATCCAAACACATAGAATGAATGAAGTATTAAATCTCACCCAAAAGATGACTAGACTAGAATATGTATTCAAAATGTAAACAAAACCTTTTCTTATGTCCTAAAGCCATATCCTCATGGTTCTTTTAAAGCATCTAAATAAGAATGCAACCAGTGATAATATTATTTTGTTAAATAAAATAAAAATAATAATTTCTTCTGTTTTGTATCACTTCTAGTTTGTCCATCAAAAAAAAATTCATTTTCATATGTATCATTTTAAAAACTTAAACTCTGATAAAATATAAAAAGTGTTTTCAAAACTTGGATGCTTGTAGAATATGCCCTTTTTATAAAAATAGTATACTTTAACTAGATTTTTATGTATAAGAATATGGTAGAAATATAGAAAACAAATCTTGGTTTGAACCATGATATTCCACAAAAAGTTATAATATTCCAGGGGACTATAGAATATTAGCACATTCCTTCCCAATGCCTCCCTCCCCCACTCTCCTCCCTTGCTATTCCCTCCAATCCACTAACCTCTATGGTACATATTTGTCTTTTATGAGATTTTTGCCTTTAGTTTTCAACCTCAGAAGCATAGAAAATTGTAAGCATTTGCAAAATAATATTTGTTGTGTCCACATCAAATTGATATATATCCAGTTGATATATATCGAAATCAGAACAGGTGAGAATAGAGTGGTTAAAGTATTCATTAAGATGGGACAACACATTAACAGTAAAACAGGAAACACATATTCCTAAAGTAATGGTAGTATTTACAAAGAAAAAAATCCTAAAATAAAAATAAAGAATGTGAAAAAAGGATTATGAGTAAGGATATCCATTGCGATATTATTCTCAGTAGTAAGGGAGATGACAAAACAATAGGGAAAATGGTTAAATATACAATGGCAAATCCATCTAGTGCAACATGCATTGATTAAACAGGCATAGGAAGAATACTTAATGACAATATAAAAGGCTCATAATTTTTTTCTAATGTTTTTATTGGAGCATAAATGCTTTCCAGTGGTGTGTTAGTTTCTGCTTTATAACAAAGTGAATCAGTTATACATATACATATATCCCCATATCTCTTCCCTCTTGCATCTCCCTCCCTCCCCGCCACTCCCTATCCCACCCTTCTAGCTGTTCACAGAGCACTGAGCTGATCTCCCTGTGCTATGCGACTGCTTCCCACTAGCTATCTATTTTACATTTGGTAGTGTATATATGTCCATATATACACTACCACTCTCTCACTTTGTCCCAGCTTACCCTTCCCCCTCCCCGTGTCCTTAAGTCCATTCTCTAGTAGGTCTGCATCTCTATTCCCGTCTTGCCCCTAGGTTTTTCATGACCTTTTTATTTTTTTTAGATTCCATATATATGTGTTAGCATATGGTATTTGTTTTTCTCTTTCTAACTTACTTCACTCTGTATGACAGACTCTAGGTCCATCCACCTCACTACAAATAACTCAATTTCATTACTTTTTATGGCTGAGTAATATTCCATTGTATATATGTGCCACATCTTCTTTATCCTAAAATGCTCATAACTTAATACTATGAGTGAAGAAAGCATAATTTGAGATAAAAGGTATATTGTACAGTGTGATACCAAAATCATTTTTAAAATTTTATTATTATATATACATAGAAAAAAGACTGAAGTAAAACATACCACTATATTGATAAATTGAACACTGTAAGTCAAAATTAACAGTGATATTAATTTTATTCTTTACTGATTCCCATATTTCCATATTGTTTTAAATGGACTTGTATTATTTTATCAGAAAAATCAATAATAAAAAGGTAATTTCTGTAAGATTCTTTTTTCCATTTGAAACATATGTTTAAAAAACTAGAAAATTGTCTTTTAATAATATTGGTCATGTAAAGCGTCATGTTAAAACAAATTTATTTTCCCCAATGTGTGGGGAGGATGTTTTATTCCACAAGGAAATTCACAGTTATAGATTAGTGATATATATGTGTATATATATATATATGTATTTAATTTTCTGGTTCTTAATATTTGGTAAAATTGTACTTTACATTTCCTGGAAAACTCCTGGCATAATACTTCACCATTATTGTAGACATTGTGGTTATCATCAAGTTCCACTTCATCTAATCTAATTTTGACCCTTCCCAGGTTCCTTGATGGTCTTACACATTCAAGGTAATGCCATTCCCCTGGTCAAAGTGATCATGTAAAAAAAGACTCTGAATTTAAGTCAATGAGAACCTGGAATTCTTCAGCTGGAATAATTGATTCAACCATGTCCATATAGTATAAATCAGCCTGATAAGGGCAAAGATTAGGGTAATGGTCCTATGGCTTGGAAGGATGCTCCCCCTTTCCGTCTAGAAGTATGCAGGAAATCTAGTCATCACGGTTTCAGTTCCCAAGAGCAAATCAAAGGAATAAGGCAGCTCACAGAGAACAGCAGTTATGAAAGTATCCTACCACTTAACTGATTCATGCCTGAAACTCACCTTACTTAAGAGTATTTCAACTACGTGAGCCAATAATAAATATTTATTAAGGTTATTTAACTTTTGTGTTACATATAATCATCAGCATGACACCTGAAATAATATCACAAATTTAACTTCATAGTAAAGTTCTTAAACCCTGCATCCAGTTATATTAAACTATGGTTCAGATCATGTGCTCTGTCTTTAAAATTACGTAGGATTTTTTTTTTTTTTTTACTGTAGCACAAGAAACTAGTAATATCAGTATGACTATATTCTGCCACACTAACATTGTAGTATGAATTCTGCCTCATTTGAAGTACGTAAATGTCAGTGTGGTTTTCAACAGGGGCATGGTTACTTTTTACAGGCAGAATTCTGTAATATATTCTTTTAAAAATAACATTATAATATAATTCATTTGGAAGGACATACTTAGTGGATAGATTGTTAATTGCAAGGATGATATTTTATTTGGAGGAGTTAACTTACATACTTATCTCTTTATATTTTAGTAGTGAGACACTCATAAACTTTCAAATGCAATCTATTTTTATTTCCTTTAAAAATGAAATTTCCTTGCAATAATATGTTTCTGATATAACTTAATGGTGTGTATGTTTGTGTATATTGAGTTAAAATTTTTTTCATGCATAAAGCATAGTGAAGGTATATTTTTTACATGGGACACCATGGACAGTCACCCATGCCTTCAATGGTTTCTGAAGTGTAGCATGCCAAAATATCGCAGTGAGTCTAACACAGCGATGTTAAATGTTCTCACTAAACATGTTTGCTTTTTTGAATGACTTTGAAGGATCACTCTAAGATCTTAGACCAAAATTTACTAAAATAATATATGATTTACAAAGAAGTGTGCTATTTCAAATCTGATTGTCTTGCAAAGAAGTCACATTAATTAAAGTAGCAGAATGATTTTGAAAGGCAGGACTAAATGTCCATAATATACCAACAGTGTTAAGCATTGCTTCATTGTAGAAAATGAGGACATAGAATAGCCATTACCTAATTCCACCTAAGGCCAACTTCTTGGTGAAGCAGTGTTGAGTGTGAACCACTGGACTTTTAAAACCCAAATGTGTGATTTTTCCTTATTTACCTGTTTAATGATAAATTCACAGATCTGCTGTTTGGATATAGTAAAACATATCTTTAATTTTAATATCAACCTTTTTACAATGGGAATTTCACATAAGTATCAAATAAAACTAGGTTTTAATTCAGAAATAAATGATGTTTCCAAAATGAATAAACCAAGTAAGCACAGATTTTAGGACCTAAAATTTCTACATAGGTTAATTATATTCCAGGTAGTAGTCACCAGGGATATAGTGATCCAAATGAGAAGAGAATGATATAGAGTACTACCTAATATTTTTTAATTTATTCAAAGATGTGGATTAGGGCTTGAAGTTAAGAGTCAGAAGATGTTAAGTGTGGCTTGACATCTGGAAAAATCAGGTGGGCTCCAAATGGCCAAACCACCAGTTCCCCTCCTCACTCCCCTCTCTGACTGCTTGGAGAAGAAACTTTAGCCAAACACCCGTCCTTTATTATGGGGACCAGGCACAGATTCTGCTTATCCTTGAGTAGTGGGTGTAAGTTCCCTCCCAGCACACAGAATTATTCAAATAAGCCAGAATGATTGGCAACCAAGGGTCCCTCCATCCTCTTGTTACTACAAAGCCTGCCTTCTACAGTCTCTGCTTCTTTACTCTGCTCGGAGTTGAAACCCCATATGGCCCTGCATGGCATGCAGGGTCCTCCTCCCCCAGGCTGTGAGTGTATGTGACTAGTAAACTGTCATCTGTCTCGTGTCATGTGCGTGTGTTACGTGCTCTACCATCTTGGACTATTTGGGTCAAAGATTCCTCCCTCACCCATGGCATGAACAGCTGGCTTTCAGAACAAAAGATCCAGGATCTCAAAATATTAGCTCTCATTCAAACCATGAGGCTGCTTCCAAAAATTTTAAAAGCACTACCTCAAACACTGTTAATGTTTCTTAGAATGAATTTTATTGTCTGTGCAGATCACCACTTGGAATTTCCTAGTTTTTATGGTCTTTATGCCTTCTCCCTGCACTCACACTCCACGCATTGCTAATTTAGAGCGCCAATTGCTCTGATTACAAAGCTGGATGGAAATCTCTGCCATCCAGTCTTTACAAGTGAGTATTTTGGATCTGATTGGCTTGATTATCGTGCACTTTACATTCAGGGAAATGTATGTATTTGTGTATTGTGTATGATAGTGGACTGATGGTGTGCCAGCATCAGATGCCTGCGGCATTGCTCATGTTACCCTGAAGACACGAGAATACGTGTTTACCCTTCCAAGATATTATTTTCTTTGCATTTCCCTGAACAGGTGATTTTTTTTTCAAAGAGGGCACTACCACCATGAAATGAGGTAATATGATAAACCTTTGTAAAAAGAATCTCTTGATTGGACAAGGTTAGCAAACTAATGCTATCAGAGATTGTATTACACTATCCCCTGTGTGTTCTTGTAGTGCAATTTTCAGAAAAGATCATTTCAGAGAAGTAAAGAATAAATTGCTGTATTCTCTCTCCAAAATCCTTTCAAAATAGATTTGACAGTTGAGTGATTACATTTCTAATGGAGACTGTGATAGAATATGGGAGATTAAAAACTCAGCAGCTTCATGCATAAGGCACTGAACAAAAGGGGTCAACAGAAACATGGAGCCCCCCAAATCAAACCCAGATAACTAATCAACTTAACGCTGCCCTCAATACATAGAGGTTAAGATCTGCGCCTCCACAGTCATTGTTGTTCGGATTTCAAAACCCTATAGTTTGTCCTCCTACAAAGATCTTATCAATTTGTTCAAGAACTTTGAGCCTAAGATTAGTAACATCTGAATGTAGGAAGTGATACCTGTAGAAATGAAACTCTCTGATTCTCTTTAAACTTCCAAAAGAGCTGCTGGAGGGAAGTGTGTGAGGAATAGTATCTGTCTAGTTATTGTTTCATTTAAACTTTAGGATTTAGAACCTCAAAGGGGATAACTAAAGAGAGAAATGATGAAATATCCAATACTGATATGGTGTTCTATTGGAAATTGCATATGCATGGGTTCATTCCCACATTTAATTTATAGAATTATTTGCGTACAAAATGACAGGAAGCATGTATCCCATAGGAGTAATAAGACATACCATAAATTATATTCTGAAAAGATAGATCAAAGATTCAATTTCCTATCTAAAGTTTTATCTTTCAGCTAATTAGCTATCACACAAGAAATATTAACAAATGGACTTTAAAGAAACATAGATGTAAAGCAAAACTACCTCAAAATAATAAAAAAATATTGCAATCTGTTCATTGTGGTCGGAGTTCAGATATTTTTATGTTCATTTCAGTATTTTGATTGCCAGAATATTGAAGAAGTAGAGCTGTAATTCTTTCTATTGCTTTTATGTCCTCCCACCTACTTCTACACAGTGTTTCTTCTGAGATTGCAGCCAAAGGCAGGCACTCCCAATCTTATCTTTCCTTGTAGGTATTAACCAAATACAGAATATCTGCCCTCCTCTTCTTATCTCTACTGAAAAAAGGTAAATTTTCCCTCTATTACAGCAGTGTTTTAAACAAAGAGCTTATTTCAGAATCACATGAAACATTTATTTGTTTGTCTATAAATTAGAGTGCCCAGGAACTACCTCAGATCTACCTGATCAGTACCTTGGCTGGAGTGGGGCCCAGCAGGTGGATTTTTCAACAATCCCTGGTTAAGAAATTATGCTCTAGAGAGCAGAGGTAATTACCTGCTCTTCTTGGCTGCTGGGGTTTTCCCGCAGCTGTTGTCTCTGTTGCTGCTTGCTCTGCTGCCTGAGCATCTCTTTTAATAACAGGTGTGGCAGGGCCATGGCTGGCACAGGTAGAGACCAATGCCAGCATCCTGGAGCTGGGGTCTTTATTGATGCTGTGACTCTTCTCACACCATTAATTCTGACCTGAGGCCAAAGAAAGAGTCCTTTTTAAAGGTGGAGTCATTTTTCAAAATCAAAGGGTATCAAACTCTCAGTCATAATTTAGAGTCTGAAATCACAGCGAATAAAACTCCACATCACACTTATTAATAACTACTTGCTTGTAGTTAGTCATGAATTGGGTCTACTCAAAAGAACAGGAAAGGAGACAGACTTTTCCCGCAAGTGTGCAATGAACAGTGAATGGTGAAGCCAGGAGTCATGACGACATCAACAGTGCAGCTTGTGTGACGCAAACCAAAATGGGTAAGAATGAGTCTATTAGTGGTAGCTGGTTACTGTAATTGACACTTGTATTTGCGATCACCTCTTGAATAGTGTTTCCATAACGGTAAGATTTCCATGAGTCCCATCGTTCACAAATAGAAACCAGGATTTGAATTCTCAGACTCCCTAGCATATAAAAGGTGGATGTGTGACCTATACTCTGCCAGTCAGACGCACAGAGATTTGATTCACAGCAGGTGACCGGTGGTGAGGACTTTGGACAGCAACTCCAGGGTTGCTTGTAGAGTTTGTAACAAAGTATTGGAAGAACATTGGGAGTTGTGTGATTGATTGATTTTCTGAGGCAGAAGTGGAATTGGTGCCTGGCAGTGGTTTCGTACAGGTGAGCACATTTCGTTTTATGCTTAATGATGGAATGTGCGGCACCAGCACTTTCTTCAAGAGGCCAGTTCTCTTGAGACTTGAGGATGTGTTTCTAGAGGAGAAGAATCAAGATTACTCCCGTGTACTTTCTATATATCAAGCTTTTCTAATATTCTTTAACAAATGCAATTTTTGCATAAATGAGGCAAAGTGAATTTTCTGGTTGCAACTAAGGCCTCAGAGCATACATAGATGGACTGTAAGTGGTTGCAGGCAGCATACCTCCAATACATGGGGAAACTGTATTTTGTTATCTGGCAGGACAATCCTGAAGACAATAAGAATTCAGCTAGCCTGAAGCTTTATGACACGGCACCCAGTGACAAAATAAATACATGCATTTCCTGTAACTGCTTTGAATAAAATACTTGTTGAAAGCAAGCTTATTGGGGGACCAACACGCTATTCAGATACACTATATAAGAATAAGGGATTGGTTTCATGCTTTTAATTATGCAGGAAGGCTTAGAGAAAAGAAATGGTATACTCAAAATCCTAAATTCTCAGAATATGGCATCGTCTGAGAGAACCATGAAATTTGTATAAGCATTCTAAAGAACCTCTTAATACTTGCTTCCAGAACATAAATGTAGCCGAAAAGCAAACTCAACATTTGATTCTTTCAATTGCTGGATTTTGATTTAAAATTTTTTAAAAATTTTTAAATGTTTATTTTATATTGGAGTATAGTTGATTAACAATGTTGTGTTAGGTTCAGGTCTACAGCAAAGTGATTCAGTTATACATATACATATATTCTTTTTCAAATTCTTTTCCCATTGAGGTTATTACAGTATATTGAGTAGAGTTCCCTGTGCTATATAGTAGGTCGTTGATTATTTTATATATAGTAGTTTGTATCTGCTAATCTCAAACTCCTAATTTATCCCTCCCCCCTACCATTTCCCTTTGGTAACCATAAGTTTGTTTTCTAAGTCTGTGAGTCAGTTTCTGTTTTGTAAATAAGTTCATTTGTATCATATTTTTAGATTCCACATATAAGTGATAATCATATGATATTTGTCTTTCTCTGTCGGACTTACTTCACTTAGTATGATAAACTCTAGGTCTATCCATGTTGCTGCAAATGGCATTATTTCATTCTTTTTTGTGACTAATAGTCCACTGTGTATATGTACCACATCTTCCTTATCTATTCATCTGTCAATGGACATTTAGGTTACTTCATATCTTGGCTATTGTAAATAGTGTTTCAGTGAACATTGGGGTGCATATATCTTTCCGAATTATGGTTTTCTCCAGATATCTGCCCAGGATTGGGGTTGCTGGGTCATATGGTAGTTCTATTTTTAGTTTTTTAAGGAACCCCCATACTTTTCTCCATAGTGGCTGTACCAATTTACATTCCCACCAACAGTGTAGGAGGGCTCCCTTTCCTCCACACCCTCTCCAGCATTTATTGTTTGAAGGCTTTTTTTTTTTTTTGCTGTACGTGGGCCTTTCACCATTGTGGCCTCTCCCGTAGCAGAGCACAGCCTCCGGACGCACAGGCTTAGCGGCCATGGCTCGCGGGCCCAGCCGCTCCACGGCATGTGGGATCTTCCTGGACCAGGGCACGAACCTGTGTCCCCTGCATCGGCTGGTGGACTCTCAACCACTGCACCACCAGGGAAGCCCATGTATGAAGACTTTTTGATGCTGACCATTCTTACTGGTGTGAGGTGATATCTTGTAGTTTTGATTTGCATTTCTCTAATAATCAGAGATGTTGAACATCTTTTCATGTGCTTTTTGGCCATCTGTATGTCTTCTTTGGAGAAATGCCTATTTAAAAAATGGAGTTGGAAGGATCAGATTCCCTGACTTCAGACTACACTACAGAGCTACAGTAATCAAAATAGTATGGTACTGGCACAAAAACAGAAATATAGATCAGTGGAACAGGATGGAAAGCCCAGAAATAAACCCACACACCTGTGGTCAGTTAATCTACAAAAAAGGAGGCAAGAATGTACAACGGAGAAAAGACAGTCTCTTTAATAAGTGTTGCTGGGAAAATTGGACAGCTTCATGTAAAAGAATGAAATTAGAACATGGTCTAACACCATACCAAAAAAATAAACCCAAAATGGATTAAAGACCTAAATGTAAGACCAGATACTATAAAACTCTTAGAGGAAAACATAGACAAAACATTCTTTGACATAAATCACAGCAATATCTTTTTTGACCCACCTCCTAGAGTAATGAAAATAAAAACAAAAATTAACAAATGGGACCTAATGAAACTTAAAAGCTTTTGCACAGCAAAGGAAACCATAAACAAAACAAACAGACAACCCATAGATTGGGAGAAAATATTTGCAAATGATGTGACTGATAAGGGTAAGATTCAAAGTATACAAACAGCTCATGCAGCTCAGTACCAAAAAACAAACAACACAATCAGAAAATGGGCAGAAGATCGATTTATTATTTTTTTATCAAGGTATAGTTAACTTACAATATTGTATTAGTTTCAAGTATATAGCAAAGTGTTATATATATGTGTAAATATATATATATATATTCTTTTTCAGATTCTTTTTCATTATAAGTAATTATAAGATATTGAGTGTAGTTCCCTACCTATACCATAGGTTCTTGTTGTTTACCTATTTTATATATATAATAGTATGTATACATCCATTTATTTTTTATTTAAATATTTACCAGATTCCTTAAGGGAAAGTTAGAGCACTTTTGAAGAGGAACATAACTCTGTGGACTTTCTGGAATGGAATGAAGATGTATGGGAAGATTCAGATGACCCAAATTTCGCTGGATCCACAGGTTTCACTGGGCATCCCATGCTAACCTCCTCCTCTGCACAATGAAGATGTCCTGTCTTGTTTTAAGACCCTGAAAGAAAGCCTGCCTGAGACAATCACCTGGCAAGAGGAATTCAATTTTTCTTATGTTCCACCTTCACCACATCCCCTTGCTAGACTTATAAAGTCAAATCCCAGCATGAACTTGGTGTGAGGGAGGGAGCACTTTAAAAAGCAAATAAGAAAATGTTTTCACAGTGAAACACAGTTGCAAGATTTTTCTAATTGGTTAGCTGTAGATCTGTGTGGCAGTAGATTCTGAGGATGCTAGACCCAAGAAGGAGAAACAATGTTTAGATATGATTGATTTTATTGAAATGGTTGTGACTACTGAGATTTTATTGATAAATTCAGTGTGTTAATGCAAAGGTCTGCATGTAACTGATTGAGCAGTAACTTGACTGAAAGCTGAATTCATTTGTGACTTTGTTAAATGAAACTAAAATGCCAGATATTCCTTCACGTGAGGTGGAGAATTAGAAATATTAGAATGGATGTATTATGTATAAACTTCTCTGTTAACACAGGAAGCCACAGAAAACACTTTAAAAAAAATTGAGAAATACATCAAAGAAGGAAATACCAGTATCTCAGAAATACTGCGGTGGCTATTCTGTTTAAGCAAGGAAGGTAGATGGATGATGAGATTTCCACTAAAAAGGATCCTTGAGAACAATTACTAGATTTTAATTTCAGAGGTAAAGTGTGGTTAGTCATAGTAATAAGTAGCAGGGATCTTTGGAAGTGCCTACTTGGTAAAGGGGTCTCTAGGATAAAGATAGGTGGTCAGACACTAAACTGTTAAACAAGCAGAAGAAAATGAATAATAACAATTAGTGCAGAAATAAATGAAATTGAAAAACAGGAAATCAATAGAGAAAATAAATAAAACCAAAAGTAAGTTCTTTGAAAAGATCAGTAAGATTTATCATAATCTATCCAGGCTAAGCAAGGAAAAAAGAAACAAATTCCTAATATCATAAATGAAAGAGGATGAATAATCATAACTTATCTCTTTGATATCAAAAATATAATAAAGGAAAATTATGAAAACTTGATGTCCACAAATTTGATAATTTAGAGGAAATAGAGCAATTCTCTGATAGATATAAACAACCAAAATTCACACAAAGAAAATATATAATCTGTCTATCCCTATATCTATTAAAGAAATTGAGATAATAATTAATAACTTTTGAAAGAGAAAGCACCCGGTACAGATGGTTTTCCTGGTGAATTTTACCAAATATATAAAAAAAGATGATACCAACTCTCTACAGTTTTACCCAGATAATAGAAGCAAATAACCACTTTTTAACTTGTTCTATTAGGTCAGCATCACCCAATAACAAAATGAGGTAACAGCATTATAAGAAAGGAGAACTGTAGAACAGCATTTCTCAAAAAAACATAGAAGCAAAAATCCTCAACAAAATATTAACAAATCTAATGCAAAAATGCATAAAAAGAATTATGTACTCTGACCAATTGGGATTTATTCAAGGTATAAAAGGCTGATTCAATATTTGAAGATCAGTTAATGTAACCCACAACATCATGAGGCTAAAAAAAAGAAAAAGAATATGATCATATAAATGGATGCCAAAAAGTTATTCTACAAGATCCAACACCCATTCATGATAAAAATGCTCAGCAACTTACACATAGAAAGAAAAAATCTTAATCTGATAAAGGATGTCTACCAACCACCTATAGCCAACATCATCAGCATCATCCTTAATGATGAGCAATTGGCTGCTTTCTCACTAAATCTGAGAACAAGGAAAGGATGTCTTCTCTCACCACTCTTAATTACCATTATAAAGGAAATTTGAACTAATGCATTAAGATTAGAAAGAAGAAGAGATATAGAAAGAAAGAAAGAAGAGACATACATATTTCAAAATGAGAAACTATTATTTGTTCACATATGACATGATTGTCTATGTACAGAAATCTCAAGGAATAGACAAAAAACTGAAATTTAATAAGCAAATACAGCAAAGTCACAGAATATAACATTAATATATAAAAGTCAATTGCTTTGTCAATATACCAGCAATGAACAATTGGAATTTGAAATTAAAAACACAATACTGTTTACATTAGCACCAAAAAACGAAATACTTTAGTATAAATCTAGCAAGGGATGTTTAGGACCTATATGCAGTCAACTATAAGACTCTGATGAAAAAAAATCAATACCTAAATAAATAGAGAGATATTCCATGTTCATAGATTGGAAGACTAAATATTGTCAAGATGTCAATTCTTTCCAAATTTTCCTATGTATTTAATGAATTCCAGATCAAAATACCAGTACACTATTTTGAGAATTTTGACATACTGATTCTAAAGTATATATGGAAAGTCAAAAGGCCCAGAATAGCCAACGTAATGTTGGAGAACAAGGTTGGATGAATAACACTACCTGACTTCAAGACTTATTACAAAGCTGCTTTCATCAAGGCAGCATGTATTGTTGAAAGAATAGACACATCAATCAATGGAACAGAATACAGAGCCTGAAATAGACCCAGACAAAATTAGCCAACCAATTAGAGTTGCAAAGGCCATTCAGTGGATAAAGGATAGTCTTTTCAATAAATGGTAGTGTAAAAATTGGATGTGCATATGCCAAAAAATGAAAATAAACAGGAATATAAAAATAGACATTACGCATCTCAAAAAAGTTAACACAAAATTAATCATTGACCTGAATGTAAAATGCAAAACTATAAAATTTCTAGAAGATAATATAGAATGAAATCTAGGGGTGCTTTGATTTGGCAGTGAGTTTCTAGATACAACACCAAAACCATAATCCATGAAGAAAAACACATTGATAAGTTGAATTTATTAAAATTAAAAACTACTCTGTAAAAGACACTGCTAAGAGCCACTTTGGAAGGCGGCTTTGCCATTTTTTACAAAACATATCATATTCTTACTGTATAATCTAGTAATCGTGCTCCTTGATATTCACCCAAGTGAGTTGAAATTTTATGTCACCACAAAATCCTATGCACAAGTATTTATAGAAGCTTTATTCATAATTGCAAAAAGTTGGAAGTAAAACACCTTCAATAGGTGAATGGTTAAACCAAAGTATGTCCATACATTGCAATATTATCCAGAGATAAATGGAAATGAACTCTCTCACCATGAAAACACATAGAAGAACCTTAGGTGTATAGAGCTAAGTGAAAGAAGACAGTCTGGAAAGGATACATACTTGTGATTCCAACTATATAACATTCTGTGAAAGCTAAAACTACAGAGGCAGTGAAAGTATCAGTGCTCGCCAGGGGTTTAGCATAGCAGGGGAAAGGGGAAAGCGGAAGAATAGATGAAGCAGCGGAAATTTTTAGGCCAGTGAAAATATTCTATACAATACTGTAATGGTAGACATTTCTTATCTGTCAAAACCCATATAACTGTATGATACAAAGAGTGAACACTAGTGTTACTATGGACTTTGGTTAATAACAAAATATCAGTATTGGTGTATTCATTGTAACAAATGTACTACACCAGTGTGTGCAGAAGAGGTATATGGGAACTCTCAGTATTTTCTGTTCAGTTTTTCTGTAAGCTTAAAACTGCTCTAAAATATGCTCTATTGATTTAAAAAAAAGAACTATCGGGCTTCCCTGGTGGCGCAGTGGTTGAGAGTCCGCCTGCCGATGCAGGGGACACGGGTTCGTGCCCCAGTCTGGAAAGATCCCACATGCCGCGGAGCGGCTGGGCCCGTGAGCCATGGCCACTGAGCCTGCGTGTCCAGAGCCTGTGCTCTGCAACGGGAGAGGCCACAACAGTGAGAGGCCCGTGTTCCACAAAAAAAAAAAAAAGGGGGGGAAAAATTAAAAAAAGAACTATCAAGAACAAAAATATATGGAGAAACCTTAAGTGTGTACCGATAAATAAAAGACACCCATCTAAAAAGTCTGCATAGTGTGTGATTGTTGAAGGAGATCATGATGCAGATGTGACCTCCAGTTGACCCTTGAGCTGGAGCCAGGTATTTGGAGACTCTCCACCCAGCCCCCTGTCTCTGGAAGGTGTGTTTTGTTCCCCTTCCCTGTTCTCAGAAGCCGTCTCAAGGATACAGCCTCCAGATAAAAATGTGGTGTTGAGACTATCTGGATGGTATATGCGACTGAACCGGGTGAAGGTCTTTAAATAAATATTTAAGATTTGGTGGGTGGGTGTGGGAATCTACTCCAGCTGTGGCCCGCCAAGACAAGCCTTCTATGTAAGTTCCCTTGCTTATTAAACCTGCCACCTACCAATCTGAAGTGATCTACCTCTTTCTTTGGCCTTGCCTTGCCCTGCGTGTACAGGGCCCAGTTACAGATTACACTCAGGAAGCTTCCAAGGAGGTTGTGAACCAACAGTGATTCTGTAACAATCGAAACTATAGATATAGAAAAAATATCAGTGGTTGCCAGGGATTTAGAGAATGGTGGGAAAGATGAATAGTTGACGCACAAAGGATTCTTAGGCTAGTAAAACCATTCTTGACGATATTGTAATGGTAAAATATGGCATTATGCATTTGTCAAACACAGAAGTTCATTGCGCAAAGAGTGAAACTTTTAAATGCAAATTTAAAAGAATCATTTAGGAGTTCAGGGACTCCCAGTAAAGAATATAGAGTTTGACAAGAGAATTTAGCTGTATTACAAATGTATAAAACAAACTTACTGAAGGAGGTGGGAGAAAAGGTGCTGATTGCAGTAATCTTGGAAATGAATTGAGCCTGTAAGTTAAAAGCAAAAGAAACTGAACATAAGCACTTTACTCTAGCTGATAAAGTAGTCTGAGGGCATATGGGTTAACAATTTCGATACCACGTATCTACACCAGATTTGAAAAATTAAGTAAATTGATGACACACAATGGGAGCCAGATTTCTTACTTTTTGAATGAGGGTTTATGAATAAGCAAGGGGAGGAGGCTAGAATAATCCAAGTGGTAATGGGCTAAAGTTGGAGACATCACTGTGAACTCAAGTTTAATTTAATAGAGACACAGTTGGATTTAGATGTTTATAGATACATGTATATACATGGGTTAGTATACACACATATTTTCTTGCTCAGGCAGCTGAAAGGGCCTCAAAGAAATCGAAACCTAGCAGGACACTGTGGGACTCCTGGGTCCAGATCCTTTCGGTGTCCGCCATTTCTTGTTTGTAGAAAATAGGCTTCATACAGCCTCCATGATCTTCCCTGGGTTCCAAAGGGCAGGTTCAAACAGTCGCAAGTCAGGGAAAGGAGGGAATGCAGAAACAAAGGAGGAGCACTCAAGAAACAATAGTACATGGTATATATGTACCATGTACTATTGTTTCTTGAGTGCTCCTCCTTTGTTTTTGGAATATTACTCAGCCATAAAAAGGAACGAAATTGGGTCATTTGTAGAGATGTGGATGGACCTAGAAACTGTCATACAGAGTGAAGTAAGTCAGAAAGAGAAAAACAAATATCGTATATTAGCACATATGTGTGGAATCTAGAAAAATGGTAGAGATGAACTGGCTTGCAAGGCAGAAATAGAGACACAGATGTAGGGAACAAACGTATGGACACCAAGGGGGGGAAGGGGGGAGTGGGATGAACTGGGAGATTGGGATTGACATATATACACTAATATGTTTAAAATAGGTAACTAATGAGAACCTGCTGTATAGCACAGGGAACTACTACACCTCGCTTTACAGTAGAAGCTAACACAACATTGTAAAACAACTATACCCCAATTAAAAAAAAAAGAAACAAACAAACAAACAATAGTACAGCCTTGGGGCAAGGGTCCTGGGTCCTCCAGAAGGAATATAGATAACAATATTTTTGAGTTCTTCTGCAGGAACTAAGGCCCCCACCCAGGTGGAGGGATGGTAACTTCAAGCTGAACACAAGATTCCTGGAGCGCCACCCTGTTACCTCATCACCAGCCAATTAGAAGAAAGTCACACACCCTGTAGCCCTCACCCCAAATTTTGCCTTTAAAAACTTCTCCCTGAAAATCATCAGGGAATTCTGGTTTTTTGAGCCCAAGACACCCATTCTCCTTGCTTGGAGAATGCAATAAACCTTTCTCTGCTCCAAACTCTGACGTTTCAGTTTGTTTGACCTCACTGTGCGTTGGGCACACAAACTTGTGTCCAGCAACAAAAAGACCCCAGAAGCAATGAGCACACCTATGATGAAAGTTGGGTAAACAAATAAGGTCTTCACAAGATACTCTAATGTTTGTTTTTAGTTTGTTCTAAGATTTCAACATTTATTGAAGTAAAGTCTAGGAAATGATGTTGAAAACTTGGCCTCTGTGCACTGGTGCTGAATCGAATCTTGGAGACAGAGTTTGGGGTAAAGTAGAGAAGAATAGCGTTATTGCTTTGCCAGGCAAAGGGGGACACAGCAGGCTCATGCCCTCAAAACTGTGTCCCAACCTGGAAGCACTTGCTGAGGAGTTTTATAAGCAACGGTTCAAGGGTGGGACTGCTGGTAAGGATCAGGTATATGCAGGGCCTCCACTCCTTTTATTTGGCCTCAGGTGATCTGATGAGCTTCTCTGGTTATCAAACTGTGACCTTCTCTGGAATGAAGAGTGCTAACGTCTTCCATTTGTTGGGGGTTTTAGTTCTGTAAAGGAGCTCAAAGATACTGTTCTGTGTATCCCTTGAGGCAGAACCAGGACCTGCCCCAAGGCTGCACTAGTGTTTCCTGGCTGCTGCTCCCTTTTCTCTGCATCCCCTCCCTTCCCTGAGTAGCAGCTGTTTGAAAGGCTTCCATGCCCAGGAGCCCCACGGGTCCTGCTTGGTTTCAATGGCGCCTTCATCGTGGGACACCTATATATGGTTTCCACGTGGCTTGGCTTCTCACAACACATTGACTGGCTATGAAGGCACACACAGAGTGACGATTCCAAGAAAGCCAGATGGAAGTTGTATGGCCTTTTCTGACCTATCATTGAGAGTCAGAGTGTTAAAACAGCACAACTCATGTGGGACTCGAACCCAGCCAAAACCCAAATTGGGACTTGAACCCATGGGCTGGAACTTGAACCCACTTTCTTTTTTTTTTTATAAATTTATTTATTTTTGACTGCGTTGGGTCTTTGTTGCAGTGTGCAGGCTTTTCTCTAGTTGCAGCGAGTGGGGGCTATTCATCATTGTGGTGTGCGGGCTTCTCATTGCGGTGGCTTCTCTTGCTGCAGAGCACGGGCTTCAGTAGTTGCGGCACACAGGCTCAGTAGTTGTGGCCATGGACTTAGTTGCTCTGCAGCATGTGGGATCTTCCCCAACCGGGGCTCGAACCTGTGTCCCCTGCATTAGCAAGTGGATTCTTAACCACTGTGCCACCAGGGAAACACGAACCCACTTTCTTTTAATTGAGATCACACACGTGGTCTTAGGAATTAATGCAGCTCAGGTTCTTTATGTCTCAGTGCCGAAGAAATCCAGCCAGAGGCAAAGTGATAGGTAAGACGTGGATTTATTTAGAGAGATACACATTCCATAGACAGAATGGGGTCGGCCTCAAAAGGCAAGAGGGGTCCTGGGAGAAACACACTCCACTGACAGAATGTGGGCCGTCTCAGAAGGCTAGAGACCCCAAAATATGGAGTGGTTAGTTTTTATGGACTGGGTAATTTCATAGGCTAATAAGTGGGAGGGTTATTCCAACTATTTTGGGAAAGGGGTGAGGATTCCCAGAAACTGGGCCACCGCCCACTTTTATGGTCAGCCTTGTAACTGTCATGGCGCCTGTGGGTGTGTCATTTAACATATACTAATGTTTTATAATGAGCGTACAATGAGGCTCAAGGTCTACCGGAAGTTGAATCTTCTGCCGTCTTGGACCTAGTTGGTTCAAACCAGTTTATGTTGTATTCTTAATGGCTATGTCATTCTTTTAAAGATTGTGCCCTGCCCCCTTCCCTCCTGTTTCAGTATCCCTTTGGCTGCATTCTTTTGATTACAAGCAAGTCAGCTTAGATTCAAGGAGAGGGGACACAGATATCACCTCCAAGCCTTGTTAGTGGTAATGTTTTCCACAATCAACAGATAAATTAAATCAATAAAATCTCCCTTAACCATCTTCAATTCAAATGTAAACATTTTAATACCTTCAATTAGAAAAGACATAAATATATTTGTATTAAAAGCACCAATAGCTAATATTCCTAAACTGAAGTTTAAAGGAGAATTTAACACTAGTAAAAAGTCTTCCTTTTCTTTTTATGTTATTCTTCTGGGAACTTTTTCAAGAGTAACCTTGCTTCATTCCTGCTCTTAAGCAGCTCTCTAAACTTTGATCCAGTACTTTCTACTAACTCAAAATCTGTGGGTCCATCTCAACTGTAGGATGGTCTCTGAACTGGCGTATGAACAGCCCCAATTCCTTGAACGTTAATAATCTCTCTACTTAGGGTCTCCATTAATAGTCTTTCTACCAGAGACATGCCTTTCCAATTACAGACTTGAAAAGCTCCAATAGTGGTTTCAGGAGCTAAAAGTCAGGTGAGAAGAAATATATCATCATGCGATTGCTGCCTTGAAATCACCCAGTAGGATACAAGGTTTCTAAGAAATTGTGGATACAATTCTTACAATTTCTAAGAAATTGTCTGAAGTTAATTGCACATTTTTATTCCTCTTACAAAGAGAGGTAGTAATACCTACAGTAGGTTAATACTTCCACTTGAGAGCTAAATAAAAGAAAAATCTTTTTGAACTTGGCAAGGCCTGGCAGTTAAGTTTGTCTGTTAAGATGTAAATTAAATGTACAGCTACTAGTTCGGCTTTGAAAGCAGACAGCTAGTCATTCTTAAACCACATTAGGGTGCCCATGAAACACCAGATAAAGTGGAATTTCTTCAATACCTGGATTAAAATTCATCTTTAGCTCCTAAATCTTATCAACACTTCAAAGTCCAATTTAAAACTTCTTGACGCCCTCCACATTAACTCCAGCTGGTCGTGATTTAGCTTCGCCTACCTTCATTCTGCAATACATATATCTCGCTGACACACGGGGACATTGCGGACATTGCATGTCCTTTTCAACACTTAAACTCACCGTATAGCTTTCCCAATTTTGTAAGGCATAAAATGCAGTTGAGTGAGGAAAAAAAAAAGGATTTTTAAAATGCATTTGAAAGGAATAGGTGTTGCATTTGGTGTAGTCTTTAAAAAGAGGCAACAAGCTCAAAATGGAATAATTTGCTCCCCACATCAGCAAACTAAGACTTAACTGCAGTTCCAACCCCTCTCAGAAATGTGACATTTAAAACTATCAATCTGAAATTTCCTGATCACCACTAGTGAGGTAATCTGCGTGATAAAGATCCCTGCCATTCCTTTCCCCCAAATGAAGATGACTTGGCCTGAAATAATCTTTTCTTTTCTGTTGCTAATACCTTCTTGGCCCACACTTTCTCTGCCTGTAAAATCTTCCATTTTGTACAATCCCTTGGAGTGCCTTTCTGTTAGGGGAAACACTGACTGAAGCTGCCCGCCCTGGCCAGGAAAGATAGTAGTCACTTGCACCAGTCATCTTACAACAGGAGGTCCTTGTAAGGAAC
This sequence comes from Grampus griseus, assembly GCF_964374135.1. Classification (NCBI taxonomy): domain Eukaryota; kingdom Metazoa; phylum Chordata; class Mammalia; order Artiodactyla; family Delphinidae; genus Grampus; species Grampus griseus. Next base: position 12,875,680 of record NC_139017.1, on the reverse strand, counting down.
ACGGAACTAACAAGCTACCAACTGGAAGAATTCGGGAAAGGTCAAAAGGAGAGAGGAGATGCCAGTCCAGATGTCCTGCCAACCGCCCAGAATCCTCGCTGGAATCCATCTTGGCTGAGTGATGCGAGTGCCACCTGGAAGGCCCCTGAGTCAGAATGATTGACCAGAAACAACCCGGAAGCTATTCCCAATTACCCAATCACTATAAAACCTGAGACTGCGAGCCACGTGGCAGAGCAGTCCTCCTGGGCTCCCTTACCCTCCTGCCCTCCACCCAGGTGCCCCTTCTCAATCAAGTCTCTTGCTTTGTCAGCACATGTGTCTCCTCGGACAATTCATTTCCGAGTGTTAAAGAGCCCACTCTCGGGCCCTGAAAGGGGTCTCCCCTTCCTGCAACTTTTCTATTTGCTGTATGGGATGTGGTCTGATTCATAAATTGTTTAATAAAGCCAATTAGATCTTCAGATTTACTCAGTTGAATTTTAACAACAGAAAAGTACCTGTATTTGTTAAATAATGTTGTAATAAAGAACATGGAAAGACCATGCTTATCTGTCTCTCTCTCTCCTGCATGTACACCCGTACTCTAGCATCTGTGTACAATTTGTATCTACATTTGCTACTGAATGCCCCTCCTGCTCCCCAAATCATATATTGAAGCCTTAATCCCCAATGTGATGGTATTTGGAGGTGGGGCCTTTTGGAGGTAATTAGGTCATGAGGGTGGAGCCCTCATGACAGAATTAATGTCCTTCTAAAAAGAGAAGACACAAGAGCTCTCTCTCTGCCATGTGAGTACACAGCAAGAAGGCAGCCATCTGCAAACCAGTAAGAGAGACCTCACCAGCCCTGAGATCTGCCAGCACCTTGATCTTGGACTTTTTAGCATCCGGAACTGTGAGAAATAAATTGTTGTTGAAACCATCCAGTCTATGGTATTCTTTCTTTTTTCTTTTTTTTTTTATGGTATTCTTTTAAAGATAGATTTTATTCATTTTATTTTATTTATTTATTTTTGGCTGCGTTGGGTCTTCGTTGCTGCGCACAGGCTTTCTGTAGTAGCCCCCGGCAAGTGGGGGCTACTCTTCGTTGTGGTGTGTGGGCTTCTCGTTGCAGTGGCTTCTCTTGTTGCGGAGCATGGGCTCTAGGCGTGTGGGCTTCAGTAGTTATGGCATGCAGGCTCAGTAGTTGTGGCTCAAGGGCTCTAGGGTGCGGCTCAGTAGTTGTGGCTCACAGACTTAGTAGCTCCACGGCATGTGGGATCTTCCCGGACCAGGGATTGAACCCGTGTGCCCTGCATTGGCAGGAAGATTCTTAACTACTGCACCACCAGGGAAGCTCCAGTCTATGGTATTCTGTTAGAGGAGTCCACACTGACTCAGACAACATCTGTATTGATAAATATACACTTTACAACTTTTCCACTTAATCTCTATAAAAATATAGAATATCATAGAATGATTTCTGTAAGCACATGGGTAAAAATATAGCTGTAGCACTAATTGAACTACTTTAAAAGAGTCACATTTAATATAAACAAAGGGTATCATATTTTGCTTTGTAAGAAACAAACTCAGGCAAAAATGTGCTATCAGAGAGTGAGACATCCCAGTGAGTTCATTTAGAACATGTTGGTGATAAGGATGCTTCCTTTTGCAACTTGCCTTTCATATGATAAAGATTTTACTGATATTTCCCTTCAAGATTTCATGAAGCTAAAGTGACTTTGAGAGAAATACTGTTCTTATTTTTTTTTTTTAATTTTTTTTTACGGAAATCCTCTACCAGCGGACTTCCTTGCTGTTTCCCAGTTTCATTTCTTGGTCTGCCCATCTCAACGTTTCCTTTGCTCCTATCATAGCTATTTTTTTGGATATTTTCTTTTTCTTTGAAGCTAAGTGACAATATCTTTGATGAAAATTAGTGTTGTATGTCACAGGCCCAGAGTAGGATTTTCTCAGAGGTTCTACACACATCAGGTCAATGATAGAATCTTGCAGAATTTTAAAATTCTATTTATTGATAGATGCTGTACACAGTTTAAAAATCAGTAAACTCAATACATGAACTACTACAAAATGTAATATTTAAAACATATGATAAATAACTGGAATTATAATTAAAAATATTGGGTTGGCCAACATCTTACAGAAAGACCTGAATGAACACTTTGGCCAACCCAATAGTTAATAACAGTTTCCTGTTATATGTTCATTAACTAATCTATTCAGCACAAATTTTGCAGTTTTCCCAGGGCTCAGAATACTTAATAGAGTATGATCCTAAAATACATTATTTCATAATTAAATTTAGTGTCAGGTCCATATTTAACAAAATTATTATAAATATATCAGATTCTTACTCTTTCATTTAGCTTTTGTGCTATAATAGAAAACATTCAAAACCATTTGTTTTTAATGAGACAATTCCAACTCTAATTTTAGCCCTGTAATTTACTGTGAGACATTAGTTCATTGCTTAATATTTCTGACTTGGTTCCTTGGTTTAAAATATTAGGATAATAATATTTACCTAATTTACCATTAACCAGATATACCATTAACACACACACACACACACACACACACACACACACACACACACACACACGTTCAGACATGTGTTCACCCTTTCTCTCTCCAGATCTTAAATATTAGACACTCTTCTCCTTCATCTCTCATAGTAAATACAATGGATTCATGATCATTTCTGGGATACTTACTTTAATATCGCTTGCATCTTCTTTCTTTTTACTTGTTTCTTAAAACAGTTGAGTGATCCCTCTTTTACCCTCTCTCTATTTTTCATCTATTTTTTAATTTTACATTTATTTTCCTTAGAAGCCTATATAGTATAACAAAACTCTTTATAAATTCCTTATGCCAGAGTATTTTCATTTTACTCTACTTCAAGTAAATTACATCTAGAACCTTCCTTAATCTCTATCTGTATCACATTGTTGCTTTAATTCCTATAGTAGTTTATCACATTTGTAAAGTCTATTGAAAAATGATAGGATTTTGTGTTAGAAGAAAACAATTCTATGTGAAACTATTTTTTAAGCCTAAATTTCCCCTTCAGTATATAAGGGATAATAATGTCTACCTCAAAATGCTTTAAAATTATATAAACATATAGAGGAACTATTTTTAAAAAGCGATAGATATGTGTATGCATATATGTAATAATAAACACTTCAATCTGGCTAAATTCCTCTTGTATTGTCAATTTAGGATTATTTTCCTTCATGCTCTAGCTACATGTTGGAAATTAGCCCCAAGCAAATTCCACATACATTATTTGCTTTTATAATCTGAAATTATAAATCTCTACTACTCATTCATATACAGTGTACTAAGATCTCGTTATTAGTAAATGACACATTTTCCTGGCTCTTTGCCTCAATTTATCAGTGCAAACTCTTCAACATTCCCAGTATCTCACAAGTGTGAATTAATTTGCCCAGCGGTATGTTTTACCTATGTTCACGAACAATTTTCCTATCAAGAGCCACTGACAGGGCTTCCCTGGTGGTGCAGTGGTTGAGAGTCCGCCTGCCGATGCAGGGGACACGGGTTCGTGCCCCGGTCCGGGAGGATCCCACATGCCGCGGAGCGGCTAGGCCCGTGAGCCATGGCCACTGAGCCTGCGCGTCCGGAGCCTGTGCTCCGCAACGGGAGAGGCCGGAGCAGCGAGAGGCCCGCGTACCGCAAAAAGAAAAAAAAAAAAGAGCCACTGACAGTGTGTGTGATTCTGCCTGGCATCATTGCTTTTCCTGACATTCTTCCAACTGAGGTTCCATTCTTTCCTATTTCAAAGAGCGGTTTCCATGGGGCCCTCCAACGACACAGTTAAGCGCTGGCTGTTGAGCATTCATTCTCTCTTCCTTTAGAAAAATACCATCATGTTTGCCTTAGAGAACAACCCTTCTCTGAGTCCATGTGCATTTTACCCCCACCTCCAGAGGTGGGCACATGGCCAAGTCTGGCCACAGAACACCACAAACCAGCCAAAGTGATAAGTTAATTTACTGGAATGTGTCTTTAGAGTTAGTTCAGTCCTAATCCTGGAGCTTTCACTGGAAAGTGTAGAGAGATACACCCTCATTTCACCTGGTCTTGAACGTGAGAAAACAATACTCTGAATCTACTCCTGGTGACAGTTAAGTGAAGCCAGCTTTGAGGAAAGCATTCACGAAATGGACCAAGGCCAATTCTTTATATATTGCTTGGTTCTGTAAAACAAATGGCGTATGAAAGCTTTGCAGCCACTATAGTTTTCAATTATATGAACCAAGTCTTTCTTTTTTGTTGCTTAAAGATAATTTGAGTTTCCTGTGACTTAAAACTAAAATAACCCTAAAACTCAGTTACTATATTGCAATTGTTGTACCATTCATCACATTCTGAGTATATCTTAGGGAAAAACAATTCTTTCCATGTTGTTTAACTCTCAGAGTATGGTTTGTACTCTAAATTTATAGACTCAGATAAAGTAGTTCTTTCAGTTCTCTTTTTTGGTGCCTTCTATGTCAAGGACTCATATATCCAACAGCTAGATAGTTTTGAATTCTTTCTCTGCACTGACAAGGAGGTTCGGGGGCAGGTTCAACATGGTATTTCATTCCTTCAGCTGAGTCCTCTCTTAAGGGCTCCTCACAGGTACTGCAAATCTTCTTCTGTTGGCTCTCCTCATACGTTTGTACAATTTACACTAGATGCTGAGTTTTTATTTAATTTTTAATCAGCCTCCTCAGCCTCTATACTTTGCTAGACATATTTAAATCCCTCTTGTACATTTAAGCTATGTTTGTTTCCCTCTGTGTTCTTTCTGATGTGTTTTCCGGCTGCTAAAAAAAAGTCTTCCATTTTCCGTACTGCTCTGTATAATAAAGTAACAAATTAAATCTAAAGTAATTAAAATTAAATAAAATTTAAAGCTCAGTTCTTCAGCTCCACTAGTCCCATTTCAGGTGCTCAGTAACCACATGGGTCTAGTAGCTACTATTTCAGACAACACAGATATAAAACACTTCTATCACTGAAGAAAGGTCGATTGGACAAAGCTATTATAGACTGTGTCTCAGAACCTGGTTTCAAAAAAAAAAAAATCACATTTTAAAAATGTAAATTTCCAAGTTGCATCTCAAATCCACTGGGTGTGGGTAGGTATTCTGAGGGCCTTTATTGTTTTTAAAGAAAGATAAGTTGCTAAGGATTTGAGACCATCTATGCCGAGCCTCTGTCAGGAATGATGCCAATGATTTAGTATAACCCATCCCACCTCAGATTTTTCCTCCTCTGAAAATATACTACCTGGCTGCAATTTGTTATTTAGTGATTTCTAGTGTTTCCAGTTCACTTCTTCCAGTACTTAATTTAAGCTTGATACTACACAAAGATTAAAATCTAAACATCATCAACTTGTATTTTATGTGTGAACTCAGCCATTATTTTGTGATGTTGAGCAGATTTTTATATATATATATATATATGTGTGTGTGTGTGTGTGTATATATATATAGAGAGAGAGAGAGAGAGAGAGAGAGAGAGATTTATTTTAGTCTGAAATCTGCAGGGCAGGCTGACATGCTGAAGACCCAGGGAAGAGATGATGTGACAGCTCAAGTCCAAAGGCAGTCAGGAGGCAGATTTTCTTTTTCTTCAGGGGACCTCAGTCTTTTTTCTTAAGGCTTTCAGCTGATTTGTTGAGGCCCACCCATGTTATGGAGGGTAGTCTGATCTACTCAAAATCTATGGACATAAATGTTAATCATATGTCAAAACTACCTCATTCTGTTCCATTTTTCTGAAGAACCCTAATATGATATCCTTGGTAACTCCCTATTTATTTCATTAGCAGTAAAATATATAAATACTTGAGGGCAGGGATCAAGTAAAACCTTAACAAATATAGAAGACAAACCCATATAACATGTAGCTAATGTTAGCTAACAGGCAATCAGGATCAAGGAGGGAATTCCCTGGTGGTCCAGTGGTTAGGAGTTGGCACTTTCACTGCCGGGGCCCAGGTTCGATCCCTGGCCAGGGAACTAAGATTCCTGCAAGCCCCATGGCATGGCCAAAAATAAAAAAATAAATAAGGAAATCCTTCCATTTGCCACATCATCAATGAACCTGGAGGGCATTATGCTAAGTGAAATAAGCTACACAGAGAAAGACAAACACTGCATGGTATCACGTATATGTGGAATAATTTTTGAAAACTCAAACTCATAGAAAGTAGAAAAGTGGTTGCCAGGGGCTGGGAGGTGGGGGAAATAGGGAGAGGTTGATAAAAAGGTACAAACTTTCAGCTGTAAGATGAGTAAGTCTGAGGATCTAATGTATAACATGGCAACTATAGCTGATAACATTGTATTGTATAATTGAAATTTGCTAAGAGAGTAGAACTTGAACGTTCTCACCAAAAGAAAAAAAAAAGGTAAATATAAGAAGTGATGGATATGTTAGTTAACTCGGTGGGAATCCTTTTGTAATATATACATATATCAAATCATCACATTGTACATTTTAATCACATTTTAATATTATAATCACATCACATTAATTAATCACATCACATTTTAATATTATATTACAATTTTATTTGTCAGTTATACCTCAGTAAAGCTGAAAGAGAGGAAAAAAAGGATCAAATTCAGGACATTTAAAAAGATCTTTCATTTTCACTTTTTTCTAAGAACTTCTAATAGAAAAATAATCCACATACTCCTATTAAAATACAACATGTACTCTAAATGCAGCATGAATATGTCAGTAACAACATGTATACAAAATGTATAAGGTTGGTGGAGAAGAAAACCCATTCCTAAAAATGAAAAATGAATTCCATGAATTCATATAAGTGGTACAAGCACAATTTTCCATCCTTGATCAGTTCCCTTGGATTATGTGAAACACCTCATTGTCTGCCAGCTGTCAGATGTATTTTTAATTAGGCACTAATGAAGTAATATATGTATATAAACCATTTAAACCTTGTTCCAGTTTGCAAGGACATCTGTGAGGTGAAAAGTGAGAAACCTTGATCTTTGCCAGACGTTACAAATTATAAAACTATAAAACATGAAACTCAGGTACTCAGAATGACTCAATTTAAAACAGGGGAGGGTTCTATTAAGAAGGTTAGAAAGGACATTTTGCTTAACTTAGTTGAAATAAGAGGTTTCTTCTCCAGTTTTTCTCTGCAGCTATATTTTTGGGCTGCTTTATTGCTCTGTATAACATATAACAGTCTCTATGTGTTCTAATATGCTTGAAAGTTATACTTTGAAAAGAATTTTGGGAAAAAAGTGATTTTTTTGGTTCAATTTATTTCAACGAATGTTGCTCTATAATTGTAGATAACATTAACACTTTGGCTTAGATAATATGGAATCTATCACACAAATTACCTTGCATGCAGCAGGTTCTGAACAATGTTTTTTGACTCAATTTTAACTAGAAGATTACTCACAAGTCCTGAGAAACGCTGGTATGAAAAGACCTTCCTTTAGTCATCTGTAGGTCTTAATTCAGCTATGGCATTTTTGTTCCCCAGAGGGTGTTTCAGTGTAAATGAAGTCAGTGTTATGACCTTGAGTTCAATGTTAACAAATCAACATTATATATTATATCAGGTGTCTTTAAACAGACACACATAAGACAAGGCTATGTATTGACTAGTTGTCCACAAGGTGACCAGAGGCTTGCAGGAACCTAACCCTGTTTTTCCCCCATGAGCAATGGTTCAGTATTTGCTAATTCAGTGTTTGTGATGAATTTATAGAACATAGATACCCAGAAAAATGAGAATTGACTGTATTTACTGATGAAGTGATGGAGCGATCTGGAGTTTGCTTAAAAATAATTCACAGAAGCACAGGGAATTGGGTTGGGGCATAGATGAAACACATTGATGAGCTGAAAATTGGTGAACCTGCAATTAGCTGCTCGTTAAACTATTTTCTCTATTTTTGTAAACATTTGGCGTTTCCATAATAAAAAGTTGTTTTCAAAATCAAAAAAAAAAAGAAAAGAAAAGAAACCTATACAACATAATTAAACCTGAAGCAAGTAGAATTTACCATTATATGTAATTACCATTTTTCCCAGTGTATTTAGGGATTAACAATCTAACTCCCCACTTAGTATTAATTATAAGATAATTAGAAACATTTGGAGTTTTGATAGTCAAGCATATGTTGTCAATCATGGTTGTCTAAAAATAATAGAAAAATAAATATCAAATTAAAAAACTATAGATCGTAAGCATTGTATCTGGTTTGAGGAATAATTACTGTATTCTGTCATTTAAAAAAAAAGAGCTCCAAGAGCTATTATTACTTGTTTTTCAAAGCAGCATCAAAAAATTTCTGCCAAAATAAATCATAGTACCCATTTAACTAATTTAAGTGACTAAAGCAAGTTAACAGGCTGATACTAAAGCAAAACTAATTTACTAATTTCCCTAAAAAATCAAGTTATAATTGCAGTATGCTACTAAGCTCAATATAATCTTTGTCTTTTTTCATAAAAATATTTTTGTGACAAAAATATATTCAATGATAACTCTTACACTCTCTCTTCTTACCAAAAGAGATCAGCTGCTTTCCACCCTCATTCCTTCCTCTTGGCCTTGATCTGATCTAAGAACTGTACTTCAGAATTTGGTAATGGGAAGAGAAGAGTACTTGAGGAGATGCAGAGTGTTAAAACACAGAGATAGGGAAAACGATCAAGAGATTAAATAGTCATACATAATAAAATGTTTAAATTATGCTTTGGGGCATTAGTTAAGAATGTTTTTTTATTACGTACAAATTATGCTTTGGGGCATTAGTTAAGAATGTTTTTTTAGGGCTTCCCTGGTGGCGCAGTGGTTGAGAGTCCGCCTGCCGATGCTAGGGGACGCAGGTTCGTGCCCCGGTCCAGGAGGATCCCGCATGCCGCGGAGCGGCTGGGCCCGTGAGCCATGGCCGCTGAGCATGCGCATCTGGAGCCTGTGCTCCGCAACGGGAGAGGCCACAGCAGTGACAGGCCGGCGTATCGCCAAAAAAAAAAAAAATGTTTTTTTATCACATATTATATAGATAGATATTATATGTTTCTACATATACATTGTAATAAAAACTTTTCTTTAAAGTTTAAATAGTATATGCATTATAAAGAGCCTCTCCGGATTGAATAGAATCAATACAGTTCGTTTAAAAACGAATTCAAAAGTGAAACAATGAAAACAGTATTCTCTCTTATTTTCTTAATTTATGTAAAGCATGTTCCAAACTAGAGTTAATAATATTTGCGTAGAATTATATGATTATAGCATTGTATGAGGGAATCTAAAACATTCTATTGAAGAAAAGAATGTGAAAAAATATTATTGGCTTTTTGAATATTGCCAGTTTTTCTTCTCTGTCCATACCTATTACATGAATGTTATCAATCTCCCCACACTGACTCTACTTTTAATCTTCATATAAATGAAGATTATTTTAAAAGTGAAATAAGAATCTAGTATATTGAAATCCAATGGAGAAGCTTTTATCTAAGAAATTATTCCAAATATGTAGCTATAAATAAGAACAAAAGGCAGAACCAATAGCTTATTAAGATACTCATGTCCACATTGAAGATTTGCTTATGGAAGTATTTACTAAACTTTCTATTGGCAAATTCATCACATTATTAAAAATTACTGCAAACAATTGTCATATGGATATAGATAAGCCTAGTCTAGATAAGCTACTGGTAACACCAAGGTAGTTAATTGTCTTGGTGCTTGAATTAATATGACATGTACCCAATCTGATGGGCTGCAAAAGATGTAGTCGTTACAATGCACAGCTCCCCTCCCTAAGGGGTTACCACTGGGAGGTCAGCTCACCAGTTCTGTGTACATTCAGCCTGTGTCTCTTTACTTTCTATACAAAACATGACTTAATTAAAAAGCTGCATTTGAAAAAGTAATCTTCAGAGTATCTGGTGACAGTTAAAGTAGAAGTTATGGCTCAAAATACTGCTGGATGGCAGTTTCAATCATGCATGCAATATTCCTATGGTTTGTGATGATTTTTAACATGCTGTAATAGGAAAGCTCTAGTTTGGTTAGCACTTCCAAATCTGTTGGTTACTTTAATCAATCTTGGGCCTACAATTAACAAAGAGTGCAATGTGTTTGGTGATATAACCTTAACAGTAGAATATATAATTCCATGCAGACAGTCAGATATATCTTGAAGTAGCAAATTAAGTTTGGAAGCAACATATTTATTTATGGAAAGGAAATTTGATAAATACATGGCCCATCTTTCTGTATTCAGGTTTTATCAGACAGTTTGAGCTTAGGAAAACCTCCATCTGTTTTGTTATTTTTGTTGCTGTTTCCATTCTTTGTACAAGGAATAAATATAGTCCTGAAGTATACTGGGAAAAAGCTTAAGTAACGGGAAATAATCTCTAGTTACTGCTTTGTTCTTAATTAGCATGTGACCTTGGGCAATCACTTCATCTATTTATACTTCAGTTTCCATACCTTTCTTAACAGGAGGTGATATTACCTAATTTATAAAGTTTTCTCCAGTTTTTAATTGCTAGGAATGTATTTTTACACTGATTCTATGATTCTATTTGATACCCTAAACTTTGGGCTGGAAAGCAGATTATCATAGACCTATGAAGGGCACATAGAAGAGACACTTCAAACTGATTCTTATTTTACCAATCAACAGTTGATTTACAATGTTGTGTTAATTTCTCCTGTACAACAAAGTGATTCAGTTATATATATATATGTGTGTGTGTGTGTGTGTGTGTATATATGTATATATATATTATATATATATATTCTTTTTTATATTTTTTTCCATTATGGTTTATCAAGGATATTGAATATAGTTCCCTGTGCTATGCAGTAGGACCTTGTTGTTTATCTATCCTATATATAATAGTTTGCATCTGCTAATCCCAAACTCCCAGTCCATCCCTCCCCCACCCCCTCACCCTTGGCAACCACAAGTCTCTTCTCTATGTCTGTGAGTCTGTTTCGGTTTTGTAGATAACCAACTTATTAACTTTAAATAAAAGCTACCTTTACATCAATCTACCCCTGGGAATTGTTAAGGACACTCCTTTTAATTATCAGTGTACCAGTACCTCAGAGTACATTAGAATTCACCAGTTGCTTTTGTAAGTAAAGGATACTTACTTACAAAAAGGATGTAGCAAAGGATATTTAATGTATCAAAGAATACTTTACCCAGGGTATGAAAATGTCTGATTAGCTCATTGCTTCCTCAGGGAAGGGACTACAACTCTAGCAGCCAAAATGATATAAAATCCATCAAATATATATTCTCCTTTTTCCTCTTTGACTGTGTTACAAAACTTGCCAAATTCTCCTAATGATATTCTTTTACAATTAACAAAATTGAATATATCACTCATGCCCAAATTGTTATAAAAATATCTGAAGTTACAGCACACCCTACAATATTGATTTGAAATAATATAATGGTTCCAAGAGCAATATATTTTTTAACTACTTCAGAAATAAACCACTTATACATATAGCTCACCTCAAGCATTGTGAACCAATATTTACCTTTTCTTTAAGTTTTTAAAAGACTTTATTATTTTCAGAGCAGCTTTAGGTTTACAATAGAAAGTTGAGAGGAACGTACAGAGATTTCTTATATATCCCCTACTCCCAAGACTCCTTCATTATCAACATCGCTCACCAGAACTGTACATTTTTACCAAGAATGAACCTACACTGACACATCATAATCACCCAAAGTCCATAGTTTACCTAAGGCTTCTTCATGTTGCACATTCAGTGGGTTTGAACAAATGTAGAATGACGTATACACCATTATATTGTCACATAGACTATCTTTACTGCCCTAAAAATCCTCTGCATTCTGCCTATTTGTCTCCCCCACCATCTCTGGCAATCCCTGATCTTTTTACTCTCTCCATAGTTTTGCCTTTTCCTGAATGTCCTATAGTTGGAATTGTACAGTATATAGCCTTCTCAGAGTAGCTTCTTTCACTTAGTAATATGTATTTAAGATTCCACCATAACTTTTCTTTTTTTAGCTCTGACTAATACCCCATTGTCTGAAGGTACCACAGTTTATCTATTCACCTACTGAAGAACATCTTAGTTGCTTCCAAGTTTTCATAATTATGAATAAAGCTGTTAATAATATGTGTGCAGGTTTTCAAGTGGACATGTTTTCATATCCTTTGGGTAAATAGCAAGGAGCACAATGTCTGGAACATATGGTAGGAGTATGTTTAGTTTCATAAGAAGCCTCCAAATTTTCTTCCAAAGTGTCTGTACCATTCTGTACCCACCCACAATGAATGAGAGTTCCTGTTGCTCCACATCCTCACCAGCATTTGATGCTGTCAGTGTTCTGAATTTTGGTCATTCTAATAGGTGTGTAATGGTATCTCTTTGTTGTTTTAATTTGCCTGTCTCTGATGACATATGATGTGGAACATATTTTCATATGTGCCTTAATTTTTTTATTTTTTAATTTTTTGTGGTACGCGGGCCTCTCACTGTTGTGGCCTCTCCCGTCGCGGAGCACAGGCTCCGGACACGCAGGCTCAGCAGTCATGGCTCACGGGCCCAGCCGCTCCACGTCATGTGGGATCTTCCCGGACCGCGGCACGAACCCGTGTCCCCTGCATTGGCAGGAGGACTCTCAACCACTGCGCCACCAGGGAAGCCCTAGGCTTTAATTTTTAAAAATAATCTTATCGCAATCTTATTCTTATTGGAGGAGGTCATCAAGAGGACATAACTGCCAGTTGACCTGATAACTGGACCTGGGTGATGAGAGGTTCCTCATCTCTTCCCCTGTCCTTGGTATGTACAGTCCGTTTACTGTTCCCACAGTGGGAGCTGTTCCAAGAACACAGCCTTGAGAGAGGAATGTGTTGGTGAGACCACCTGGATGGTATAGGTGACTAAACCCATTTAAGGTCACTACATAAACTGTTAAGATTTGGTGGGCAGATGTGAAGATCTACTTGTCTTGCAGTGCCCAAGGCAAGCCTTCTAAGTAAGTCCCCTTTCTTATTAAACCTGCCACCTACCAATCTGGATTGGTCTGCCTCTTTCTTCAGTCTCTCCTTGCTCTTCACGTAGGAGGGGTGGTTTCATATTACACCCTGGAAGCTCCTGAGCTTGATTGATGAGCCAGCCAGGAGACCAAAGAAATGGACCTTGGGAAAGAGGCATCCCTGAGAGAAATCTCAAGCTGGCTATGGACCTCTGTGTAAGGAGGGATGGCCCATAGGTTAGTTGCTTGAGTACACGGATGCCCCGAAAGTGCTGGCTGCTTTGATGCCTTTGTTTGAGCACCTCCACATAGTGCACTGCCGCAAAGAAGGAAAACGCGTGGCCATGAAGTGGGCGGGCCTCTACTGTGGGCATTTCGCTGGACACTGAGGCCCAACTAGGCTGAAGCTCTGGTTAGAGAGTTGGAAGAAAAGCTGAGGTTAGAGAAGGACATGCAGTTGTCCACTACTGCTAGGTGCGGGGCCAGCAGACAAGGTGGGAGAGCAGGACAATAAGTTGGAGACCTTAGCGTGCCATTTTGCAAAGCTAGGAGGGCACAAGCTGCCGTGAATGAAGGTCCGAGCATTTATGACAAAGCCTGATTGGGACCGTAAGAGGCAGAATCCCTGGGAAAGTCAGGAGAGTGAAGAGGAGGATGCTGTGATTGATGAGGAAGCAGACTAAATGCCCTATGCCTAGTAAGAAGAAAAGGAAAAGCACGGCAACAACAACCCCAGGCAGTGGGGCAGCCAGTTCAGGAAGTGTTCATGATGAGAGAATATACTCCCAATGAGCTTATTGGTATTGGTGCCAAGGTCGAGCAAAAGGCCAGGTAAAGTATCGAGGAATGGTTAGCGTGGCTACGGGATGTGGGAGGTGATGGCATTTCTCTGACTGGGGAGGAGAAAGTGTGCAACATCATCACACACTCTGCCCCCTGGCAGCACTGCATGGCGCTTCAGGGGTTCAAGGTACTCCCTTAGAGACTGGATTATTCTAGCCTGCAGGGAGGATTGACCCAATGAGGGGGACCTCCCTGGGCATATGGGACCCTGGAAGTCTATAGAGGATGTACAACAAATTCTTTGGAATCAATCTATACCCCTGTTTGTGAAGGCCCTGATTGGGCCACGTTCACTGCAGGAATGAAAGTCACCCCCAGCACCTGGTATGGGCCACTGATATCCATGCTAAGTCCAGTTGTGGGACAAGACATTTATGATGTTGGGCAATTCGTTGCTGATGGGAAAACTGACAAACCCTGGGAATGGGTACAGTCTCTGGGAAAGATCCAAGATAGAGGGAGAGCTCAGAAGGAGTGACTGCAAGTTGACCTGAGAACCAGACCTGGGTAATGGAAGGCTCCTCACCCCTCCCCATCCTTGGAATGTACACTCTGCCCACCGTTCACACAGTGGGAGCTGTTCCAAGAACACAGCCTTCAGAGAGTAAGGTGTTGCTAAGACCGTCTGGATAATATACATGATTGAACCCAGTTAATGCCTTTTAAGATTCTAGTGGACAGGTACAGAGATCTATTAGACTTGTGGCCACTCAAGACAAGCCTCATAAGTAAGTTCCCTTGCTTATTAAACCTGTCGCCTAGAGTCTGGAGTTACCGCCTCTGTCCTCCATCTTTTCCTGCCTTCCATGTGTGGGGACTAGTTTGGAACCAACAATTCTTCTTTTTTATTCTTTGAAGTATAGTTCAATTGAAGTAGAGTTGATTAACAATGTTGTGTTAATTACTGCTGTACAGCAAAGTGATTCAGTTATACATATATATATATATTCTTTTTAAAATATTATTTTCCATTATGGTTTATCACAGGATATTGAATATAGTTCTCTGTGCTGTACAGTAGGACTTTGTTGTTTATCCATTCTATATATTAAAGCTTACATCTGCTGACCCCAACCTCCCACTCCCACTCCCTCTCCCAACCCGCTCCCCTTTGGCAGCCACCAGTCTGTTCTCTATCTCTGTAATTCTGTTTCAGTTCATAAATAGGTTCATTTGTGTCATATTTTAGATTCCACATATAAGTGATATCATATGGTATTTGTCTTTCTGACTAAATTCACTTAGTATGATGATCTCTGGGTCCATCCATGTTGCTGCAAATGGCATTATTTTGTTCTTTTTTATGACTGAGTAGTATTCCATTGTATATATGCACCACATCTTCTTTATCCATTCATCTGTCGATGGACATTTAAGTTGTTTCCATGTCTTGGCTATTGTGAATAGTGCTGCTATGAACATAGGGGTGCATGTATCTTTTTGAATTATAGTTTTGTCTGGATATATGCCCAGGAGTGGAATTGCTGGATCATATGGTAATTCTGTTTTGAGTTTTCTGAGGAAACTCCATACTGTTTTCCACAGTGGCTGCACCAACTTACATTCCCACCAACAGTGTAGGCGGATTCCCTTTTCTCTGTACTTTCTCCAGCATTTATTGTTCGTAGACATTTTAATGATGGCCATTCTGACTGGTGTGAGGTGATACCTCATTTAGTTTTGATTTGCATTTCTCTAATAATTAGTGATGTTGAGCATCTTTTCATGTACCTATTGGCTATCTATATTTCTTCTTTGGAGAAATGCCTATTTAGGTCTTCTGCCCTTTTTTGGATTGGTTTGTTTGTTTTTGTTGTTGAGTTGTATGAGCTTTTTGTATATTTTGGAAATTAAGCCCTTGTCAGTCATATCGTTGGAAAATATGTTCTCCCATGCTGTTGGTTGTCTTTTCATTTTGTTTATGATTTTCTTTGCTGTGCAAAAACTTGTAAGTTTGATAAGGTCCCATTTGTTTATTTATTTATTTTTATTCCTATTTCCTTGGGAGACTGACCTAAGAAAACATTGGTATGATTTATGTAAGAGAATGTTTTGCCTACATTCTCTTCTGGGAGTTTTATGGTGTCATGTCTTATGTTTAAGTCTTGAAACCATTTTGAGTTTATTTTTGTGTATGGTGAGAGGGTGTGTTCTAATTTCATTGATTTACATTTGGCTGTCCAACTTTCCCAGCGCCACTTGCTGAAGAGACCATCTTTTCCCCATTGCATAGTCTTGCCTCCTTTGTTGAAGATTAATTGACTGTAGGTGTGTGGGTTTATTTCTGGACTCTCTATTCTGTTCGAGTGATCCATATGTCTATTTTTGTGCCAGTACCATGCTGTTTTGATTACTGTAGCTTTGTAGTATTGTCTGAAGCCTAGCAGGTTATGCTTCATGCTTTGTTCTTTTTCCTCAGGATTGCTTTGGCAATTCTGGGTTTTTTATGGTTCCATATAAATTTTAGGATTATTTGTTCTAGTTCTGTGAAAAATGTCTTGGGTAATTTGGTAGTGATCACATTAAACCTGTAGATTGCTTTGGGTAGTATGGCCATTTTAAAAATATTAATTTTTCCAATCCAAGAGCATGGGATATCTTTCCATTTCTTTGAATCATCTTCAGTTTCCTTTATTAAAGTTTTATAGTTATCAGCGTGTAAGCCTTTCACCTCCTTGGTGAGGTTTATTCCCAAGTATTTTATTTTGGGGGTTATGATTTTAAAAGGTATTGTTTTTTTACATTCCATTTCTGGTATTTCATTATTAGTATAAAGAAATACAACTGATTTCTGTTTGTTAATCATGTATCCTGCTACCTTGCTGAATTCACTTACCATGGAACCAACAATTCTTGAAACCTGGAAGAATAACCTACGTGGAAACTACGCAAACCTAAATATGACCTATATTTAATATGTAGTATGCAGATGACTATTTCAAATTGAATTTTATTATTGATTATGCTTTTGGAGTATTACAGATTCAGAGTATTTATGTCTATTCAGTAAAATGATAGATGAGTAACACCATGTGAAAACTAAATCTTATTAAAAATAAATAAAAAGCCTACAATATATTTCTGTGGTATTAAAACCAAAGCCCATGTGAAACTATGTTACCTAAGTGCAATGATTTTTATTGTAAACAATGTTCCATATTCAGAGTTCTTGAATTCTCCAATGTCTGGTCAGTTATAAACTGGAGCTCCTATTGACAGACAGTTTCTGAACAGGTATTGGGTTGTAACTTCCAAAATCCTAGATACCTAATAAATGCAATTGAAAGTCCAAATACCAATTGTCCACAGATAAATGAATGTCGCTGTTGCTCCATCTACAAAGCCTGTTTGTGACAGAACCAGTTATGCATGTGGACTGGGGAAAGAAATCATGGGAGAGAGAGAGAGAGAGAGAGAGGGAGAGAGGAAAGATTAAAAAAGTCTACAGCATAATTAGGATACCATATGTTTTCTTGCTGCCCTATTTTTTCTTGCATTTTAAAATATTCTCCTGAGTTCAATTATCCTAACCTAGGCTCACAGCAGGTTGAATTTGAAGAACATTTATAAAAAGAGAATGAGCTTCATCCAATCTCACAGCACAGAAAGGCGAAAAAAAGTTAGCCAAGAAATATTGATATAATTGGGAAAATATAAAAACAGAAATATGATTTTGTTTTATTAAATAAATGCATTATTTGTAAATTTTATTATTATGCAGATTCAAAGCATTATTTTTATAAGAATAAACATTAATATACAGCTTTTCAGCACTAATTTATCCTTAAACTCTAATAGCTTCACTACATGTAAAATGTTGGAATTATGGTAACTACAATTTGATCAAATTTGTAGGTTTTCTCTATACAAGGGAGGTCATATAAAGTTAACACTACAGTGAAACCTCCAGAACACTGCTAACAACAAAAATAACTTGACATGAAACAAATATATTTGGAACCATTCCAAAACTGATTTGTAATTTAAACAAATATAAATACTATTTACTTTGAGAGATGATTCTTTATTTTTCCAATATCCATCTTTGCTAATTACTATAAATTTAATAGCTTTAAATATCATCTTTCAGTAGAATGCCAGTCCTATATTTCCAATTACCTATTAATATTTCTACTCAAATGCTTGGTTGAGTCCTCAGACTTCAGACATTCAATACTAATGTGATCTTTCATTTCAACAAGTTCTCTTATCACACAACACCGTAATTTTCATTAATATTATCCACATTTCCCAGTGCTAGAGATTTCTTCTCCTTATTCCACATATCTAATTGTCATGAAGCCTTATTAAATAAATATCTGTTAGGGTCCCTCAAAAATCATATTTCTTCAACTTTAATTACACTCGTGTAAGCTATTACAATGTCTTACCTACAAGACCAACTTCATAGTACTTCCATTTTCTTCAGTGTTCCTCATGTTTGAGGGGATTTTTTGCTTTAGTAAGTTAAAAACTGGGTTATAATTCAATTCTCCAGTCCATCATTTATAGACCTCTATAATGTACCTACATGCTAGCATAAAATATTTATCTCATTGTCTCATATGAGCCTTATACCTGAGTATTTTCTCTTTACTACCCCCCTGTCTTCCACCCTCAAGAGCACCCCTGCCCCATCTCCTTCACCCACTTTTCATTCTATCCCAACACTCATCATCATGAAAGCCATCACCCATGCTACTCATCTCCCTTTTTTCATACTCTTCAGCTACAAAAATTACATCCATTCTCCAAAGCCAGATCGGATTCCATTTCTTTTTAAAGAGTTTCCTATTTCATTCATTCACTCATGCATTCGTTTGTTTATGCAGTCAGCACATATTAATTGAGCGCCAAACTCTGGTGACCCAGACTGATCTGCTGCTGTCATGAGTGTGCTGACCATTGAAGATTAAAATCTTCCTTTTCCAATTCCTTTGCCCACACTGATTTCTCTCTGCTGCACACTATTCACTGTACATATTCATTGTAAATATTCTATAGTTTAGGGTTAAAGCTCTTCTATAAGCTTGGAATCGAGGTGCTGGAAGAGACCATGTGACTTACATCTTTTGTATGCACCAAATTGCCCAGAGTCTAGTATACTGCTAATACACAGTAGTGTCGCAAATACTTCCTAATAAATTACTGGATTAGAGTGCAAAAAAAATGTTTAATAACTGTGCCTGTATGTTTAAATGAATCATAAGGACAGCAGTCTAGTGTATCTTTGATGTGTTAGTTCAAATATTAGTACCTCTACTTTTTATGAGTTTAATATATCAGAGAAAAACAATGATCATCATTTAAAACAGCAATGCAATATAGCTATGACAGTAAAATTCCAACTCTGGCAAGATAATTTTCTTCTACAGTTTTCCTTAATGCCCACCTCCTCCAGTTTTAAATTCAAAAAGGCAAAAGCATTATTAGAGTCAATTTCCTTAAGTATCAAGTAATCTGTATTTTGCAAAAATGATTATTTCAGAGAGAGAAAGGAAAAAAAAAGAATATTTCAACCATCAATGTCTCTCCAGGGACAGGTTAGAGAAACTGAAGATCATAACAGATGTTTTCAGCTATCTAGTTAGCTAGGGCTATGATGCAAATAATTGTTACGGCCATTATCTTTGAAACCAGATGTCTGATGTCCCTATGAGAGACAACAAAATAATAATAATAATGGTATAGATAATTTTCAAGCCTTTTGCTGAGTTACAACTTAGTATTGATTTTTGCCTGTATAACTGCTGACAGGCACATGAAAATGTTGACACCAGAAACTCTTTTTTTTTCTAATTTTCACAACATCATTTACAATTAAGACCTAATTTATTATTAGTAATGACTTTTACTGTTCACAGTATGCTAATAAGATTACAGAAACAGGAATAGGGAAACAAAAATCTCTCCAGTAATTCTCTGTCAACTGATTTGAGCTTGAGAAACTGTTAAATTAATTGCATGGCATGTTTATCCAGAATTTCCTCTCTGGAGGAAGCTTAGTGCCTGGCAGCGTTTTGGTTACCCTGATTTTGCTGCTAGGCTCAGAAGAAGAATAAGGCATTTTAGTGGGGTTTCTTCCAGGGCACAATTCATTTTGAACTTGGCACACTGCCTTCTAACCAGCGTGTTAACTGGCCAGAGTTGAACAGAGCCGGGTTACCTGCCAAAGGACAAAGGGTTCCAATGGCATAAAGGCATTTGGAAATGCTTGACCCAAAATATTATCAAATGAAGTCAATCCGGAAGACAAATCTGAATGTCAGAGTTTGCAAGCAATATGTTGGTTTGCTTTACATGACATATTTAATTATAATCTACATATGCAGATTAGTTTTTGTTTGTTTTGAAAGTTGATTCTATTTTAAATACAGTAACCCTTAGAGGAAAACAATAAAGTGAAACAGTCACCAATCTATATGTAAGACTACATTTTTGTGTTGCTTTTGTTTATTTTTACGCATGCTTGTAAAGACACAGAATTTCCAAAATTATTTTTAAATTCATTAAGCATAAAGGATATATGAAAACAAAATTGGTACAGTATCAAAAGTGGTACAGCAAATGAGGTATGACTTCTGTAGGTTTTATTTGTTAAACATGGGAAGTGCAACCTGGGAAAACTCAGATATATGTCAAGATAGAAATTCAGAATTTGAAGGAAATCTGTAAATCATCTTATGCAAACTTCAGATAATTTATGACTTTAAAAGACAAGGTATTGGCAAGCAGTATTTCTGTCGCTACTTGAACTGCTTCAATGATGGGGAACTCATTGCCCTAGTGCACCCACTCTGTCTTCGGACATCAATTTTTGGAAAAGCTTTTTTTTTTTTTTTTTTTTGCGGTACGCGGGCCTCTCACTGTTGTGGCTCCTCCCGTTGCGGAGCACAGGCTCTGGACGCGCAGGCTCAGCGGCCATGGCTCACAGGCCCAGACGCTCCGCGGCATGTGGAATCCTCCCGGACCGGGGCACGAACCCGTGTCCCCTGCATCGGCAGGCGGACGCTCAACCACTGCGCCACTAGGGAAGCCCTGGAAAAGCTTTTTTAATGTGTATTATTCTTCGCTTTTTCCCCCACATTTCTCAGTTTCTCTACCTGAAAAACAGTAGCTCTTCTTATAGTCATTCTTGTGTACCAATTTGCAGATTTCATCTAGTGAGTAGTAAAAATATCAGAATATGAGTAAAATAAGTCCCTGAAAGAATGAATGGTTTAAAAAAATCTAATTAGTTTATCAAAAGCTTATGCGTCTCACTTAGAACCTGAGATGCTTTACCACATTTTGCAGATGAGAGTGGGTTCCATCACTAAGTATTTGTACAAATAAGTAAACATCCTTCCCTGCAGTGTTCTAGAGTGGCTACAGTGCAGCTAGAAAAGCATCACCTTGGTGCTCGAGAAACTGAGCTTTAGTTCTATTTCTGCCATTAGTTCTGTCATTAATTCTAATATAAGTTATTAGCTAATAATATGATTTTGGACAAATAACTTAATTTCTTTGAAACTTGTTTTTCTTACTTGAAAAGACTTCATAACCAATAAGATTTTTTTTAACATCTTTATTGGGGTATAATTGCTTTACAATGGCATGTTAGTTTCTGCTTTATAACAAAGTGAATCAGTTATACATATACATATGTTCCCATATCTCTTCCCTCTTGCGTCTCCTTCCCTCCCACCCTCCCAATAAGATTTTTTTATGGCAACAATATTATGCTATTCAGAAAAAAACAATGCCTAATGATACTACCACAAAGCATTTGAAACTGGATATACCTGTTTTGCTAAATCACAGAATTCACTCTAAGGTGAAACTTTACAGCAAGCTTCATGAATACATTTTTTTAAAGGAGCCTCAGGTCAATATTATAATTAGGACCCAGTAATAGAAAAATGTTCTCTAAATATTTTAGAAGTATATTTGATATTAGTATCTGCGTTCATAGTAAGGATTCACTAAGACTGAAGAATAAATATAACTGAGTATTCAGCACAATGCAGTAGTCAAAAAGTATGTGAAAGTCAGAAGATCTTCCCTCAGATCTTCTTGTTATCAGTGAAATACCCTGGGTCTATTAAAGTTAGGTCCTATGAATGGAAGAGTTAAAAAAATCTTGAAAGGAAAGTGTGGATATTCAGTTTATAAAAAAGTGTTACCTAATGGATTACTTTAAAGAATCCAAGGGAATTTCCTTTTATTAGACCTGCACCCTTACCTTCCAGTTTACAGTAGCAAACATTCAATACCTGATTTTAATGTATATATAAAATGTATATATATATATATATATACACACACACACACACTCCCATACCTTATATATGTGTGTCTATATGTATATGTATATATATACATAATTACTCAAATGTATATGTCTCCCTTTACATATTACATTGTTGTAATACATATACATGTAACTTTCTCCATTATATTAATATATTCAAATTAAATAATCTAAATAATGAAAGATATATAATAATGAAACAATTCACTTTACTAATACTATTTTAATGAAAGTGTATGGAATAATTATCATAGACGATGAAAGTTAGGCTCAATCCAAGAAAATCCTGGAAGGATGGAAAGTGAAAACAACTAGTTACATACCTGGCTGGATGAGGAGGTGTCTGTGTATCTAGAATGAGGCATTAGTTGGATCTATATCTGATGCTTATTGCTCAGTCATGCTATCACTTCTCCAAAACATGCACACATTGCCCCAAGCTACATAAAGTATTATGATTACTTGTCTTAAATGTATTTAAGACAAAAAAATCCCCACAAACTTGTGGCAGCTGTTGTCATGCTGGTATGAAGTTCCTCAGGAGTCTTCAAGAAATTAAGTAGTTAATTTGATAAAAATCTGTTCGGAGGGTATCTGTATAAATATATTTACACATCCTAATTTAATTCCCAGACCATACACAATGAAACCCCAGTACTTTTTCCCATAGGACAAGAACATAGAAGATTTTAAAAGATAAAGTAATGTGATAGCTTCTTCTAATAAATGTTAGAATAGAAAAGCTTCGCCGATTGGATATTTTCCAAACTCATTTATACTCAATTAAGAACTTTATTTTTAATCTACAGAACCATTCAAATCAGTAATTAGCATGCTTGAACAACAACAAAAAAAGCCCACTTGCATATTGCTGTGAGACAAACAAGGAAGGAAGAAACCATTCTTTTTTCCAGCTGGATACCATCTCTTTCTGCCTGCATTAAAACATGTTGAACAGAAATGCATCATAAGGATCTGCTAATACCTATCCCATCCAAACACTTCCAGTAAGAAAAAACACTGTGGTTGTTTAGCACTGTGAAGCAATAAGGAAGATGGATAAAGAAGGATATACAAATGTTGCTTCTTAGGAAGACTTTTCTTTTTTTGTATTTTTATTTAT
Organism: Grampus griseus; assembly: GCF_964374135.1. Taxonomy (NCBI): domain Eukaryota; kingdom Metazoa; phylum Chordata; class Mammalia; order Artiodactyla; family Delphinidae; genus Grampus; species Grampus griseus. The sequence goes on along the minus strand of NC_139017.1, from coordinate 12,852,343 downwards.
TTATTTATTTAACATTTTTATTGGAGTATAATTGCTTTACAATGGTGTATTAGTTTCTGCTGTATAACAAAGTGAATCAGCTATACATATACATATATCCCAGTATCTCTTCCCTCTTGTGTCTCCCTCCCTCCCACCCTCCCTATCCCACCCCTCTAGATGGTCAGAAAGCACTGAGCTTGTCTCGCTGTGCTATGTGGCTGCTTCCCACTAGCTATCTATTTTACATTTGATGGTGTATATACGTCCATGCCACTCTCTCACTTTGTGCCAGCTAACCCTTCCCACTCTCCATATCCTCAAGTCCATTCTCTAGTAGGTCTGCATCTTTATTCCCGTCTTGCCCCTAGATTCTTCATGACCATTTTCTTTTTCTTTTAGATTCCATACTTAAGTGTTAGCATACGGTATTTGTTTTTCTCTTTCTGACTTACTTCACTCTGTATGACAGACTCTAGGTCCATCCACCTCACTACAAATAACTCAATTTCATTTCTTTTTATGGCAGAGTAATATTCCATTGTATATATGTGCCACATATTCTTATCCATTCATCTGTCGATGGACACTTAGGTTGCTTCCATGTCCTGGCTATTGCAAATAGAGCTGCAGTGAACATTGGGCTACATGAGTAGCCCATTTTGAATTATGGTTTTCTCAAGGTATATGCCCAGTAGTGGAATTGCTGGGTGATATGGTAGTTCTATTTTTAGTTTTTTAAGGAATCTCCATACTGTTCTTCATAGTGGCTGTATCAATTTACATTCCCACCAACAGTGCAAGAGGGTCCCCTTTTCTCCACACCCTCTCCAGCATTTATTGTTTGTAGATTTTTTGATGATGGCCATTCTGACCAGTGTGAGATGATATCTCATTGTAGTTTTGATTTGCATTTCTCTAATGATTAATGATGTTGAGCATTCTTTCATGTGTTTGTTGGAAATCTGTATATCTTCTTTGGAGAAATGTCTATTTAGGTCTTCTGCCCATTTTGGGATTGGATTGTTTTTTGATATTGAGCTGCATGAGCTGTTTGTAAGTTTTGGAGATTAATCCTTTGTCGGTTGCTTCATTTGCAAATATTTTCTCCAATTCTGAGGGTTGTCTTTTTGTCTTGTTTATGGTTTCCTTTGCTGTGCAAAAGCTTTGAAGTTTCATTAGGTCCCATTTGTTTATTTTTGTTTTTATTTCCATTTCTCTAGGAGGTGGGTCCAAAAGGATCTTGCTGTGATTTATGTCATAGAGTGCTCTGCCTATGTTTTCCACTAAGAGTTTGATAGTTTCTGGCCTTACATTTAGGTCTTTAATCCATTTTGAGTTTATTTTTGTGTATGGTGTAAGGGAGTGTTCTAATTTCATTCTTTTACATGTAGCTGTCCAGTTTTCCCAGGACCACTTATTGAAGAGGCTGTCTTTTCTCCACTGTATATTCTTGCCTCCTTTATCAAAGACAAGGTGACCATATGTGCATGAGTTTATCTCTGGGCTTTCTATCCTGTTCCATTGACCTATATTTCTGTTTTTGTGCCAGTACCATACTGTATTGATTACTGTACCTTTGTAGCATAGTCTGAAGTCAGGGCGCCTGATTCCTCCAGTTCCGTTTTTCTTTCTCAAGATTGCTTTGACTATTCGGGATCTTTTGTGTTTCCATACAAATTGTGAAAATTTTTATTCTAGTTCTGTGAAAAATACCAATGGTAGTTTGATAAGGATTGCACTGAATCTGTAGATTGCTTTGGGCAGTATAGTCATTTTCACAATGTTGATTCTTCCAATCCAAGAACATGGTATATCTATTCATCTGTTTGTATCATCTTCAGTTTCTTTCACCAGTGTCTTATAATATAGTTCATACAGTTCTTTTGTCTCCTTGGGTTGGTTGATTCCGAGATATTTTATTCTTTTTGTTGCAGTGGTAAATGGGAGTGTTTCCTTAATTTCACTTTTAGATTTTTCATCATTAGTGTATACGAATGCAAGAGATTTCTGTGCATTAATTTTGTATCCTGCTACTTTACCAAATTCATTGATTAGCTCTAGTAGTTTTCTGGTAGCATCTTTAGGATTCTCTATGTATAGTATCATCTCATCTGCAACAGTGACAGCTTTACTTCTTCTTTTCCAATTTGGATTCCTTTTATTTCTTTTTCTTCTCTGATTGCTGTGGCTAAAACTTCCAAAACTATGTTGAATAATAGTGGTGAGAGTGGGCAACCTTGTCTCCTTCCTGATCTTAGAGGAAATGGTTTCAGGTTTTCACCATTGAGAACGATGTTGGCTGTGGGTTTGTCATATATGGCCTTTATTATGTTGAGGTAAGTTTCCTCTATGCTTACTCTCTGGAGTGTTTTTATCATAAATGGGTATTGAATTTTGTTGAAAGCTTTCTCTGCATCTATTGAGATGATCTTATGGTTTTTCTCCTTCAATTTGTTAATATGGTGTATCACATTGATTGATTTGCATATATAGAAGAATCCTTGCATTCCTGGGATAAACCCCACTTGACCATGGTATATGACCCTTTCTATGTGCTGTTGGATTCTGTTTGCTAGTATTTTGTTGAGGATATTTCCATCTATGTTCATCAGTGATATTGGCCTGTAGTTTTCTTTCTTTGTGACAGCTTTGTCTGGTTTTGGTATCAGGGTGACTGCGGCCTCGTAGAATGAGTTTGGGAGTGTTCCTCCCTCTGCTATAGCTTGGAAGGGTTTGAGAAGGATAGGTGTTAGCTCTTCTCTAAATGTTTGATAGAGTTCGCCTGTGAAGCCATCTGGTCCTGGGCTTTTGCTTGTTGGAAGATTTTTAATCACGGTTTCAATTTCAGTGCTTGTGATTGGTCTGTTCATATTTTCTATTTCTTCCTGGTTCAGTCTCAGAAGGTTGTGCATTTCTTAGAATTTGTCCATTTCTTCCAGGTTGTCCATTATATTGGCATAGAGTTGCTTGTACTAATCTCTTTTGATCCTTTGTATTTCTGCAGTGTCAATTGTTACTTCTCCTTTTTCATTTGAGTCTTCTTTTTTTCTTGATGAGTCTGGCTAATGGTTTATCAATTTTGTTTATGTTCTCAAAGAACCAGATTTTAGTTTTATTGATCTTTGCTATTGTTTGCTTCATTTCTTCTTCATTTATTTCTGATCTGATCTTTATGATTTCTTTCCTTCTCCTAACTTTCAGGGATTTTTGTTCTCTCATTGCTTTACGTGTAAGGTTAGGTTGTTTATTTGAGATATTTCTTGTTTCTTAAGGTAGGATTGTATTGCTATAAACTTCCGTCTTAGAACTGCTTTTGCTGCATCCCATAGGTTTTGGTTCGTTTTGTATTTTTTGTTTTTTGTTTTTTTTGTGTGTGGTACGCGGGCCTCTCACTGCTGTGGCCTCTCCCGTCGTGGAGCACAGGCTCCAGACACACAGGCTCAGTGGCCATGGCTCACGGGCCTAGCCACTCTGCGGCACGTGGGATCCTCCTGGACCGGGGCATGAACCTGTGTCCCCTGCATCGGCAGGCGGACTCTCAACCACTGCACCACCAGGGAAGCCCAGGTCGTCGTGTTTTCATTGTCATTTGTTTCTAGGTTTTTTTGATTTCCTCTTTGTTTTCGTCCGTGATCTCTTGGTTATTAAGTAGTGTATTGTTTAGCCTCCATGTGTTTGTATTTTTTACATATATTTTTCCTGTAATTGATATCTAGTCTCATAGCATTGTGGTCAGAAAAGATACTTGATACTATTTCAATTTTCTTAAATTTACCAAGGCTTGATTTGTGACCCAGGATATGATCTATCCTGGTAAACGTTCCATGAGCACTTGAGAAGAAAGTGTGTTCTGTTGTTTTAGGATAGAATGTCCTATAAATGTCAATGAAGTCCATCATGTTTAGTGTATCATTAAAGCTTGTGTTTCCTTATTTATTTTCATTTTGGATGATCTGTCCATTGGTGAAAGTGGGGTGTTAAGGTCCCCTACTATGATTCTGTTACTGTCAGTTTTGCCTTTTATGGCTTTTAGTATTTGCCTTATGTGTTGATGTGCTCCTATGTTGGGTTCATAAATATTTACAATTTTTATATCTTCTTCTTGGATTGATCCCTTGATCATTATGTAGTGTCCTTCTTTGTCTCTTGTAATAGTCTTTGTTTTAAAGACAATTTGTCTGATATGAGAATTGCTACTCCAGCTTTCTTTTGATTTCCATTTGCATGGAATATCTTTTTCCATCCCCTCACTTTCAGTCTGTATGTGTCCCTAGGTCTGAAGTGGGTCTCTTTTAGACAGCATATATATGGGTCTTGTTTTTGTATCCATTCAGCCAGTCTGTCTTTTGGTTGGATCATTTAATCCTTTTACATTTAAGGTAATTATCAATATGTATGTTCCTATTACCATTTCTTTAATTGTTTTGGGTTTGTTTTTGTAGGTCTTTTCATTCTCTTGTGTTTCCTGCTTAGAGACGTTCCTTTAGCATTTGTTATAAAGGTGGTTTGGTGGTGCTAAATTGTCTTAGCTTTTGCTTGTCTGTAAAGTTTTTGATTTCTCTGTCAAATCTGAATGAGATCCTTGCTGGGTAGAGTAATCTTGGTTGTAGGTTTTTCCCTTTCATCACTTTAAATATGTCCTGCCACTCCCTTCTGGCTCATAGAATTTCTGCTGAACGATCAGCTGTTAACCTTATGGGGATTCCCTTGTGTGTTATTTGTTGTTTTTCTCTTGCTGCTTTTAATATTTTTTCTTTGTATTTAATTTTTGATAGTTTGATTATTATGTGTTTTGGCACGTTTCTCATAGGATTTATCCTGTATGGGACTCCTTGTCCTTCCTGGACTTGATTAACTATTTTCTATCCTATATTAGGGAAGTTTTCAACTATAATCTCTTCAAATATTTTCTCAGTCCCTTTCTTTTTCTCTTTATCCTTTGGGACCCCTATTATTTGGATGTTGGTGCGTTTAATGTTGTCCCAGAGGTCTCTGAGACTGTCGTCAATTTTTTTCATTCCTTTTTTCTTTATTCTGCTCTGCAGTAGTTATTTCCACTATTTTATCTTCCAGGTCACTTATCCGTTCTTCTGCCTCAGTTATTCTGCTATTGATCCCTTCTAGAGAATTTTTAATTTCATTTTTTGTGGTGTTCATCACTGTTTGCTCTTTAGTTCTTCTAGGTCCTTGTTAAATTTTTCTTGTATTTTCTCCATTCTATTTCCAAGATTTTGGATCACCTTTAGTATCATTATTCTGAATTCTGTTTCAGGTAGACTGCCTATTTCCTCTTCATTTGTTAGGTCTGGTGGGTTTTTATCTTGCTCCTTCATCTGCTGTGTGTTTCTCTGTCTTCTCATTTTGCTTATCTTAACTGTGTTTGGGGTCTCCTTTTCGCAGGCTGCTGGTTCATAGTTTCCGTTGTTTTTGGTGTCTGCCCCCAGTGTCTATGGTTGGTTCGGTGGGTTGTGTAGGCTTCCTGGTGAAGGGGACTAGTGCCTGTGTTCTGGGGGATGTGGCTGGATCTTGTCTTTCTGGTGCGCAGGTCCACGTCTGGTGGTGTGTTTTGGGATGTCTGTGGTCTTATTATGATTTTCGGCAGCCTCTCTGGTAATGTATGGGGTTGTGTTCCTACCTTGCTAGTTGTTTGGCATAGGGTGTCCAGCACGTTAGCTTGCTGGTGGTTGAGTGGATCTGGTTCTTGGTGTTGAGATGGAGATCTCTGGGAGATTTTCGCCATTTTATATTACATGGAGCTGGGAGGTCTCTTGTGGACCAGTGTCCTGAACTTGGCTCTACAACCTCAGAGGCACAGCTCTGATGGCTGGCTGGAGCACCAAGAGCCTGTCATCCACTTGGCTCAGAATAAAAGTGAGAAAAAAAAAGAAAGAAAGAAAAAGATAACATAACATAAAATAAAATAATTAAAATAAAAATAATTTTTAAATAATTTTTAAAAAGTAATAAAAAAAAGAAGAGAGCAACCAAACCAAAAGACAAATCCACCAATGATAACAAGTGCTAAAAACTATACTAAAAAAAACCCAAAAACCAAAAAAAAACAGATGGACAGAACCCTAGGTGAAATGGTAAAAGCAAAGCTATACAGACAAAATAACACACAGAAGCATATGCATACACACTCACAAAAAGAGAAAAAGGGAAAAATATATATATATTGTTGCTCCCAAAGTCCACCTCCTCAATTTGGGATGATTTGTTGTCTATTCAGGTATTCCACACATGCAGGGTACATCCAGTTGATTGTGGAGATTTAATCCACTGCTCCTGAGGCTGCTGGGAGATATTTCCCTTTCGCTTCTTTGTTCGCACAGCTCCCGGGATTCAGCTTTTTGGGTTGGACCCGCCTCTGCATGTAGGTCGCCTGAGGGCATCTGTTCTTCGCTCAGACAGGACGGGGTTCTAGCAGCTGATTCATGGGCTCTGGCTCACTCAGGCCGGGGGGAGGGTGAGGTACAGAGTGTAGGGCGAGCCTGCGGCCACAGAGGCCAGTACGACAGTGCACCAGCGTGAGGCATGCCGTGTGTTCTCCTGGGGAAGTTGTCCCTGGATCACGGGACCCTGGCAGTGGCGGGCTGCACAGGCTCCCAGAAAGGGAGGTGTGGATAGTGCCCTGTGCTTGCTTCTTGGTGGCGGCAGCAACAGCCTTAGCATCTCATGCCCGTCTCTGGGGCCCGCGCTGATAGCCGCAGCTCGCCCCCATCTCTGGAGCTCCTTTAAGCAGCGCTCTTAATCCCCTCTCCTCGCGCACCAGGAAACAAAAAGGCAAGAGAAAGTATCTTGCCTCTTCGGCAGCTCCCGACTTTTTCCCGGACTCCCTCCCGGCCAGCTGTGGCGCAGTAGCGCCCTTCAGGCTGCGTTCACACAGCCAACCTCAGTCCTCTTCCTGCGCTCCGACCGAAGCCCGAGCCTCAGCTCCTAGCCCCGCCCACCCCAGCAGGTGAGCAGACAAGCCTCTCGGGCTGGTGAGTGCCGGTCGGCACCGATCATCTGTGCAGGGATCTCTCCACCTTGCCCTCCGCATCCCTGTTGCTGTGCTCTCCTCCGTGGCCCCGAAACTTCCCCCTCCGCCACCTGCAGTCTTCGCCCGCGAAGGGACTTCCTAGTGTGCGGAAACCTTTCCTCCTTCACAGCTCCCTCCCACTGGTGCAGGTCCCGTCCCTATTGTTTTGTCCCTGTTTTTTCTTTTTTTCTTTGCCCTACCCGGTTATGTGGGGGAGTTTCTTGCCTTTTGGGAGGTCTGAGGTCTTCTGCCAGCGTTCAGCAGGTGTTCTGTAGGAGTTGTTCCACACGTAGATATATTTCCGATGTATTTGTGGGGAGGAAGATGATCTCCACGCCCTACTCCTCCGCAATCTTGAAGCTCCTCCCAGGAAGACTCTTTTCAATCACACTTTACCTATATGGAAAAGAAAGCAAATCTCACATTTAGGACATTTTTTCCCTCAAAAGAAGCCAAATCATTCTTTCACAGTAGAGTAAAAGAATATCAGTCTTTCAGTTTAGAATTCTCTGAAAGCCATACATCAAGATAGAACTACTGTAATTGTTGGAATTTAGCTTCAGTGCTATATTCTGAATTTTTTATCGAAACTATCCACATTTTATAGCCTATTTCTCATTTTCTACTGGGATCTCACTATAGAACAGATGCATTAGTAAGAACTGTTGGGTGTTGTTTTTTTTTCAAAGCAATAAAAGAGTTGGAAGAATCAAGTGATTGTAGTTGAGAATTCTCTGGTGTCAGCCCCCTGATACTTGACTTGGTTTGCTAAGTTGTTAAACAGAGTCAAAAAAAAGTAAGTAGCTTCTCCTTCTGCTAAACATATTTATGTCATTGTTTGGCTAAGACTCTTAAGAAAAAGAGTCACACAGCAGTGGTGTGAAAATTTCATCTTCAATTCTTATCACGACAAATAAACTAGAAGCAAAATAGACCACAAGTACTCTGAAACCATGGATGACATGACAAAGAAGTTTGATCTGTATTCAACAGTGAATTGTGAAGACAAGCTATAAACAAGGTATTTGTGGCTGAGATGTTCAATGAAATAATAGATAAGAATTTTCTCTTTAAAGTCAACCTGTATTGACCAAATGTACTTCACTGCATTAAACTAAAACCATAATAAATAAATATTAAGTGTGCTACCAACTATGGCACAAATATGCATGAATCTGTGATTGGCAACAATGCCAAAGATTAGGACTTAGTTTTATAAATGTGTGAAATCAATATGATTCTGAGTTCCTTCTGAGTACAAAATTTTTCAAATTTTCTATATAGTTCAGATTTATTCTGCTTCTAAAACTTCACATATAGCTCAGTGCAACATAGTTAAGAAAAAAATTTTAATATGATCATGTCCAAAGCAGGTATGACCAGAAAGTCTGATTATTCTGATTTACATAATATCCTAGGCCCATCTAAACAAATTATAAAAAGAAAATAAAACTTTGGAAGTTTCACAACTGTCCTAGCTCAATCTACTAAAATCCTTTGGATTAAAAATATTTTATTTGATCCAAATGTGCTAATTAATCAAATACAGTTCTTAAATATAGTCGATAAGGCAGAGGGCACTGTGGTCTAATCTTAACACTTTTCTTTTCTTTTCATACTCTCTTGATGTCTTTTAGTGTTGTACTGAAGTAATTAACTGGAGTGATCTACACAGATAAAGAGTGTGTTCTAATAAAAGGATTTTGATTAAACTTGCTGGCTCCTTCTAATACAGGGAGGGGTTAAATGACAAAAACCTTTTGAACTTGAGAAACCATTTAGCATTTAGTCAACTAAATTATTTTTAGGCTTTGTGCTCCATTATACATTCATAGAATGGATTCCTTGTTTTCCTAGCTGTACTGCGTTGGTAATGACTAAGGAAACAGTAGAGGTGTTTTTTTTTTCCTCTTTGATTGGGGTGATTCTGTGTTCATACAGGTAAATCAGAAGTGTCATCACCTCATCTTGATACCCCAAAGACTACTGCTTTCAGGTCTATGGAAATGATTTGTTTTCTTGTGTAAAATCCAAATGACCAGAACATAGTAAAGAGGAGGAAATGTAAGAGTTCTGTGTTGTGCAGTGAATTCCCTCATGTTTTATAATAATAATTGTAAATATTTATCAAGTGCTTACAATGTTTTAGGTACTAAGTCCTTTGGAAGTATTCTATTGTTAAAACTCACAACAATCCTATGAGATAAAAAGTTATGATAATTTCAAGTTTACTTCAAGGAATTTGAGGCTTAGAGATAATAAGCAAATTGCCTCTGGTCACGTAGCTAATAAGCACAGTTCCAGGGTTCAAATGCATGCAGTCAAACCTCGGCAGCTAGTCTTTTAATCAATACACAGGCTGTCTTCACACTGAATCTGACAGAATGTTCTGCTGAATCCGTATGTCCTCAGAGTTGTGTAAGTTAAAAGTAACTGAAAAACTTATATTCTTTTATTTTCTTTCTTTCTTTCTTTCTTTCTTTCTTTCTTTCTTTCTTTCTTTCTTTCTTTCTTTCTTTCTTTCACAGCAGGTTCTTATTAGTTATCTGTTTTATACATATTAGTGTTTATATGTCAATCCCCATCTCCCAATTCATCCCACCACCACCCACCATCATCCCCCCTCCACACACTTTCCCCCCTTGGTGTCCATACGTTTGTTCTCTACATGTGTGTCTCTGTTTCTACCTTGCAAACCAGTTCAACTGTACCATTTTTCTAGATCCCACATATATGTGTTAATATACGATATTTGTTTTTCTCTTTCTGACTTACTTCACTCTGTATGACAGTCTCTAGGTCCATCCACATCTCTACAAATGACCCAGTTTCGTTCATTTTTATGGCTGAGTAATATTCCACTGTATATATGTACCACATCTTCTTTATCCGTTAGTCTGTCGATGGGCATTTAGGTTGCTTCCATGTCCTGGCTACTGTAAATAGTGCTGCAATGAACCTTGGGGTGCATGTGTCTTTTTGAATTATGGTTTTCTCTGGGTATATGCCCAGCAGTAGGATTTCTGGGTCTAGATTCTTTTAAACTGTAAGAAAATAATTAAGAATTGAACAGCAGCAAGATTACATTATGGGTGAACTCTGTATAGGTTTATTGACTAATTAAGGCATATATAGCAGTACACAAAACCCTGTCTTGCTTGTTCTGTTTCTGCCGCATTAAAAGTCTTCTGTTATCAGAGTCCCAGTCTCAGGCTTGAATGAGGTTGTCGTTCTTTTCAGTTTCAGGCTTGTGTTAGAGTCCTGTCTGCAGAAGTGTTGGCCTCTGGGGACTCCTTCCACGTTTGCTTAAATCGAATCTCTGCCATGAAAAACATTCTGTCCTCTTCACAGATGCCACGGTTATTCTGTTGCCTTTACTTTATATTCTCCTATCTGTATCTTCGCATGTTCATTATATGGATGAATGGTGAAGAACAATTTTTGTTTAGGCAGAAAAACATACACTTTTTCTTTCTATGTATTTGTGTTTTACATAACGTATTACAATCATCTGTTTGGGCTCAATTTCTCTGAGTTACCTGCCATCCTTTTTACTGTCCTTCCTCAACGCATGAAATTTTATATTGGTTTCTCAAGTTGAACTTAGTGGCCTCTGCTTTGCTAGGAAGAGTTCACAGATGTCTTTGACACTGTCTGTTCACGCTCCTGGAGGAGGTTTGCTACAAATGCTGGCCTGGTATGGGGGCAATTCATAGGGCCATTATGCTCACCCCTGGAGTTTTGTCCTTTGGGACTCACTCAGCTCCACCTGGCTGCCTGGCTGAGACAGGCCCTGGGCCAGTGTTGACCACACCAGCCTGAGAAGGTCAGAATGTAATACCTATATCTTCTCTCTCAGAAAGACTAAAGAGAACATACTGTTGATGTACATCTCGGTCTTTGGAGCAAGCTCTCTTTGTATTTTCACTTGCTCGAAGGTATCTAAAATTGCTTTTCCTTAGTATTGGAGTAGAAAAGTGAAGGCATGTAGATGGATTTAGAAGGAATAGAGTCCAAGCCGACTGTTTATAATTTGAAGTTTGGCTATGCCTTCTTTCACAAAAAAAAAAAAAATCATTTATGGCTCATTATAGCTCACTCACATTCTACTTGGACAATTGAGAAAAAATTCTAATAATTAAAAAAAAAAAATTCACCTTTTGCCCTCCATTTTCATCCCTGATATTTCTCTAAAGGATAACCTGTTTTAGATGATCTTGCTTTTTTGCCACAATTCCGTATGCCATGATATCTGCCATCTACTTGAAAACCCTTGAGCATCAAAACTGTAACGTACATGTGCTAGTTAATTTAAACTATGTTAAACTAATTGGTTGCTCTACTAAGGAATGCATGCTCCAGGAACGATCAGAAAGGCTACATTCTGATCTTATCTCTGAGTAATCTTACACTTTTGCAAATTATCATATTGAAGGTCTGAAATGGGTTTCCACTGGTGAAATCTGGGTCTTCTGAACATGATCACTATTAGATTTAAGATGTTGGTAGAACTGAGGATATTTAAGATTGTAATTTGGCAAAAACACTTCAGCTATAATACATACCTGATCCTTAGGTGATCAAGGTAAGAACTGAGGGAACCCTGTAACCTTTATTTTTAAAGATGGCACCTGAGCCCTGATTCCTAAGCAGTCCTGAGTCCAGGCATGTAAGGTAGAATTTCTGGTTGCCAGATGCAGCTATAAGGATGAACAAATATTTTTTCTGGAATACCATGACAACAGTCTTCAGCGAACCTTATATGCAAAAAAGTAGCTGGTTCATGGAAAAAGGCAGAAAGCTGAGACACCACCAAATTTATAGAACCAGTTGAATAAAGTGTTTTAAATTTACTAGGTACTAAGTATTTATTTAATAGATGTTGTATACATGGTAGAATTTGGACTGAGACTTGGTTTTGTGATAAGCTGGTAGTGAAGCTATGGAAAAATAGCTAAATCTCATTCCACTCTAAGATTTCAGAATCTGTCATTATTACCAAAAAAGAATCAGAGTTATGTGTAACCAAATTGGCATGGGTCAGATAGCAATTTTTGTCTATATTCCATTTTATCCTAAGTTTTTCATCCACAAATTATCGTCAGCTCTCCTTGTACTTTCTACTTCTCTCTTCACTGTTTTAATTCTGATTATTTTAAATGTATTTTTCTAAGACATTAACAAAAAGAATTATTTCTCTAGTTACTGAAAAGCCTGCCTTCCCTTCCTTCCCAGCAGCAATTTGTAGGACTTTTCACTTAATCTTTGCACTTCCTTATCTCCATTTCACTTTGCATCTTAACGTCTCTGATACTTCCCAAATCAGATCGCCACATGCCTCTTTGTTAATTAAGCCAATGAGCACTTTTCACTTTGTCTCTCATTTGGCCTCCTGGCAGCATTTCAAACAACTGGCCTCTCTCTAGACTTCAAGGCACTACTCTTGCCTCATTCAGTCTTTTCATTCTGATGATAATTCTGGGCTCATTTTCTTCTGTCCAGTCCTTAAATATTTATATCCCCGAGTAAACAATAAACCAAACATTGTGTTTACTGCAACACGTTCGTGCTCTTCTCCAACACTAATGAGATGCATGCTGTGTGGTGCTTGCCCACCTGCAGCCTTCTGTTGGCTGTGTATCTGCAGGGGAGTTTAAGTTCTGTACTGCCGGGGTCCTGTGAAGCCATCACCTCCTCTCTGGTTCTTATTTCAGTTGAAAACTAAAAGGTTTCTTTTGCTCTGATTATTTCTAAACTATTTAAAAAGTAAGTACAGGGAAAGGGACTGTAGAAGTCTTAGCAGTCACTGCAATCAAAGCCTATGACTGCTTTGAAGACAAGGCTGAAGCTGACCTTCCTCATCAAAACAACAGCAAAATCTTATAATTTAGCACTAGAGAGATTTAGGGGTTTCCCTCTCAGAAAGCTGAGGGTCACTCTGAGGAATGGGTGGAAAGAAATATGAAAGGATTGACAAGTATTTTAACTTCTAATTTGAGAGACTACCAAACGATTCCTGTGAACTGCATGTCCTAGATGAAGTAGTAATGACATTGCAAGCGTGATTCTCTGAGAGATAGGAACAGGGAAGGAGTAATTATAGTTTGCAAAACATCATCAGCTGATTCTAATTTACTGGTTTTCCATACTGTCTGTGAAACTGAGAAATCAAAGAGGGCATTTTGTTCAATGACAAACTGATGATATATAGGTTTTGTTTTCACATTTGGAAAATGAAAACTGAGCTAACAGAGACACAATAATAATATGTTATTTGAAATATTATAACATCTTGACTGTCAAAGGTAAAGCATTTTGAGTAAGGTTATTTCCTAATCATGTGATTATATCTATAATTTGGATAATGTGTGTAGAATGTATTCCAAAATATTAAATATTATTAAAATATTTATTAAATTAATAATTATGTTTTATTAATTATTAAAACATAATTTTAAATGACAAAAATTTGTTATTAGATTTTGGCTATTTTTATTTAAAACTAATTTGGAAGTATTTTATAATTTCCCATACCTATTTCTATCACCATTGTTAATGGAGAAATGATTACCTATACAGACAACTCAAAAATGTATCTTTCCGGGCTTCCCTGGTGGCGCAGTGGTTGAGAGTCCACCTGCCGATGCAGGGGACACGGATTCGTGCTCCGGTCTGGGAAGATCCCACGTGCGGCGGAGCGGCTGGGCCTGTGAGCCATTGCCGCTGAGCCTGCGCGTCCGGAGCCTGTGCTCCACAACGGGAGAGGCCACAGCAGTGAGAGGCCCGCATACCACAAAAAAAAAAATGTATCTTTCCAACTCAAATATCTCTATTAGTCAATCAACTAATAAAAATTTCCCCAAAGGTATCCTCCACAATCAGAAAATCCCCATGAATAACACAAATTCATCCTCTTCCCTAACACACTGTTAACTTGTCTGTTTTCTACACTGAGGAAATGGCAAATTCCAAAGCTGGAAACTTGAGAGTCATATGTTATTTCCCTTCTTGGGAAGCAGTTAAGGGGATTAATAATGTGGAGTCTCCGGAATAAGAGCATCTGATCTTGGCTTTACCACTTATTAGCTCTGTGGCCTTGACAAGTTAACTACTTAACATCTCCAAGTCTTGGCTCACTTCTTCATAAGATAAGAATCATCATAGTACCTACCTCATAAAATTAATGTGAGCATTAAATGAGATAATGAATGAAAGACACTTAGCATAGTGTCATTCCCATAGTAAGGTCTCAATACAAGCTGGCTGTTATTATTATTATTACCCAATTCAAATCTGTATGGTTTCCCTCATTTCTAGGAAATATGATATATGCTCTGAGATTATATCTTCAACTTTATTTATTTGCCTTTTTTTTTTTTTTGCCAGAAATTCTCTAATTTTCCCTTGAGTGAGTCATACTGATCCGTTTGTAATTCTTTACATGCCCCAGCCTGACCTCTAGACTTCAGGACTAACCGTTCTCTGCATTAAGCACTCTTCCCTCCTTCGCCAGTAGGTGGCACCAGCTTAAACATCATTCAAGATTCAGGAGTTTTCCAAGTAACCTTCCAAGACTTCTCCTTCTTACTTAGGATAGGTTCTTTTCCCCTCCCAAGACTCTGATAGCAGTCATGCTTATCTCTTACAGGGCATGAATTATATTACAGGATAATTTCCTCTTCTGAAGTCTACTCTTTATGAAAAAAATGCCCATTGTGTATGGTTCTTTTTGGTTTTCTTTTCTTAGTTTTGTCTTTAAACATTGGGACTTAGAAAAATAATAGGTACTGTAAATAAATATTCCAAATGGACAAATTTGCCTCCCCCCTTTTAAAATATCTATATATTTCTTACCTTCATAAACAAATAGCCACACTAGCCTATTTAGCCTCCTATTAAATACATAGCTGAACTTATATCTCTTTACCCTGCTCTGGATCCCATAACTAATAACATTATGAACATAAATATGTTGTTGGTTTTGTCCTTTTCAATGCAAATCGAGGAGGTGGAGTTTTAAAAATCTCTTCTAATGAGCTAATGTAGATATTCAGAATAATTCTTTTGAAGCAGGAGAGTCCTTTTCAGCTCTTCAAAATATTTTAATTCTTTGCTGTCCCTCTAACCTATGTTACACTTATTTTATAGTAAACTACTCACTTTAATTGGGTTTTCTGACTGTTATTTTACTACAAAGAGTGCGTGATTATACAAAAACAGACCTCTCATTTCTTCTACTTTTAAAAAATGAGGATCATAAAAATGATTTAAAGCTACGCAAATTTCAGAGTAGAAATTTGTTTTTACACCATCATGCACTTAGTAGTTTTTACTTTCCTGGGTACTCATATTTTTGCTTCCATTGAGTTGCTGATTGAGCTGCTGTTGTATTTTGTTATTCACAGGTAGATGTTAGATGAAGTTATAGGTAAGATTGCAAGTCCCTATACATAGCCAGTATAAACTGAGTCAGCTAAAAATCACTGAACATTCTTAGTTAGGGAGTTCAATACAGGATCAAAGCATAGAGTGGAGAAAAGTGACCTCAAATCGAACCCATCTTGCACTGCTGTTTGTCAACAGTAAATTACCTCTGATTTTAAACAAGAGAAGGAAAAACTGCTGGCAACCTGTGATTGTGCTTCATATAAGGATCAATACAAAGGAGAATAGCCTTTTTAGCTTTTTCCAAGTTCTGTGACTTCCTGGAGCAAATTGGCAGTACTTTTTGATCATTCTCAATTAATAGCACTCTCTCCCTAAGCCAGGGAACCTATAGTCCTGTGGGACAATGGGGCACTGGGGGCTTCCCAAATAATGGGAGTGGTAGAGTCTGAAGATTGCTTTGAGTTAAAAAAAAAAAGAAAAAAGCAATTGATTTTCACCTTCTATAAATGGAATTAGGAACTCAGAACTATGTGCCAGGGAAAGGAGCCAGGTAAAATTTTGTGTATTTTGCAAGCCTTATTTTGAAGTGTGCAAACCAGTGATTTCTGGAGCAATTTCATGTCAAAAAGACACTAAACTTGAACTCTTTTCACCAAATTGTTGAACATGTTTCATACAGATTTTTTTTCTTTCCATGATGGTGAAAACAAACTATAATCCTACCCTATTCCTGAATGCAGATGTTTCATTTTTATAAATTTTTCAGCAAGTCTTGAATTATGAAGAAACACTGACACATGAATAACTTGAGCGTGTCTCAACATTTGATTTAGAGAATGGCTTAAAATTAATCCTTTTCAGCTTATCCTAAAACTCTTGGCAAAACAAAACAAACAAACAAAATGGGTGAAAGGTTCCAAATCACTTAAGTTATTACCATTCCTGCTGCCAAAGTGAAACACAGTTTATTGTGTTGAGAAGAGAGGGGAGGGAAAAAACAGGCAAAAGGAAATGGGAGGAAAAGTAGAGCAGAATAGAAAGGCAAAAAGAAAAACGAAAGAAATGCATCTGTTAAGTAAAAGTAAAGTGTTGTTAGGAAGGTGGGCACTGGGACAAGATAGGCCTATGTTCTGATTCCAAATTTTGATCACATTTATGTATGTAATTTTGGTTTCACCTTTTGGGAATAATAATAAAGGACATAGTAAGCACTCAATAAATATTACTTATTAATCATAAAATATCATTCAGAAGCCTGAATTCCAGTAGGCTCCTAAGCTTCTTTTTAGGTAACAAAAGTTATATCCTATATTGATATGTTATAAATTTGCATGGTGACCATTCACAGAATAGTACTTGAGTGTAAATCAATTTGCAGAATTGTTTGTGGCAAATCGGCTGGGGAGGAAATGGCCATATTGAATCTTCCTGATGAAATTTAGTTGTATCTTGAAATTATGATATTTTTCCCTTTAATACATTAAATGGAATTAATGGCTACAAATAAGACTGAACAAATGCAGTGAAATAAAATGTATCAAATAAAAAAATAAAAATAAGATATTTAAGAAAGTTGTGCTTATATTAATGGATAGATCATTAAAGAAAACCTAGAAAATCCTAATAGAAATACAATATTTATTTACTTAAAAAAGATTAATTGCCTCTCTGTAACAGGTTTTGTGTGTGTGCCTATGTATAACCTGGTCTATACACAGACACCATTACTATTCTTATGGAACTCATTACTTAGTGGGGGCTACAGTCAACCATCAAGTAAATAAGCAAGTGCATCATTACAAAATGAATTTATACTATGTTTATAAAATAAACACACATGAGAGAATAGTAGGAAGTAGCTACTTACATGAAGGTAGTCAGGGAAATCATATCTGAATTAGTAAAATTTAAGCTGAAACTTGAAAGAGAAGACATAACCAGTTATCAGTAGAGGTAGGAAGTAGGATGATCCAGACAGAGGGATGCCATGTATAACTGCTGAACAGCAGGAGAGAAGATGCAACTTGACTGAGGAGAGTATGTGAGGGTAACTGACATAAAATGAAGTTCAAAGTGAATGGTGCTTGGATTGGATTTATGTTTAAAAAAAAAAAAAAGACTCTTAGTAGATGCCTCACTGTTGGACTATAAGAAGTAGGAGGAAGATGGAAATAGGCTATGTCCTTTGTTATTCAAAGTATATGGTATGTGAACCAGCAGGGTCAACATTACTTGGGAGCTGGTTAAAAATGCAGAATCCCAGAGCCCACTCCAGGCTTAGGGAAATTTACTCTGCATTTTAATAAGATCTCAAAATGATTCATACGCACATTATTATGGTTTGAGAATCCCTGGTGTAGGTGATTACTGAAGGTGACTTGGATGTGATGGGCAATGGTTTGGATGGAAAGAACTGTATTGATTCAAGATATATTTTGTATATTATTTAACGAGGTAATGTAATGAAGTAAGTTTTTTGGGGTTTTTTGCGGTACGCGGGCCTCTCACTGTTGTGGCCTCTCCCGTTGCGGAGCACAGGCTCCGGACGCGCAGACTCAGCGGCCATGGCTCGCGGGCCCAGCCGCTCCGCGGCATGTGGGATCTTCCTGGACCAGGGCACGAACCCGTGTCCCCTGCATCGGCAGGCGGACTCTCAACCAATGCACCACCAGGGAAGCCCCGAATTAAGTATTTTTTTACCTCTTCCATCAACCTACTCCTGAACGATTGGGAGAAATAAACATGTTCTGTGCTGCCAGGCTTGAGTTCTGTCACCCAAACTGAAAAACACATTTAGTCTCTTGCTTTATTAAACAAACAACAACAACAACATGTGTAACATGTCACTTTTACTCCATAGCATATTTTTATTGCATTATAAAATTATAGGTCATTAATTAAAACTATGATTAAAAATTTGATATATTTAGTATGTGGCTTTATGTAACTTTATGCACCTTGAATATACCAATAACATATCTAAAAAGTTACTAAAGCATAGAATGTATTTAATACTATGACAAAGAATAAAACTTTGAAGGCATTGGGATTTGGACATCTATTAAAAATAAATATGCTAATATCTCTTCAGTTAACATTAAATAAACGTTTCTCTGTGCTGATTATGTGCCAGGCTATGCCCTGTGATGGTGTGAATTAGAGAAACTGTCATCTAGCGGAAAAAAAGCTTGCCCTGGAATTGAACAATGGGAGAAAAATAGGGTAAAGACTTTCATGTTTTCCTAATTTGAATTGTCTACCTTTTAGGTAAATGTGCATTCATATTAAATATATTCAAACAGCTTAGTAAATCAGAATGTGATTAGCTAAAAAGCAACACTAATCTACTTGCAAATCCCATTCTCTGGGAAATGAAGAAAGATGGAAAGGCTATTTGAAATGGTAACATCTGACCTATTACAAGCTCCGGTGAAAAAAAGGAAATACTAAGACTGCTGCAACAAAACAAACCCATAAAAGCACAAAAGGGGAGTGCAAGCCATTTGCCTTTACAACAGCTGCACCATGCAGATGAATCAAAGCACTGCCAGCAATAAACGAATCTGGTCAATGTCAGTTTTCCCCAGGCATCTGCTATTGTCGCTAGTGATTTTACTGAAGATTACCCATCAGTTAGTGCAGATTTGTTTTTTAATTGGCCCTCACCACACCTGCCACATTTTTCTTGTTCTTGGTCCCAGAAGCTTTTGGAGAGAAGAAGAAGGTGGCTACCTGGAGAATATATTCTTAAAGGACACCATGAAGGACATTCATGAGAACAATTAAGTTTTTAATACCAGAGGGAAAAAAAGCACCCTAGTTTAATGTAAGAAAAAAGGAATATAGGGCAATCATTAGTAAATTAGGAAGAAATAGCCAAAGCATCTTCATTATTATAATCTCAGCCTTGGAAGGTGATCATTTTCACAGTATTTTTAAGCATTTCATATAATAGTCAAGTATGACATGCTGGAAGTAAATTATGAACAGGTGGGCAGGGTGTCTGGAGGGCAGCACCACTCATCAGGTTGACAAAGCAGCAAGACAGATCACAGGATAATCAGCAGGTGGGTAGGGAAGCAGCAGGCAGAATGATTTGCTACATAATATTTGGCATTAATTACAACTGTTGAAATGCTGGGAGTGGTTTTATTTTAAGGTAAAGAAAACGAATATGTTTTTCAATTTCATTTTACCTTAGTGGTTTCTATATTTTGGAATTATTGCATATTACAATTTTATTATGATCTACAGATATTGTACATTGGCATAATGTATTTCAGATCATATTTACAAATTCACAAGTACATTTTTTGAGTTTCTCCTAGCTATGCCCTATATGTTCTAGAAATGAATATAGAATTATAGAAATGAAGATGTGAAAAATATCATAATTGTTTTTTACCTTATTGGTTCATATGAGTAGGTTAAATCATCACTAAAATGAAAACAGTGTATAAATGCCATTGGAAGTTTAAACTTTGGACCAATATACAATACTAAACAAGTATATTAATACTAAAAGTAGCAACAGATTCAAAGGTCAGTTTTTTGGAGAATCTGTACACTACTGTAAGGAAAAAATACATTATTACTAATGAGATTAACCCATTTTAGGACCTCAGCTCTTTTTAGGGTCTATTAAACTGAAAAAAATATTTTTGTGAATGAATTTGGCTTTTTTTAGGGGCTAAATTCAGTAAGTAAATGATTAGATAAGAGTATTTTCCTGAAAAAAGATTGTAAAAGAGAAGGAAGAGAAGGGCTAGGGAAATAAAACATAAGAGCACTGGATTCTACATGAGAGTAGGAATAGGAGTGAGTTGAGAGACAATGTTGAAAAACCTCAAAATGTTGCCCCAAAGGAGTGTTGCCTTTGGGTTTTGGCTTGTTAATATAAGGGAATGTAAAATACTTATACATGGATACTAACTGTTATGGACTGAATGTGTCCCCCCAAAGTTCATATTTTGAAATCTTAACCCGCCATGTGATGTTATTAGGAGTCGGGGCTTTGGGGAAATAAGTAGGCCATGAGGGTGGAGCCCTCAAAATAGGATTAGTGCCCTTTTAATAAGAAACATGAGATCTTCCTATCTCACTGCTCTGCACCATGTGAGGATACCAAAAGAATTTATCCATCTGCAAACCAGGAAGCCAGCTCTCACCAGACACTGGATCTGCGGGCACCTTGATCTTAGACTTCCCAGCCTCCAGAACTGTGGGAAATAAATGGTAGTTGTTTAAGCCACTCAGTCTGTGATAGCTTGTTATAACAGCCCAAACTAGGACAGTATTTTTTTTTTTTTTTTGCGGTACGCAGGCCTCTCGCCGCTGCGGCCTCTCCCACTGCGGAGCGCAGGCTCCAGACGCGCAGGCCCAGCGGCCATGGCTCACGAGCCCAGCCGCTCCATGGCATGTGGGATCCTCCTGGACCGGGGCACGAACCCGTGTCCCCTGAATCCGCAGGCGGACTCTCAACCACTGCACCACCAGGGAAGCCCTAAGACACTATTTTAAGCGTTTTAAGAGAATAGGAGAGAGATAAAGGAAATATAATAATTGGTTGTGAAATTTTACTATATTTCATTATGAATCATTGACCCATACAGAGAAGTTTTTCATGTTCTTCAAATGTCATTTAAGTCTCAACAAGAAACACTCATTTAAAATTCATCCCTTTCTGGGGACTTCCCCAGCAGTCCAGTGGTTAAGACTCCACGCTTCCACTGCAGGGGCTGTGGGTTTGATCTCTGGTCAGGGAACTAAGATCCCACATGACGTGCAGCGTGGCCAAAAAAATAAAAATAAAATAAATAAAATTAAAATGTTTAAAATTCATCCATTTCCCATTAAGCTAGAGTTCAGCATACTTAATTGAAAGAAGGAAGTTTGCAAGTTTTACAAATATTAAAAATAAAAAAAAGGATTAGTAACTCCCTCATTAACTGCTTTATAAAATGACTTATTTTCTTTCTATATTTAAGAAGTTTTTTGCCTTATGCCTAATTTATATTAGTAAAATCGCATGTATACCTTACATTCTTGAAGGTGACTCCATTGTCCATATCCCAGGCTACAGGTGCCTAATGGAAGTGTCATTGTTGATGAATAAAAGGGATGAATAACTATTCCTTTGTACAGTGGCTACTTTTCAGTCCCTCCAGAAGGAGCTTTTCCCACTGTGCTTGAGAAGTAGATGGAAAATATCCATGATTGAATATGAGTTTATATATCTCCTATATCTAGGGGACAATGGGCTTAGTATAAAAGTGTGAACAACTCTGCGCTGATAGAGGGAAATTGACCTCATCCTCACATTCAAAGGTAGTTTGGGAAGTATTTTTCCTATATAGTGAATTCATAAATGTAAAGCACTTAGAATGGAGCCTGGTTTGTATTCACTATATATGTGCTAATTGCACTTCTTATTGTCACTGATTGATTGATTGATGTAGTAATTGTGCTTTGATGACCATCTTAAAGATGCCTAGGAGTCAACAGGACTTCTATTTTGGTATTATGCAACTCTTTTTAGCAGAAAATGTGGTTTCTCACTAAATATTTACCGTGGTAAACTGAAAAAAATACCTCCCAAAAATATATCCATGTTTTAATCCCTAGAACCTGTGAATGTTACTTTAAATGGCAAAAGAAAGAAAGAAGGAGAGAAAGAAAGAGAGAGAGAGAAAGAGAAAGAAAGAAAGAAAGAGAGAGAGAGAGAAAGAAAGAGAGAGAGAAAGAAAGAAAGAAAAGAAAGGGAGAAAGAAAGAAAGAAAGAAAAAAGAAAGGAAAGGAAGAAAGGAAGAAAGAAAGAAAGAAAGAAAGAAAGAAAGAAAGAAAGAAAGAAAGAAAGAAAGAAAGAAAGAAAGAAAGAAAGAAAAAGAAAGAAAGGAAGAAAAAGAAAGAAAGAAGGAAAGGAGGGAGGGAGGGAGAAAGGAAGAAAGAAAAAGAAAAACAGGCTCTTTGTATCTTTGATCAAATTATGGATTTTGAGATGAGGTGATTATCTTGAATTAGCTAAATGCAGTAATGCAGTAACATGATAACATGTATCCTTATAAGAGAGAGGCAGAGGGAGATTCTATCACACAGAGGAGGTGACATGAAGACTGAGTGGAGTTGTTTGAAGAGGTTGGTCTTTTTTTTTTTTTTTTTGGCTGTGTTGGGTCTTCGTTGCTGCATGCAGGCTCTCTAGTTGTGGCGAGCGGGGGCTACTCTTCGTTGTGGTGTGCAGGCTTCTCATTGTAGTGGCTTCTCTTGTTGCGGAGCATGCGCTCTAGACGTATGGGCTTCAGTAGTTGCAGCACATGGGCTCGGTAGTTGTGGCTCACGGGCTCTAGAGTGCAGGCTCAGTAGTTGTGGTGCACGGGCTTAGTTGCTCCGCAGCATGTGGGATCTTCCTGGACCAGGGCTCGAACCCGTGTCCCCTCCACTGGCAGGTGGATTCTTAACCACTGCGCCACCAGGGAAGCCCGAGGAGTCTGGTCTTGATGACTGGAGTGATGTAGCCACAAACCAAGAGAAGCTGCCAGCCACAAAGAACTGGAAGAGGCGAGGAACAGATTCTCCCCTACAGACTCCAAAGGAGCCCTGCTGACACCTTGCTGTTGACCCTGTGATACTGATTTCAGGCTTCTAGCCTCATGGGGAACAGTGAGAGAATACATTTCTGTTGTTTTAAGCCACCAGTTCTATTATAATTTGTTATAGCAGCCACAGGAAGCTAATATGTTAACCCAAATAAGCAAGTGCAGTCTGTCCACCTATAACCAGTGTTTATACTGACCACCATCTACCCTCCCCCCAAGTTCCTGTTTTAAATCACTGGATATAGTTGCCATGAGGAAAGTGCTGGTCCTTTGATACCTACTGAGTTCATTTGTGCTAGAGTGCTGTTACATCAGTTTAGAAATACTGCTGTATCCAAACACAGATTCTGCTTCTTACACCCATGAATCCTGAGTTACTGGTAACTGCAAATTTACAACTGCTTTTCTCTCTTGGGAGGGAGAAGGAAACTAATATCTGTTGCTGCATTCCTACCATATTCTAGGCGTATCATAGATCTCCAAAGCTGCTGTCCTCAATTCCCAGGTGACTTCAAATATGAGCAAACAGCTATTAACATTGCAAAAGAGATGCATCTAAGGTCAAAGACATAGTAGGAGATTATCCATACCTATATCTATGCAGACTCCTGGTAGATTGTACAGGAGATGTGGGCTATCTTAACTTTAGGAATTAAGAGGAAAGAATAGATTTTTCATAGGATAATCATCTGATCTATTGATCAATACTGAGAGTTCCCTGAATTGGAATTGAGACAAGAATTCTAGCCTCCATATGCAAGTAGCTGGTGATGTGAGTTAAAACTCTTGTATTAAACAATGGTAAACCCCCTAACTGAGTGTCTTTGTTTTAAAAGGTTTTATCATTCACCAAATCAATATTTTCCAGCTATTTGTATGATCTCTGCATTTGGGAAGTTGGCAAATGGGCCAAAGGGAAATACAGCACAGGTCACAAAAGTGTGCTCTCATGAAAAGATGTGAGGGAAGCTTCCATAAATATGTCTGAATTCTGATGAAAGGCAACAATGAAATTCTCATCTTCTAGAATAGAATTTGATTTGCTGCTAGGAAAATGCTAAAAGTGTGAAAAAATGGGGAATGGAAAAAGTTTATTTTGTTGTTTATTTGTTGTTTTAATTGCCTAGAATCCATTTCAAATGGAAATAGAATGTCCTTATGGAAGTAGGGTAGAAAACACTTGCCTTACTTCTATGTCCAATCAGATATCACAATATCAAAAACTCTATGAGCCAGTCAAATTTTTAACTTTTTTTTCTGTTTTTCTATTGTTATCTCTTTTCCTGTTTTTCTATTGTTATCCTAAGCCTTAAAGGGCCATGGCTCCAGAAATGAGACCTAGAACGGAATTCATTTCTATGGAATAATAATAATAATTACAATAATAATGATAGTACTTCATTAGGAGTTTATTATGTGTTTTAAATACATCATAAACATTTTAATATACATGTGTAAAATGTGTATGAGTATATATATAGACATACACACACACATACATATATAAAATCTTAAGTGTGTAATACACATAACAAGCAGTGGTATTGGTGAGAAAGCATAGAGTATTTAAGAGACTGGATTTTAGAACCAGAATGCCTAGCTTGAAAAGCTGCTCTACAATTTATTAACTCTGTCACTTTTCAGAATTCCCTCAACTTCCCTGCATCCCGGTGTCCTTACCTGTAAAATGATAAGGTTAAGAGGATCCTCCTCGCCTGCTTTGTTGGAAGAATTGATGAGCTGGGCACACAAAGCAATTGGAACAGTTCTTGCTTATGTTAAGTTTTTAATAAATTATAATTAACTCCTACCAATCTTCATCACAACCTTCCGCAGTTCATATTTTTAATCCCATTTTATATGGCAGGAAACTGATGGTGTTTCCATAAATTTACCAAGTACGTGTAACTAGGAAGTGCAGATGCTGGTGTGTGAGCCCAAATTTCTCTCTCTCTCTGTATCTCTCTCTCTCTAGCTTGAGATACAATTACATTTCCTCACTATTAGTACAGCTGGTAGTACTTATCAGGTGTGACACATATCTGCTTTATTTTTTCTAATTTAAAAAAATAAAGAAAATTATAGCACCTGGCATACAATAAGCACACAAGAAACATTAGCTCATTTTTTTTTTTAGGATTGTTAAACTTATTTGCCCTTCATTGTTAAAGACCTTATCTTCCTAGTCACTGTTTTCTCAGCATTTATTACCACAATTAAATCACAAAGAACTTCTACATAACAGTTTTGCAACAGAGAAATTTATACATAGTTTATGGGGGAAAACATGTTTAGTTATTAAATGGACTTAATAATGAACTTTTGGAACCCAGTCTCCATATGGCTTGGAATGTGAATATCATTGTGTACGTCTTCCCAAATTGCAATAATTATCAGTTGTTTTTGGTTTTGAACTCTTGGCCTTAGTCCCAGACCTTAATTACCATTCTTTTTCAGTCTACTCTGAATTTCACTGTAGAGACACCTCTGCTGGGTTTTTGCTGTGGCTACACGCATCAGGCACCTTGACATAAGAAGTGTGTCTCTGTGTCTGTGCTATTCTCACATCGTCCACTTCTCTCATTGCCTTGTCTAACCATCAGGACAAGAGCAGCATTTTAAATTCTTTCTCTCCTAAGTCTCCTTCTTTTTCTTGAGGTCAGGTTACCTAATTTCTCTATCCTGAAGAATTAACTTTTAAATTCCTCTCAATAATGAAGAATCAACCTCTCCCATACATTTCTGTTGTAGCTAATGCTACCTAAAATCATTTCTAGAACATCATAAATTGCTTAAGCAACAAGGATTTAATAAGTTTCTTAAGGGCTTTCCCTGGTGGCACAGTGGTTGAGAGTCCGCCTGCCGATGCAGGGGACGTGGGTTCGTGCCCTGGTCCAGGAAGATCCCACATGCCGCGGAGTGGCTGGGCCCGTGGGCCATGGCCGCTGAGCCTGCACATCCGGAGCCTGTGCTCCGCAACGGGAGAGGCCACAACAATGAGAGGCCCGCGTATGGCCAAAAAAAAAAAAAAAAAAAAAAAAAAGGTTACTTAAGAAAAACTGCTCTAGAAGTCTGTTTTTTAAAAAAGCCAGAATACCTTAGACAAATATGATTTTGCTCTTAACAAAAATTTTGTCTTTACAAATCTTAACAATCTTATAAATATGCTCAGCTCAAGATGAGGAACTTGCATATTTGCAGCTATAGATACAAAATAAGTACATTTGACCCTTGAATGAGATGCGTTTGAACCACAGGTCCACTTACACATGAATTTTTTTCAATAAATAGGTATAACAGTATTACAAGATCCATGGTTC
The DNA here is from genome assembly GCF_964374135.1 of Grampus griseus. Taxonomy (NCBI): domain Eukaryota; kingdom Metazoa; phylum Chordata; class Mammalia; order Artiodactyla; family Delphinidae; genus Grampus; species Grampus griseus. The sequence continues at coordinate 12,826,037 of NC_139017.1, read as the reverse complement.
CAATGCATGGACACACAACTGTGTATAGGGATTCCTGACTATAAAGTTAAATGCAGATTTTTGACTTCAAGGAAGGTCAGTTTCCCTACCCCCCGAGTTATTCAAGGGTCACCTGTATTCTACCAAGCCTGGCAATCTGATGTTCTGATTGCTCAATATAAAATTTACCAAAGTCACAGTGTTGATGCCAATCATTTCAAGACTCACGTCAAACCTAGAAAACCATGAATTACATTACTGGAAATTAGAAGAACTTTAACAATTAATACAACCATTAAGAATTATAATAACGTTAATAGTTAAAATTTTTAAATACACATACTCCACATATTGTTCCATATTTTATGTAGTAACTTATCTGTACATAAAGTATAACCTGCCCTTGAGATTAGTATTAATATACCCCATTTTACACATACTACCTCATGTGTATAGAAGTTAACTGTTTTGCCTAAGGTCACATGAGTTGCACGCAGCTCAGCTGAGGTTTAAATTCAGATCTGTTGCATCCCAAGATCTGAGCTTGTGAGCCTCTGTCTAGATCCTGTGTCTCCTTGAGCTAATGCCCCATTTTTTCCTTTCCTTCGTAAGCAATCACTTTTAAAGAATAAGAGTTGCTGTCTCTACTTCATCATCTGACAATCTTTCAGTGAAGTGACCCCAATTCAGCCACAGGTGTCATGGGTATGTAAAACCTGTTCAGGACAAAACTTTGTCACTTGGAAGCATTTGCATAAAGAAAATACCCTATAAATCCCTGTCTCTCACCTCCTCACCCCTCCCTCACACCCATGCAATCTGATCTATGTCCATGGACTTATTTCTACTGCAGAACATTTCAGGGGGCCTTTAAGAAATGGCTGACTGAGGTTGTGGTTTGGTCTGGGTCTTTAAAAATTTAACGAATTTCTGAATATGAAACCTACAAACTTGGCCTCATTTTGCACCATCCATTACCCAAAAGTGTTTCTAGCAGAAATTTGACTCCAAGTATCTAATACTGTAAATAATGGGAAATGTCGAATTCAAAGCTCTTCCAGAAGGGTAATGGGTTTGCAATTTCTTCTCAGATATTTAAAAGTCTGCACTTTCATATTCTGAGCAGAGCGCTAAACACATCTGCAAAGCCCTTTTAATAATTTCTCACTGTGGATTGCACACAGTGTTTGAATCAGGAGGTTGTGATTACATGAAACCACTGAGAATAGGATGGTTACTTCCTCAGACACATGAACAGAATGAAAGGGAAAATCTTCACTGAAAAGATGATTAAAGACTTAAAGGGAAATGTATTAAAAAGTGAAAATTAAAGGAAGTAAAATGCCAAGAAGCATGTGTATTTGGATATGTTTGCATTTCCCCAAATACACAAGTAAAATTTAGCCCATTTGCCCATTTCTTTCCTGTGTATTGTTACGTTGCTGTCTTTCAGTGGGAAACCACTTATTCCACTGCTTCCATTCTAGGGGACACTTTTCTAAAGCAGCCATTTGTGTTGCTTTAACAGTCTCAGGGTAGCCTCTTGGGAGGGGGCAGTGTGACTACACTAATACACTTATTCTCAGGTTGGCTTTATTACAGAGATTCTCATTATTGTTTCTATCTCCTGTAAGGTGGGTTGTGTGCGTTTTTTAAGGATCCCCTAGAAAAGTAATATTGGAAGACAATGTCCCTCAAATATTTCCCAAACCCTTATTAATGGTGATCTTGGTAGCCTGGAAAATTTTTAACAGCCTTGGTAGGCTCAGTAAATTTTGTAAGTAAGTACTTGTTAATTTGGGTAGAGAAACTTCCAGTTAGATATCTCCATGGGATTTAATGTCTTGCATAAGAATTGCCTTTGCTGTGTTGTTTATGGTGGGCAGCCAGCATTGCAATTGTTGTAGAACTCACTTCCGCTGAGCATTATGTAAAACTGCCATTTGGTATTATTAGGTAAGGGTAGAGAAGAATGCGCACGCTGATTGTAGTTCAGACATTTTGTGCTTACCTTGGCTAAGGTACTTACATATTTTATACTTTGCCTACCTTGCTTCTGTTGATTAGCAGCCAGGAAGGACGTCCATGGTGCGCCAAGATGGGCAAATTTCCTCCCATCTCTTTACCCCATATATCTTTTCTTGACCTTTATTTTCCAACCCTAATTTTCCAAAGTTCTAAGTAGTTAGCTCATTAGCCACAGGCCAAGAGTCAGTAAAAATATGACCTCAGGAAACTGTTTGTCAAGGGCATCCTCTCTTGCTAGGAATATTGCATGCAAATCAGCTTATTGGACACTTTGGTCTATCCCCAGTATGGAAACTGGACTGTTTGAATTGTGTTGATAGGCTCTGGCTGTGCGTCATCTGGCTCCCTTACACCCTGCAGTAAAGAAAGACCATCACATTTCTTGTTTTGAGATTGGTGACCATCCTCCTCCTAGTGCCTATTGAGCAAGAGATGAAGGCGTTTCTGGAGGTTTTGTCAAGTTAACCTTGGTTGCAGAGTCTGTGGGTATTTCCTCATTTCCTCCAATAGTTCAATCGTGTCGGTGCAATTTTCACTTTAATAAGCAGGCCTCTGTTGCTGATCCAATTTTACAGGGAGCTTTTTCCATTACCCAGGGCATAATAGGAATCTCAGTCCATACAGTAATTGGCTCTGCCCCTGGAAACGCTTTGGTTGTGTCAAGTGTGTCACCGGGAGTCGCCTTGTTAGTAGTTGGCTGAATGTGGGACCACTTATACCAAAGTCTGTGGGTTGGCATTTCCCTGTCCATTTGGCCCCGGGGGCTCCAGGAAAGAAATTTGGGGGTGGCTCAAACGTATAACTGTAAGTTCTGCCTTCAAGGCTCTGGGGGGAGAACCACAGTGATAACCTCTTTTATTGATAGTCCGTCTAGTGCCATCCTTCCTCAGGTCTCAGGGAAACGTGGGAGACTTAGGGTGAGTCCCTGAATGAGGCCAGGAAACACTGGGGTGAGGAATGTGTTGACACCAGGACCCAAACATTTCTACTAAATGGTGGGTCTCCTTTACTGATGTAGAAGATTGGAGCTCTAGGAGACTACCTTTTACCAGTTTGGGAATGGGGTTTCTACTGAGTTCCAAAGCAGCTCCCAAGTTTAACAGACTGGGAGGGCCCGCATACCTCATGTGGAGCAATTGCCTGTCCCGCGCAGTGAGGTGTCCACTCACAGCCATGATGACCTGTCAGATAGGGTCGTGTTAGATCTGTGAGGAGGGCGTCATGATACAACACCAAAGCTGAGTTTGTGGTGGGAGTGAGGGGCAGGCATCCAGGTGCTATGGTAAAACTGTACATAACCAGGAAAACGTGTACTGTCGACCCTCAAAGGTGAAGGTAAATTGTGATCGACTCTCCTGTGAGATGTTTACTGACTAGAACATATTAGTCAAGTCTGCAACATCAGCCATCTACCCATGTTATTTTGAATGTCATCCATTGGAGCACAGATATCTGGTGGAGATGCTTTTGTAAAGGAAACAGCCTTAACGCTATAGTCGATAGATAGTCTCCACTTACTAGGAGTGATCTTCAGCACAGGGCAGACCAGGGAGGTGAAAGGAGAGGTGGTAAGAACCAGTGAACTCCATCCGCTAGGGCAGGGCACATCCCTTCAGAGCGTTGCCTTACCTTGGTTGCTTCTGCAGCACGTTTATCACCCACACTCGTAGTGGAAGGTTAACTGTTTCCTTCCAGGTTGTACCCATCAATATCCTAAAAGCCAGTGGGAAAGGGGACAGTCTCAGAAAGGGAGTGTGAGGGGTGACAATCAGGACAGAAGCACCTTTCAACAAAACTGGGCCAATTTTAATAGTTAAATTAATTAACTTTAATTAATCCTCTCAAGTTGGTCATCTGGGGCAGCTGGTTGTGGGGGGGGAATGTCCCTTTAAAGCATGGGTGCTTCCAAGGATTAGGGAGGTTTGAGCACCAGTGTCCCACAGAGCCAGACGGTGTGTTTTTTGTTTGTTTGGCTTTTTGTTTTCGCGGAGTTTTCTGGAGCCCAAACTATAGTTAATGTTGTAAAGGAGTGATCGCTGGAAGGGGGCCGCTTTAAAGACAGATGCCCGTGTAGGGACGTTTCCCGTACCACTGGCTGAGATTGGAGCAGGTGGGGAAGGTGAGGCTGTTTCCAAAGGAGTCATCAACTGTAGGCTAACTCTACACAGTATTGTAATTGTTCCACTGATTTACCAGAGATTTTCCAATCTGAGACCCCTTGCCCCTCAGATTCCAAGGTAACCTCTCTTCTTCATCTCAGATTCATGCTTAAGCAAGGGCCTGGCTCTGGGTGGTTTATTTAATCTAGGAGGGTTTGGCCTCCTCACTGATCGGAATTTAGATTAAGTCCAGGTGGGGACTGTTTGTAGCATTCGCAGACAACACTTGACTCAGTTTGTCTTCCATGAGTTCCTGCTAAATCCAGGGCCGCTGTGTCTCCTTGAATTTTTTAAGTATTTGCCACAATTTCCAGTAAAGAGGACTTATATTTGTTAGGAGATCCACTGAGAAACAACTGGATGGAGTCAGGATTCAATTCAGTCTTCTCCAGACTCGCCAAGTCACCAGGCCATCGCCTGACAGGCCCACTCCCGCATCGCCCGCTGAGGGTCTTTGACCTCAGCTAACGTTTTCCACTGATAGTTGACCTGCCCACGCAGCCCAAATGCAGAGTGGGTAGCCTCCATGCTTTAGAAATCCACGCCGACAGGGTATATATGGATGGGGATCCAAAGCTTATTCTGGGGGTCACTCCCACCTTCCACACCAATTGTGGGGGTCCTTTGGTTGGGACACCATTTTCTCATCCTTACTTTGGCCGCCATTGTTTAATTTCAGCCTCCCGTAGGTGGCGCTCACCCCCTGCCTGACACACTAAATATAAAGACCGGCAGCCCCTTCTCCTTTAGCTCCAGGATAGATCCTTAGGAGGAGTCTGAGCCTCAGGGCGAGAGAGGGGACAACTTCCCTCTTCCCAAGGACAGCCAACGTTGTCCTTCTTGACACTGCCCCTTTGTCTTTTCTGTCTTCTTTGTTAGTTTGTAGGTGGTTACTGGCAAAGCAGAGTAAATTATCTGCGTCACTAATGTGGCGTATTGTGCTGCCTTCCCCACTAGAGGGCAGTCCTCTCCCCTAGGGTCCTCCCTCTGTCTGGTCTTCCTCCAAGAATTTATGTACCTATTTCCTCTCCACGTGGCATTCTGATGAAAGCAGCTGTGAGCCTCCTCATGGTTTGAAACACCTGTTCAGTAGGACATCCACCACATTTGGAATCCTGAAGGGGGCACGAATATAAACCTCCTTGCCCTTAGTCACTTGAAGTGATGCTTCAGCCGGCTCAGCCCAAGGGTTGAGCTCACTATTACTAGGGAAAGGAGCTAGAATGACATCAAACACAACTAATCCCAGTGTGACAGCTGTAGAGGTATTGACAGCTGTTTAGAAGGGCATCTCCCCCACTGCACTTAAGAGACCAGCCTTGCACTGACACCTCTGGCATATCAGCTTATTTACCTGCCACAATGGTCCCCAAGTTCCTCTTGCAGAAGAGTACCCCAAATCACCAGTCTGGCCCCAGGGACCTCCCTGTGCTATAGTAGGTTCTGGGGTGATGGGTAGTGCGCCCTCGATACAGAGGCCCACAGGTATAGGACGCACAGCTCCTGCCTGGTGGGGACCCAGGCTTGTGTGCTGACCTACTTCCCTGGGCAGCTCTGCACCTCTGATCCCTAGTCAGTTCCAATGGCCCGGTTCAGTCAAGTATTAATACTGGTTGGCCAATTTGATAAGGCACGGGGAAGATGACACTATATAGGGAGTATAATACAACAGAGCAATGCCAGGTGTTCCAGTTTTGAGCCCCAACCCCTTAAGACCATCCAGGATCATTTAGCAACTGGTCGTCCTGTTGACTGGGTAGACCCCATTATCTATATCCTGATCAACTCCAGAAATCCTCCCCTTTTCCTCATTACCACTTTTAAGAGGTTTGAGGGATTTGGAGTCTGGTCAAGGTAAAAGATACAACCACAAGGTGGACTTGGAAAATATTTGAAAAAGTAATGACCATAGATTTCAAAAACTGTAGACAGACATCAAGGAGTCTACAAATTCAAGGAGTTCTACAAGTATTCAAGCAAAATAAATGCAGACAAACACCACATGTACACACATCACAGTTAAACTCCTGAAAACAAATGACAAAAACATTTCTAGGAGCAGCCAAAGGAGGAAGAATGACATATTACCCACATGGAAGCAAAAAAAGGCCATTAATTGATTGCCTGTATTAATTTCTTAGGACTGCTCCAACAAATTACTGCAAACTTGATTGTTTAAAATGGGAGAGATTAATTCTCTTACACCTCATGAGGCGGGAGGCCCAGACTCAGGGTGCAGACAGGATGCTGTATAGGAAAGTTGTTCATTGCCTTTTCCAGCTTCTGGTGGCTCCAGGTGTTCCTTGGCTTATGTCAGCGTAACTCTAATATCTGCCTCCATCTTCATGTGGCTACCTTCTCCATGTCTCTCTATTGGTTCTTTCCTCCTTATTATGAAGAGAGCAGTCAATGGATTTAGGGCCCCCTTTGAATCCAGAATTATTTCATCTTGAGATCCTTAACTAATTATATCTGCAAGACCCTATTTCCAAATGAAGTCATATTATGCGATTCTAGGTGAACATGAATTTTGGGGGGACAATGTTCAATCCAATACATTTACCCTAAGAAATGATGGGAACTATAATACAATGGGTCTTCAAAGATTAAAAGTAAAAAAAATGCCACCATTGATTTTTATAACCAACTGAAAGTATCTTATAATAACAAAGGCAAATTTAAACAAAAATGATAAAACTTTGGCCAGAGTCATCAAGAAAAAAAGGGAGAGGGCTCAAATCAATTAAATTAGAAATGAAAAAGGAGAAGTTAAGCGGACACCACAGAAATACACAGGATCATAAGAGACTACTTACAAGCAACTCTATGCCAATAAGATGGACAACCTAGAAGAAATGGACAAGTTCTTAAAACGGTACAATCTCCCAAAACTGAACTAGGAAGAAATAGAAAATATGAACAGACCAATCACAAGTAATGAAATTGAAACTATTATTAAAAAACTCCCAACAAACAAAAGTCCAGGACCAGATGGCTTCATAGACTAAATTCAAATTTAAAATACAGTTATAGAAATAAACACTGAAAGAATTCATTAAAATCTACATACACCAAAGAAAATAAGAAAATGAATCCTGTAGGCAGAAGAAAACTATTCCCAGATTTAAGTAAGTAGACAAAAGAAGGAAGACCAAGAAGGAGCACAGATATGTGGGCAAATCTAAAGGAATATCACTGAATAGAGTATCTGTGAGGATTTAGCAAAAAGAAAAAAGAGTGATAAATTGCTTTAAAGTGTTTGTATTTGGTTTTTTAAATTTATTTATTTTGCTGTGCTGGGTCTTATTTGTGGCATGCGGGATCTTTGTTGCCATGTGCGGGATCTTTACTTGCAGTATGTGGGATCTAGTTCCCTGACCAGGGATGGAACCTGGACCCCCTGCATTGGGAGCACGGAGTCTTAGCCACTGGACCACCAGGGAAGTCCCACTTTAAAGTGTTTTTAAATTCCTATACATTCCCAGGAAAGGGGTAAACATAACAATCTTTATTTGGATTAACTATGTTAAGAATGCTTTTGATAATAAGAGTAACTTCATAATATAGTTAGTTTCATACTAACATATACAGACAGCAGCGTGTGAATTAAAATAGTGACCTAGAGATAAAAGGGAGTGGCTAATCAGAGGTTAATTAAATAAAATGGGGGGAGGCATTGGATGAGCAAACCATGTGCCAAACTGAGGATACTGAGGCATCCTAAGAAGCATGGTTAGTTTAGAACTTGACTCCTTGGGTCTGGTGGGCAGAATTATACAGTGATCCTCAACGACTGATATGTCTATATAATCTCATCCCTTGAATGTGGGCAGGATTTTTGAATATGAGAGATCAGTCTTTGGATTATACCATGTTATATGACAAAAGGAATTTTGCAGATGCAAATAAAAGAAAATTAGTTTAGCCTCACCTAATCAGATAATCCCTCTTAAGAAGGCCTGGGGCCCTCCATGAGGTCAGAGAGATTCCCACGCAGCTGCCCTTGAACAAGTAAACTCTCCTGTTGTGAGTAGCTCTATAGAGGAATTGACATGGCAAGGACCTGAGGTCAGCCCTAGAAGGTAAAAGTAGTCCTCAGTATATAGCTTCCAAGAAAACAGGACTTTAGTCTTACAACCACAAAGAATTGTATTATGCCAATGTCCATGTGAGCCTGGAAGAGGATCCAGAGCTCCAGGACTGAATGAACACAGCCCAGCTGATACCATTGATTGCTGCCTTGTGAGACCCTGAGCAGAGGACCCACAGAGGCTGTGCTCGTACTCCTAACCTATGGAAACTGAGATGATAAATGTAGTTGTCTTAAGCCTCTGAGTTTGTGACAATTTGTTACACACTATAGATAACTAATACAAGGAGCAAAAGAGAAACAGAAAAATACTTCTACTCTTGAGGTCAAAAGAAAAATGAAAGAAAGATAGAAGGAAAGTAAAACTGTCATGCTTTATTAGTGTTATTTTTTAGTAGTCGGTTAGCTTTGTCAAGCAGTAGACTAACTTCTTCTTTTTTTTTTTTTTTTTTTTTTTTCGGTACGCGGGCTTCTCACTGTTGTGGCCTCTCCCGTTGCGGGGCCATGGCTCACGGGCCTAGCCGCTCCGCGGCATGTGGGATCCTCCCGGACTGGGGCACGAACCCACGTCCCCTGCATCGGCAGGCGGACTCTCAACCACTGCGCCACCAGGGAAGCCCTAGACTAACTTCTTTTGCTTTCTTTTATGTCAAGTTATCATTTCTTGGTTTGTGCAGGCAGATTTTCACCAGCTGCTGCTCTAGGTGTGTTGGATACCAAAACAAACAAAACCCAAGAGGGAAAGAAATAATATTTTTTTACTTATCATGTTGGGGAAGACAAGAAATTACAACAGTTCTTGGTCAGTGTAATTTACATGCCTGACATTGAGCTTTTGACTGCTGAGGCATCCATTGCAAAAGACACACATCTTGAATGAACCTCCTGGCAGCTGGATGACACAGCTACTAGCTAAACAACCAGGAACAGGCTGCCTCCATCTAGGAAGGTCCCTCCTTCAGAAAGCCCTGGGTAACCTAGACAACTGACCATCTGAGTAAGTGCTTCTCCCCTCCTATGCCCTAATTCCTGTTTGCATGCTTTATTTTTTATTTTTTTTTTTTTAAACATCTTTATTGGAGCATAATTGCTTTACAATGGTATGTTAGGTTCAGCTTCACAACAAAATGAATCAGTTATATATATACATATGTTCCCATATCTCTTCCCGCTTGCATGCTTTAAATTAGCCAATAAAGAGTAAACACACAGAACTCTAGGCACCCGACCCTCAACCCTAATGAAGGCATAGCCCCAGGTCCTCTCTCTTGCTCTCCCCACCCCTGCACCCCGAGCCTCACTGTATGACCCTCAAGCTTGCTTCATACCCTCCAGGACTTGTGAGTAATAATAAATCTTGTTCCTCAAAATTCCCTGATGAATTTTGCTGAAGTACATCCTGCAATCATAATAAGAACCACAAAGGCTGGTCAAGACACAACATTGGCCCCGTTGGGGGAATTCTCAGGGGGCTCGAAAGGAGTGATATGCACCCAGGTGAGTGCTTCTGGCATCCCTAGCCCATAGCATCACTATAAATAGGCTGGGACCAACACTGCATTATGTTTATAATAGGCAAAAGCTTAATAAGAATAACATGCTATGGTGTCCTTTGAAACCTGTGTTTATAATGAAATCACCTTCCTGATATTATTTTTAGATCCCTCTCACTCTGTCTGGCTATGTTAGTCTCTTTTCATCTTTGATAAACTGAACATTGTCAGAGTTTTAGCAGATGAATTCCATTTTTTTTAATCTTCTGGAATGCAAAGAAAGACTTCCTTAAATTCTGTCCTCTAGTGAGACGTACAAGTCGAGTTTATAGCACTGAGATCATCAACCTCATTAGGAACAAAAAGCTAAACCTTCCTGAAAATTAATTAGAGCATATTTCCTAGAGGTTATGTTTCCTAGCAAAGGGTGAATCGCAGTTCTTTATGACTGCCTCTGAAAGGTTTCTTATACCCCTTTTTTGTTTTGACAAATCTTGGGATAGTTTGTACTGAAGCATATGAAAAAGCTAGGCTAATTAAAATTATATACATTTATTAAATAAATTTATTTATTCTGAAAATGCCAGAAGAAAATATAATCATTCAAACTGTAATTAGTATTTGAGCAATAATGTGTATCATTTGCATTTTCACTTTTCCAATTTACTGCTCATACATAATTACTAATTTTAATATTTAATTATCACCTTTAAAGCATAAGGTAGTCGCTATTAAAAGGAAATTGCTTTGTTTTTTTGAAACCTAATTTTGACAATGGTGAAGCTCTGTATGAGAATCCATTTTCTTTTCTTTTCTCTGGGCTCTCAGGAAGAATTTTATTTCCCAAGCCCTTGCAGTCAGGTCATATGACTGATTTTTGGCCAGTGGAATATGGGTAAAAATGATATACATGAATTCCAGACACGACTATAAATCCTCTCAGGAGAACTTCTCCTTTATTTATTTCCCTTTTGCGGTGACCAAAGAAGTCATATCTTGAAGCTGGTAGCCTCAAAATATGGAAGAAGTTTGAGTATTTAAATGAAGGCATTTAACAGAGCCCTCACTGAGTGCATTAGACAAAAACACGAGAAGCAATAAGATGTTATTGCATTAAAGCCACTGCTATTTGGGGTTTATTTTACTGCAGCACAGCTTACTCTACTCTAATACAATAATCAGTGTAGTTTTATTTGCCTTCTATAGTAGCATTTGTAAATTTGACATGGGGTTATATTATGTTTGGTCAGCAGAATTTTAAAAAATTGACTTTCTATGCCTTTACATGCAGAATATACTATTTCATCACTATTCCTTGTTATTACATCCCTTCTTCATTAATTTATTTATATGACATGCCCTGGAATCCATTTGGGTTTGCAGACCACTGCTATACATGAGTCTTATTTAATGGTATCTAATGCTGAGCAAACAAATGCTAGCTTTTGTGTACTTTTCTGTATATTTGAGTTATTAGATGCTTCTCAAAGGCACAAATAACAGTAACAGTTGGATACATTTTAAAAGCTGACATTTTCAAAAGATACTGCATGTGGTTTAAGAAAAAATATAAAAACATAGCCTGAAATATGGAACTATTCCATCTAGGTAGAAGCTAGGTTTAAAAGTCAGTATTAAATATGCAATGTGCCTTCCAAAAATTTATGTAACTATTAACAAAAATGATAAATAGATAAACCCAGATCATCTTGCAGTATTTATCAGTGTGGGATTAAGGCTTCTCAGAATCAAAACTATGTCCTAGGCATATAAAGTTTATGGGATTTAATTAAAGTGGGCTATGGTTCCAGGCAGGAATATGCTACTAGATTCAAGCTCATCCTCAGGGTCTGTAAATATTTCACTTGCTCAAGCAGTGCTAAAATTTCATCACAAAACCTTTTTGAAGTAGTCATAATTTTGTTTTCATAGATAAATTTTATAAATGGGGAATAGATCAGAGACAGGATACAATATTCAACCAGCCCTAATGGATAAATTCTAGATATCGTTTCTTAATCCCAGGTCAGTATCTGATTCTTTCTTTCTTATTGGTTTTCCAGAATTATTTTGAAGAATATACTTTCTATCACTTTATGACTGGTCCTTTTATTACAAGGACTTTAATAGTAACTGCTGCAGTGAAACAGACAAAGGATATCTAGAATCAACACTGGATAAGTGAAAAATCTTACAGAATCATTTTCTCAGATCAATAATATTGACACTTTTTGTAAATGGTCCTAGAGAAACTCTTCCACATGCTGCTGAGGTGATCTTATTAAATAAAATGTAAGCATATAATCCTACGTTTCGTGAGATTCTAATTCTTTAACGTGCTTCCTTAGATATGCTTCAAATGTACGCAATTTACACTACGCTTTTTTTTTTGTCAGCCTTTCTGTTCTTCCTCTATCAAGTTGTCTCTTCTGTATAGAGCACAAATAATTCTTCTGTACTGCTTCCAGCTCTCTTACACTAATGGTTTGCATGATTTATTCCTCATTTCTATTTTGTATCTCAATTTTTTACAGAGCATCAATGTAAGAAAGAGGTGAGAGCATAATGTCTTCAAGTCTTTCTTGACCATACACACAACCCTATGCATGGGAGCAGCCTTCTAGATTTCCAGAAAAATGTTGGTGTTCTTCAAATCCCCTATGAATATATCTATATATGAATATATATATGAATATATATATATATATATATATATATATATATATATATAAAAGAAAGACCTTTCTTTTAAGGTCTTGGTTAGTCTGTTGTTGTTTGTCCCAAGTCTTATCCATTAACTCAGACAGCTACAGTGCTAAGATATTGACTAGAAATGTCTTCTAAAACTTCCTGTGGGTAGAGACTTTTAGCACAGTGTGTAGGTCAAGTAAAGATAAGACACTTGAGTGGGGTCTTCCAGGGAACCACCAAACAGGTGAAATAGTGACAATTTATTGGCCGTGATGGTTTGAAAGAACTCCAACTTCATTCTGCTCCCTTTAATCTGATCCCAGGAATATGGACTATTATTTTTCCAAGACTACTGCTTTAATCGAGACATAGGAAATGTGTTTAAGGCGAGTCAAACTGCCACAAACTCACTGTTCTTAGAGATATTCAATCATTTTCTTGGACACTCTCAAGGTTGCTACAAGCCTTGGTTAGTTTTCAGAGTTCTTAAGATGGTGATTCTTCCAGTTTTTGCCATTTTTTTTCATTGTTTTCACGGAGGGGTGAATTTTTGGAAGTCTTTTTTACACTGCCAGGATCACCATTATCACCAAATTATACTCTAAAATGTTAGTTCTATTAAAATATTTACTTTTCTTCTTCATGTATTCCTGTTACACATGTGTTCAATATTCTTTGAATGTCTTCTATATCTATTTCCTTCTTTTTTATTGCTTCATTTTTTAAAAAATTTATTTCACCCTCTCTCTTACTCACTCATCTTTCACTCATGTGTCTTCTTTCTTGAGACAATTTGTTTTTTATTCTTTACTTTTGAGATAATTTTGAAATGATTTTGTCTTCTTCTTCAACTCCTTTCCTGAGTTCTCTAAGTCCTCATTTGATATCTTCCTGCTGTTTGTCTATTTCTATTCTGAATATGTGAATTGTAATTTATGAAGTGTAAATATTTACTTCAGGTATTGTGTTATAAATGCCCTCAAATTTTTGTCTGTAATATTTCTGCATGTTCTTGAATGTTGAAATGTTTACGTTAAGTTTTGTTAGAACTTTTTTTCTAGGAGTGCTTTTGCTTTTCCCTTATATTATTGTTTACATGCATTTTAGTTTTCCAGAAACAGCACTATCAGGTCATAAAAATTGTTATGTGGGTGGGTCAAAGACTGTGCTCAACAACCTTCTGAATAGGTGAATTTGTAGACCTCATTTTACAGAAAAGAAAACAAAGCCCAGGGTAGGGAGTTTACTGCCTCCGTTAGAGAGACCAGTCAATCATAAGATTACTCCGGCAATCTGTAGTCCAGAGACTATGATCCCATCACCATCCTACAATGCTTTTCTCTCATAGGTCTGTGACACAGCATGTCTCCTGGTCGTTGTCAACGTATCACAAAACCAGTGCTGTCAATTACTGCAGTAACTATTTTTATTATTAGTTCAGATATGCTAAAGTTGAAAACAGCTTCCAAAATAAATATTAGCAGCATCAGGCTAGTGTATTTAAACTAGAAAATTATCTATAGTCAATATTTTAGTTTAAGAGTTAGAATAAGGAATGGTCTTAGAATATTTAACCAATAATATTCTCTTTTCTTTACGTGTCTTACATAAACATTTATAATGAAAGGAAAATAACTTAAAGATAAACGGTAAATAACAGTAATGGGTGTATAATGCATAGATCAAACTGTCTACTAGGTGTATATATCATCTCTGAAAAGTATCATTAACAAAGTGTCAAAATTAGGGTTGTGGCAGTCATACACAGGGACTGAAACAAAATAGTATAATTCAAATTGTGTTTTATTTTATATGCTAGTTATTGATAAATATCACCACATGCTTAAAACAAAATTTCATTGTGTGGGCGATTTTGTGAGAATGTAATCATAGAAACGTTAACACTGTAGATATAAAAATAAATTCTTAGAAATTGGGAAGAGAAAAGATCCAAGGGATTTCTAACCTAATTATGTCTTCTAATGATCAAAACACAAATAAGATTGATTGGCAAAGTTAGTATATATAAGTTGGTATAACCAATTCAAACATGACCAGCAGAATTCATAAACATAAATACAATGATGAACTATATTGGAAGGGGTACTATATTTACAATTTCTAAGTAGGCTTAAATTTCATTTCTTGGGGAAAAGAAATGCCCATCAAAGCACCAAAAATACTTCTGCACCAGTGACCCAATGAACCTCCTTGTCCATACATCCCATATCTATCCTCTATTCAATCCATCATCCATAATGCAGATCAAGTAATTTTTCAGATAGCTCCCTCTGGCTTTCTCAGTAATATCCAGACCATTCAGCTCAAATGATGGGTACAACATTTCCCATCATACGTATCTGTGAGTCTCAGGTTTGCACTAATTGATATCTACCAGATATCAATCTGGTATCTTACTCTGAATCCCCTCTGTGGCAAATTCAGTCCATTCTGCATTTTACTTGTCTATCTGATGGTCTTTCTGATCAACTAAGTATTGAAAAATCAGTCATATCCAACTGCAGTTTTATTTTAGGCTTACGTTCCTCTACTTTCTACTTGACTCTTAGAAAGTCTCTTGGCCAGGACTCTCATGTTTATGGAATTTTCCTCTCCAGTCTGTAAGGAAAACAGCCCTTGTTTTTTGGGGGGTTGGTTCTCTACTGGCCTGTGCTGTTTACTTAGTCTCACATCATTGTGTGTGTGTGTGTGTGTGTGTGTGTGTGTGTGTGTGTGTGTGTGGAAGGGGGCGGAGAGGAGTGACTTCCTCAATATCCAAACTGGTCCTCTCAGCACAGGTGATGTCTGTTCCTAGCTCAGATAGGAA
Organism: Grampus griseus; assembly: GCF_964374135.1. Classification (NCBI taxonomy): domain Eukaryota; kingdom Metazoa; phylum Chordata; class Mammalia; order Artiodactyla; family Delphinidae; genus Grampus; species Grampus griseus. The sequence goes on along the minus strand of NC_139017.1, from coordinate 12,810,770 downwards.
AAGACTTGCAGTCCTATTGGCGGAGATGAATGTCCATAAGCACTCTTTTATCGATAATTCTAGTCTCCTAAAGATTCAGTCAGGACTCCCCTGGTGGCGCAGAGGTTAAGAATCTGCCTGCCAATGCAGGGGACATGGGTTCGAGCCGTGGTCCGGGAAGATCCCACGTGCTGCAGAGCAACTAAGCCCATGCACCACAACTACTGAGCCCACGTGCTACAACTACTGAAGCCCTTGTGCCTAGAGCCCACGCACCACAACAAAGAGTAGCCCCACTCACTGCAACTAGAGAAAGCCCGTGGGTAGTAACGGAGACCCAGTGCACCCCAAAATTAATTAATTAATGAATTAATTTTAAAAATTAAAAAAAATAGATTCAGTCAACCTTCAGCCTCACTTCCTATATATGAATAACCAACTCCAATTTGGAGTTGGTTCCTTGACCAACCATTTGGCCCCTTGAGGGAGGAGCATAGGCTCACTTTCACATTAAATTATGTGCTAAACTCTGAGATCAAAGAAGATTTATGGGTCCCCGTCATGCTATTTTCAGACCCACAGAACCTTGGGCCCTTCTTTGAGACACAGCCTGGGAGACAAGGAATTTCTTAACTTTAGTCTTATTTTCTTCATCAGTACCTCCCATCTCCTCACAGATTGAAGATGTTTTAAATGAATACCCATGAGGCAACAGAGAGAAATGATCCTGCCAGGTATATCTTCAAAATCTCCTCTATAGGACCCCAGTCCTCCACATCTCACCACAGAATTCCAAAATCTGCTCAATTTTGTCACCACTGCACGTTCCCTGTCCACTTTTCCTTGCTGGAAATGAATACCTCTTGCCTCATGTTCTCAATGTCCACAGTGTTTATTTGTTAAAGGAGCAGAACATTGTAAGCTGTTTGATACCTAAAGTTCATAATCTGCTGTAAAATGAGTATTTAATATTAATATTGAAGCTTTTAGGAGATGGCTTCCTTCATCAGGAATCACAGATATCACTTTCTTATGCACAAGGTAATGTATGTAAAACAATGCAACTAGTCTAAGTTCCTCCCTCATCCTCCCAATTTGCCCTTGAGCCATGTCGAATACTTGCAATTCCCTAAAAGCACTGAGGTATCTTCACCTGTCTTTCACTTAGATATATTACTCCCTTTGTCTGGAGTGCTCTTGCATTTCTTTTCTGGTAGGTTAATTTACTCTTTTTCATATTCTGTCTAGAAATTCACTCACCTAGGTAGACTTCCATAACCTCCCTCTATCTCTCCATCCCTGGGTTACTTACAGTATATTTCAGTGGTCTCTTTACTTGTGTGTCTCATCCATTAGGGCCATCATGGAGTTCTGTTATAACCTCTTCTCCATTAGCCCAAAGTCTGGCAATTTCACAGCTAGTGGCTATTACTTCAGCCAGGTCACAAAGTGAAGAAGACATGCAGTGAATCTCAATGGGCATGCCAACTGAATGATAAATTTGTTGTTATAAGCCATTTAAATTTTAAAATAGGTTGCTGCTGCAATATATCTTAGCCTAAGATGACTGATGTAGCAATAAATATTCTGAATTAGTTGACTTAGAAAACAATTTAAGAATGTATCTTTATTTAAATACAATAGTGTGCAATATCCAAATATGTTAACATTATTACATAATGATTTGCTATGTCATGTAAAAAATTATGTAAATAAAGCTCTACATTTAATATTAACAAGGTTTTTGAGGGCTGCTGTAGACTCAGGAGAGAGAGACAGAGACAGAGACAGAGAAACAGAGAGAGAGAGAAGAGGGAGAAAGAGAGCGAGATGAGAGAGAGAGCACACTTAAGAACACTAAGGCAATTTCCAGGAACAAAGTACTAATTTCAAAAAGAATTATAACCTGTGACTCCTAAGAAGAGCCTAAAAAACAGGAAAACTAAATGTAATATGGCTTACTGGAGGGGATCCTGGAACAGAAAAATAACATTAGGTAAAAACTATGGAAATCTGAATGAATAAATTTGAATAAAGTGTGGAACTTAGTTAATAATAATGTATCAATAGTTCATTAATTTTGAAAAATATATGATACTAATATAAGATGTTAATAATAGGGGAAAATGGATATAAGATATAAGGAGCCTATCTTCACTATTTTTCTGTAATTTTAAATCTATTCTAATATTAAAAACATTTTAAAAATGAGACACTAAGTAAAGATTAAGGATTATAGGAGAATATTTAAGTATTTTATGTAATAAATGTTTTGATAAATTATGTATTAATATAATACAGCTAAATGTATGTTTGGAAAGCACTTGTTAACATGTAAATTTTAATATTTTTAAAATCTATTCTTGCAAAAGTTCTTTTCAGGCATTATCTAAAATATGAACTCATGGAAAAATATTTTCAAAGGCAAAATAACTTGTGAAAATATCCTGTAGGAAAAAATAAGGGAGAATATTTAATGTTACATTTATATTTTGTATAATTAATATATAAATTTTCTACTGGGAAAATATTTTAATAGTTTTTCTTTAACAATTCCAATTAGTGTAATATTCAGTATTTTTACAACATGAGGGCACTAATCACTTTCATGTTTTGAAATTTTACATCTGCTATGATAATTTTTCATCACACAATATCCCCAAAAGACTAATTAAATGCAAAGTCTAAAAACATTTTCTCTAATATATTCAAAAATATATATAAATATTTCAGGTAAAGAGAATGCCTTTATCATAACTTGAAGAATTTTTTTTTTCTGGAGTAAATATATTTATTGATACCCATTTTATATAGTTCAGTGAAATAATCTGTAAGTATAAAAGCATTTTTCTCTTGGATATCACCATGGTCCATGTAAACACTCAACAGTCAGAATCGTCTGCAGGAAGCACTCCAAGTCACACGGTTAGGTTTACAGACCTGAATATACATATTTCATTAAACAGTGGCACTTATGTACTCAAGTGGTCCAGTGGCTTTGGAATATATGACTCCTGGGCATGTGGAGTAAAAATAACATGTAAGTTTAAGTCCATGGAAAAGGGTAGTAACATTCAACAAAAAGAAATAATTAGGAATTAATATCCTAGGTGAAGAAAGTACCACAGTTGACACTTTGGGTCAGAATACTGAAGACGAAGTATGTTTAACAACACATGTCGTGGTGCCATGTGCTCTCCTCAGTCCCAGTGAACAGTCCACCAGTGCCTGAGGGTCATTCAGGGTCAACAAAACAGCAATTCTTAAGGACCTCAATAGCTTAGAATAAAAGGTATGTGGTGGCTGGTATCAAAGAAAAGTGAGCTAAATAATTCAATGACATAATAAGTTTCCCTCCTAAGAGGAGGAGATTATGGGGAAAACATTTTTTTTTTTTAAATTCCCTTTGTTACAGTGATCAGAGTCATTTATCTAATGTATGAGAAAGAACCCAGATAGCTGGTACCCAAAACACAGGTGCAAAAATTTTCTTCTGTTTTAAAGTTTGTTCCTCAACACTTTGGAGGGAACTAATGCAGCGGACTTGCTCTCAACTTGATGCAGCACAAAATTTTCTCATTTCTTCAGAAACAAATACAGGAATGTCCTTTGCTGCAGTCAGACCATGTGTCTTCTGAGTTAGCAAGCAAATGCATTTAGAAGGTCTGAGGTGTGCAAGGTCCAAAATTGAAATCTGAGAAGCAGCGTTAGAACTTAAGCAAGGCAGGATTTTTAGAGACTACTCAAATGAAAATCTAAGCAAAGCATGTAAAAACTCAGTTCTTTCTATTATTTACAACTGGTAATTGAAGCATTCTCAAATAATCCTTACCAGCAACATTCTCTGGTAAGGATTAGTTTTTAATTATAATTTTTATGCTTTATAATGATAATTGGTTATTTGCGTTATCTCTTGAGTCTGTAATGTAAAATGTGAAATGTATTGCTGTAGATTATATCTTCACTAGTTATTCTTCTTTTCCCCTGTTAACTGTATCCTTTTAGATGAATCAATATATTTTCCTCTAAAATGCACTTTAAGTGAGCCGAAATTTTCCTTATAAAACAGTTTATACATAGCCAAAACACTATTTTTCAGAAGTTCTATATTTTAAATATTTAAGTCTTCCATTTGTTTTTCTCTTTATACCACAGCATGTCGAAAATAGTTACAAATATACCAATTGATAAATACAGTAACATAATAAAGTATAAAAGTTCTTTGTAGCTTCTTATGGTTTAAATGGCTACTTGAGAAACTAACCTTTTAGTACAGTGAAAAATAAACCATTTCAGGTAATGAATGGAGGGCACCTGATGTGGTAAGATGAAAGGCATGTAGCAATTTTGTTAGTAAAAGTGTTTTTACCACTTAAAAGTAAATAGGACCCCTATTATACTTTCTGAACTAAAATGTACTTTTATTTTTGATGATAATATTTTGACCTAACCCAGTATAAAGTAGAATTTGTGAGCTTTGTATGGAATAAAGTGAATACTGTTCTGAATATCAAGTATTATAGGTCTAATCCTCACCCCGGTGCTATATTACCATCTGTTACTAAGTTACATTTTCACAGCATCTCTTTACATCATAAAATTAAGGTACTGACATATATAAATCATAAGTTATCTATAACTCTACAGAATTTAATATGCCTTTTATTTTCCATTATCAGCTCTATTTGTTTAAAAATCATTTTTATTTTCCAACAGAAATCATCTTTATATTACTAAGTAAACATTTTATGAAATATCAAAAAAGTTATTCACTTACTTTTTCAAGCATCACTTATTGAGTATATGTTAGCTTCTATGCTTTGTTCTGGATCTGGGGATACAAAAAAAAAAGAGATAAAATCCCTTCCTAGAGGAGTATGATGTGACTGAACATTCATCTAGGTTATTTGACATATACACACACTCTTGTAGTTGTTTTGTATTATTTGACATTCATATGCACTTGTATTATTGTTAGTGATATATATGTATATATGTGTATGTGTGTGTACGTATATATACACATATATATATATCCGTACTTATATATGTTTATGTGGACACATATACTTTTATTTATGTGAGTATATATGTATATCATATTAATTAATGTGTATATATTTCATGTGTATATATCTTTTTTACAAGTGTATTTCAAGATACACTAAAAATAGACTGTTCTTTAAGTTTACTCTTCTTCACCACTTCTATTCCAGTAGAAATATATAAATATTGTAAACATTTGCTAAGAGATGCAATTTATAAATCCAAACTGTCTTTCTATGTAATATAATATATAAGAGCTTGCTATAATCACCGTGGCCAAAGAGGTGTGACCTGATGATTTCCCCTTTGACCCAGGCTGGTGATGCCAAGCACCAAGGATAGAGCTGAGGGTGAGGTGTGGGCACTGCCCTGTTGGGGACATTGGTGATAGGGCAGTGGGGGTACTGTGTTATCCCCAACAGTTGTTGAATGGAGTTCAACAACTGTTTAATAGAGTTGCTTAACTGAAGTGGAGCAAAAGCAGTTGCCCCCTGAAATCAGTCGATGATATCACCATCTACACTCAGATGAGTTAAAAAATATATGTTCTAAGAAATATAAAGTTGAGTCCCTCAGTTGGTGGTTTATTTTAACTTAGTGTTTTATAAGTCAAACTATTGTTTGGCACAAGTCAATCCTCCTATGTTTTCAAATCTGTTACATATATTTTAGTGCCTAGTAGTAGGATTTAATCATTATGTATAGCAATTTATCAGATCATCTAAAAAATTCCTTTTTAGAAGACTATCTACGTTCCTACTTATTTATTTTATTTTATCTTATTTTATTTTATTTGTTGGTACAGATACTGCTTAATCTTTTAGGCAGTCTTTCAAATATTTGAGTATTTATTATGTTCTGGGCATATAGTACTAGGCACTGGAACCTAAAGTTAAACCAGTAGAGATTGCCCTTTGATCTTGGAGTTTACAACATAATAAGAAATATTATAGTAATGAATGAATGGGTAAATAAATAACATGATGCAAGCCCTCAAGAGCTGTATTGCTAGTTTGTTTATAAGGAAACATGTTTAAGAGGTTAAGCAGCTTCGTCAGGATCATGAAGTCAGAATGTAGGAGAGACAGGATTAAACCAAAGTATGATTTACACCAGAGGAGCAACCATGACAAAAAGAATATTACACTTGAAATAGCTGAGGTGCCTCACAAATATAGTGCCTCACAAATATCTCTGAGCAGTAACGCTTAGTAAGACACTGTTTTATCTCTTCCTTCTCACCGCCTCAATGCTAATTGCCTTTAACCATGAATATCCAGGGAAAGAGTGGAATTAACACAAACAGTAGACAGTGGGGGAAAAAATAGATACTGTGTAAGTAAGAAACAGAATGAAGAAGATGGGAGTACAATGAAAGTGCCACAAGTGCTTGTTTATTTTTATTTTTCCAATCAAGCAATTCTGATCCATTCCTTATTAAACCTGACTGCCGTGGCACTAACGTTCATTTTGAGCACAAAGTTCTTGATTGGGACCAAGATATCAGAGATGACAGATGTTAGTGTACTGGTCAAGAGAGAGAATGGTCACGCTGATTTAGGTGACGAAGCTTCTCTGACAGTGTCACCTTGTGAAGAGAGCGACATTGGTGACAATTAGGGGGGAAACACCTATCTGACAGTGAGGGCAGTGAAAATGAACACCAGCAGGAAGAAATAACATGAAATGAATTAAAAGGAGAGCAAGAGAGAGCTAGTAAATTGTGGTTTCAGAATCATTTCTAGGACGAATAAGCCAAAATTTTACCTCAAATGGGCATTGATACTGTTTAATTGACATAATGGACTCCACTAACAGTGACAGTTTGAAGGATAATAAAGCATCCCATTGTTGCAATTAAACACATGATAGTGATAGTAGTTTTTAGAATCTGGAGTCTGATGGTTTTGTCTTTCAGTCACATTAAGTAGCATATTCACACTCCCCGTGATACTTTTGAACTGTTCAGATATCTGTACGAGGTTACGACACAGTATTTTTCTCTACGGCTTTCTTCAACCACAGCATGTCAGTGCTGACACTGCATTTTCACTTGTGCCATTACTTTTCATTTATAAGTGTCAGTTTAAAAATGCATTTCATGTCTTCTCTAAATGGCAATCCCATTTTTACATCTCTTTTATGTATTTTCTTTGCTTCAATTTATTCCTGCATACTCTGTCATGTAGGCCTAACAGATCTGGGTGACAAATACAGTTAGATACAAAGCTAGAAGGAAAAATAAAACTGTATATTTGTAGAGGCATTTCCAATTACCATCACTCCTTGATACAAAACCGTGAAGAACATAAGACAGAAATTATTATCCCTCTTTGACAAATAAAGATGCAAGTGCTGAAAAAACTGGTATAGCCTATGCAAAGTCACACTATTACATTTTGCTACATTTAAACACAAAAATTTAATGGGATCCATAAATGTTTCAGCGTAAATTTTACCAGAGCCCACTCAGGGAACGTCACTGGCCTTCGCCCTAATTATGACCTGCTTTTCTTCTCAGGTGTGCACGTGGCAAGACCAAGCTTCCCTTGACACTCCCTATCAGTAAGTACATTGTTTTTTTTTTTTTTTAATGATTCTTTTATATTGGAATAGAGTTGATTTATAATGTTGTGTTAGTTTCAGGTGTACAGAAAAGTGATTCAGTTATACAGATACGTATATCTATTCTTTTTCAGATTCTTTTCCCATATAGGTTATTATAGAATATTGAGGACAGTTCCCTGTGCTCTACAGTAGGTCCCTGTTGGTTATCTATTTTAAATATAGTAGTGTGTATATGTTAATATGGGCACTCAGGTGAAGTGAATACTTTGTGTCATGGACATTCTCTTACCCGGTGGAAGACAAAATTGTTGACTCAGAAACAAATGTGAATGTACACACACCCTTATATTACAAATATACAAATGTGTATTTTAATACACCTACACATATATATAAAATACTTGTTGCTGGATTTTTTTTAAATGTGCCTGCACGTTGAACTTTAAGACTTTACTCCATAGTGGAAGATAGTTTTATCCTTCAACAACACTCACTCTTGTTCTCATTCTCACTCTCTCTCTGTCCTTCTCTGGTATCTATGCCTAAGTAAAGTTTAATTGTGAGAAATTTCCCTGATCATTTCTGATTTATCAAAGTTCATCCAAAATGTAATTCCTACACATTAACAGCGTAAAGATTCTTGCCTTTAGCCTGAATTAGATAAGTCATTTATAATATACCAAAGGAAATATGTTTCCTTGGAGCACTTGAAAAGGCCATGGTAAAATTTGGAGAGAAATATAATATATGAAATTTTCATCATACTATTTATATTTCCTTTTCTCTAAAATGTCTTTTCTAGAAATAATGTATCTATTTCAGTTACATCATAAAATTCCTAACACCCGTTGCTGAACTAAATCAAAGCCAATGACCATATGGTTAAATTATTCTCCACGGAATACTGCTTCTTAAAATTCTTTTTTACTTCAGCTGCCACAGTCCCCAGCCAATCCTGATACATAAAGAATGTCTGACACATTAGCATATTTTATAATTGAGCTGAGAAATGATGTTACTATTAATTTATTTTTGAAATATTATCTTGCTTTTAAAGAAAGTATAATGCATAAATGTCAGAAATATTTATGACAACACATTGTTATATCAGGTGTGCCCTTGAAATTCCCAGCTACATTAACATGAAGATTACTGTGCCTTTGAAGAAAGTTCTTATTTTATCAAGGGAAACTGTGGTTTGAATCATGCTATAGAACAGTCTAATATGAGTAAATAAATAATGGCACAGACTCAAAATAATTAACTACTATTATAATAGTAAGAATGTTTCAGAGGAATTGTTAAATGGTGAAGTTTATACTAATATTGATTTTCTATGAAACTGTATTACACTTCTATTTTATAGAATGATGCTTAGCATTTAGTTATGCATTGTAACTTTTGTGCTCTAGTAATTTCACATAAATCTTGTTTTCCTCCAAAATTTCAAATTATTCATGGTAAGAAATTAAGCTACTGTCTACACATCCTCATAGCATCTGTGTTTATTCAGTGCTTAAACATAATTCTCTTTTATATCACTTAAATAAAATTTGAGTTTACTTAGATAATATCAGTTGATTATCTGAGTATACCCACAAAAAATTGACACCTTAGACATGTTAGATACTGATAAGTAATTGGTCAATTAATATAAGGATTTATATTTATTATAGGCAAGGCTGTGGACTTAATATATAATGCTCATGCTTGATTTATTGGAATAAATACATGAAATATATGGGCGAATAGTATTTGAAATAACAAGACGTATCATTGATGAGATTTGCTTGAATCCTAATATTTCAGTACCAAAGTCTGGAGAATTTATTATATATTTTTACACATAATACATACACACTTATTTACAAATCCTTGGTAAAGTCAGAGGAATACTAAGTTAAACAATATTTAAGAAAAAAAGTTTATTAAAATAGGATTTTCACATTTGCATTGTAAATACAGGAGGGAGGATTGGGATGAGTGAAGTGTAGGGAAAGACGGTATCTCTTGTGGTCTCTTACTTTACTAATTTTTAAGAGCTATAGAAGGACTAGTATTTCCCCGGAGCATATTTTAGGAAATGATGACCTAGAGAATTTCTAGTGCTTCCCTGTCATTTGGAAAAAAACATACTTCTTCTATTTCTTCTGCTCCCTTAATTATTATATTTAATGCTTGCCACAAAAGTAGTTAGAAAGGAGCTTATTACTATACAACTCAGAATGGCCACCAGATAGATAGATAAATAGGTAGATGGGTAGATAGATAGATAGATAGATAGATAGGTCCTGGGAAATTATATGTCATCCAGAGACCTTGACTGGTTTTAGCTACAGTACTTTTTATACATTTTACTTTTTCCACTCACCAGAGGTTATTCTAATGACCCATCAAATGATTAAAGAAAATTCAATTCATGGTCATGTAGAATTAAAAGTGAAATATATTCACTTTATTTCATTTTGCTTTTTCAATCATAAAAACACCATTTATGGACCAGAACATTTTTCCCTCCTCTTTAGAGGCTTACAACACTTTTAGAAAGTATTATAGGTCTCATCAGCCCTTAGGAGGATTTCTGAGGTCATACAAGTTGTCTTAGTTTGTGGGTTATTGGGGAAGCCAACCCTGAGATAAGAATTCCCGTGAAAACATTTTAGTTGGGAGTTCAGAAAACAGTGGTAGGGAACTGAGGATTTGAAACAAAGAAGGGAAGCAGTCATTCAAAGATGTTTTATTTAGTCAGCATCCACTGTGGATAACTGGAACTCAAACCCACGAGGAAACTTTAGGAAATGGCATAAATTATATTGTGTCAGAATTATCCCACTGATGGAGAAGGTAGATGAACTGCTTCAACCACTTCCACTCAATAGCTAAGGAATGATCCCAGGGCTGCTCATTTCCAGGCATTTAAGTCCTGCCATGAGCTGATAGTCGCCTTCTGGGGTTGACAAAAGGCCTGAGGCACAGAGAAAAAGATAATGGCAGTTGGAAATCAGCGGAAGCACATTGAAATTACCCAGGGAGTTGGGTGTGGCACTGTCAGCCTCTGATGTGGTCTCCCTCTCATCACTCAGATCCATTTGTGCTCCGTATTAAATTCTCTCCATCCTGTTATCACTCCTTCAGGATTAATGGGCAAAAGCTACACTCCTCTCTGATACAATGAGTGGTGAAGTCACCACTGATGCTCAGTATATCCCTCTTCTACCACCCGTGGTGGAGCCCCTTTTCCTTCAAACAGTGATGATCCTGGTCTACCTTGCTTGTCAGGGGTACCCTCAGTGGTGTGCTGGTAATTGTTTAACCACTGGCTCCCCAAATACACTTCCAACCTGAATGTTCGTTGATATGTCTCTTCATGGTGTGCAAACAAATAAGAGCAAAGCGAAACTGCCGAGACATTTGTCAAAACAGCACTAACTTTCGTTGACATAAGCCAATTCTTATCTCAGGTAATAGTGTTTGAAGCTGGAAATATATTTCCTCCATTATTTGTGTTACTCACCATGTAACAGCTACAGACCTGACATATTCTGAAGTCTCATCTCCACTATTAACATCTTCTCTATTACTTTTTAAAAGCTAGACCATGGATCAAACCATATTTTTCTGTAAAGGAACAGAGAGTAACACTTTAAGCTTTGTGGGCACATACAATTCCTGTCACATTTTTTTTTCTTTTTTTGTTTGTTTTTAATAACCCTTTAAAATATAAACAACAGTCTTAGCTTATAGTCTGTTATTTCATTTCATTTCATTTCATTTTGTTTGGCCACACCGTTTGGCTTGTGGGATCTTAGTTCCCTGACCAGGGGTTGAACTCGCACCCTCAGCAGTGAAAGCCCGGAGTACTAACCACTGGACCTCCAGGGAATTCCCGGCTTATAGTCTTTAGAAGAAAAAGGACAGGAGCTAGCTTATGCCTGTAGGCTATAGATTGTTGGCCTCTGTTCTGGACAATCAACAAAACAATAAACCAACCCTTGATTTGTAGCATTTCTAAATTTCCATGGTATAAAATTCCCGTCATGGCTATTTTCAAGCTATCCATGTAAGGTTAGGGATTGAGTTGGAGAGAGATGTGCAGTAGCACACCATTATATACGATTTCCAAATATATAATAAATAGTAGGTCTCAGAAGCATAAATATCAATAATAACAAAATACAGTAAATTAATTAGGAAGTTAAGAGTTTTGAATTACCTTTGGTCTTTATATAATTTATTTAATTACAAGTTTATATAGTTTAACGTTTTAACTATGGCTGTATTTAACAAACGGCTCACAAATTTCTAATATTTTATCAACCGCCTTTTATAAACTGGTCTGAGTAGCTCCAGCACACTCCTGGGAAACCCAGACCTTCATCCCAAGGAGTCTGAGTCCTTGGTTATGTAGTTGCAAATTCCCATTTATGGTTATCTGCTGATATGAAAGCACCAATCACTTTTCCCCTGAATCCAAATTCCAAATTCCATTTCCAAATTTTTTCTTCCCTCTCCTATCATATAATAACAACCTATGTCCTTATCATAATCCTTATCAATTACCCAGACAGTAGAGTAACTCCTTCCTTTGCCTATTGGCTTATTGGTGCAAGACCCCAACATTGCTAGGCAGCAGCCATAATTTCAGATTTAGTAGAATCCTTTCTGTGCCCACTGTAAAACTGTCTCTCCCATTGCAAATAGGACTTCTAGACCAGTTATGATTAAAGTTAAGGTGATGGGAAGAACAAATTCCCCAGGTGAGCCACTGGGATTAATGGTGAGACAAGTTACTTCAACTCCACTTCTTGGTTTTCAGACATGTATTCTACTGTTGAGGATACATACGATGGTTCAAGTGTATACTGTATATTGTAGGACAGCGCATCAGTCCCACAGGAGATTAACTTTTATCCTTAGAGAGGTGTCTTAGTCTGCTCAGGCTGCTATAACAAAATACTATATATACCCAGTCTATAACTGGGTAGTTGCTATAACAAAATACTATATATACCCAGTCTATATCTGGGTAGCCTAAACATCAGACATTTATTTCTCATAGTTCTAGAGGCTGGGAAGTCCAAGTTCTAGAGGCAGGATCCCAAGATGATAAATCAGACACTCAAGTAAGCCCTCAGATAGTTTTCTTACTGATGTATTATAAGCAAGAGAGGCACACTTATGGTCAGAATATGTTTCAATTCCAATAAATACATATGCCTTCACACTCTCTGGTGGAAGGACTATGACATAATCCACCTGTTATCACCTAGCAGGCTCGTACAATATCACAGGCTCAGTCTCTAAATGTTTCTTATAGTTTGGGCATTAAGTAGCACTTGTAGCTAGATATGCTTTTGTGAAAGGAAACTCAATGTTTGGATCCATGAATAGCCTCCTTTCCCAACGCTATGGCTAATCTATTCATAAGCCATTGTGCCATCACTGGAGTATTAGTGTTAGATGAGGCCATGTATCCAAAAGCCTTGGAAATATCTGGGAATTCTACTTCCTTCAGTGAATGAATCTCTGATAAATTGCTATAGGTTCCTTTGGGGGAAAGATTGGGTAAATTTCTGCTCTGTTCTCTTCCTATAGTATTACAGGAGTTCTTCTTCAAGTAGACCTTGGCTCCATTTAGTTTGAAGAGCTCAGGGTCTGAAACTGGTTTAGGTCTGGAAACAGGCTAAGATGTACTGATTTCCTATTTGGTTGACATTGATTGTAGTTATGTAGGTCAGTCAATATCCTTGTTGACTGCCCATGTCTCTTGACCTTAGGAACACCGTGTTATATTAGGCACAGCCACAAATTCCTGGGAGCCATAACTTTCCATCTACTTTCCATCTTTCCATCTACTTACATCAATATGTCCACCTTCCTTCTAAAAGTAAAATGCTACCACCTGGCCTCTTCTATTGCAGAATCCTATTAGCCCCATTCATTCTAGGGAGATATGTTCTATAATAACACCCCTACCATCAATTCTGGCTTCTCAGTGATGCCCATGCCCCCATAACATAGCCATTATTATTTGTTTTATTGAAGAGAATGTCTCTAGTGCTTCATGGACAACATAGAGATCTGTTCTCTGGTCTTATGTGATGTATTCATATTTACATCCTCATTTCATTGAGGTTTTTGATCCATTTTCAATACTCTGCCACCTCAATTTATCATTGTCTCATGAATTGTAAGCCATTGATTTTTCCATGCTCCAAGTAGTAAATCCAGCTGTGTGTTGGTATTGGCTCCAGGTATAATTTATCAATGTATAAAATACTGAGTCACATGAGAGTGTGCTTCATCAAGAAATTCTCTAACCTTTCCCTTTGTTAGAGCCTTGGATGAGTAATCCCTGAAGAGTCTTGTGAGTACTTTCAAATATCCTATCCCATATAATTGATGCAAAAGAATACAGTTAAGGTGAGAAGACAACTTCCAGAAAGGAAAAATAATAGTAATGCATATATCCAACAAAAGGCTCATATTCAGAATATATAAATCAACAGGGAAAAAAAAAGCAGACCCTTAAAATAGAAAAACGGGCAAAGGACTTAGGAATTCCTCTTGGTTGATTTCACAATGGCTAATCACAATTTGTAAAGAGGTGATCCAATTCATTAGACATTAGAAGAAATTCAAAATAAAATAAAAATACACCAAAATTGCTTAAATGAAAATTTCAGAGAAGACCAAGTATATATCAAAGATGTGGGACACCCAGGACTGTCATGCACCACTGGTGGAAATAACACTGGTTAAAAACAAAATCTCCTTATCTGTCATTACATCCTCCCTCTCATCTAGCTCCCTGAAAATCCATTCCTAGGCATGTTCTGTTGGCTCAGGAGACTTACCTGGGATGTGAATTAAACCTTCTCTTCTATTGCTCTCATAATCGGTCATGGAACTGGTTTTCAGGACAATCTGCCTTCCAGTTGCAGGCAATGAGTCTTTTTATATGTTATCATCAAGGCCTTGTGAGAGTCACACGGTGCCTTGAGAAGATTGTTGGGTGACTTAGACCTGTAATTTCCTTTTTTCAGTGCATTAGTGATTCTTAACAACAACCAGCCAAAAACTACATGTTCTTATAATTACCACTGCCAGCGTATCCCTTAAATGCTAGATATTTCCTATATCTATTACATCTACTAATAAGCTATTTAAATTTTCACCATATCATCATATTGCACAACACTGGAGATTTTTTTTTTTTTTTAATTTTATTTATTTATTTTTGGCTGTGTTGGGTCTTCGTTTCTGTGTGTGGGCTTTCTCTAGTTGCAGAGAACAGGGACCATTCTTCATCGTGGTGCGCGGGCCTCTCACTGTTGCGGCCTCTCTTGTTGTGGAGCACAGGCTCCAGACGCGCAGGCTCAGTAGTTGTGGCTCACGGGCCCAGTTGCTCCGCGGCATGTGGGATCTTCCCAGACCAGGGCTCGAACCTGTGTCCCCTGCATTGGCAGGCAGATTCTCAACCACTGAGCCACCAGGGAAGCCCAACACTGGAGATTCTTATCAACTGTGACATTATAGAGATTCTATGATCCTAGGATATTTATAAACAGTAGTATCCTTTTTGTCATTAGGCTGGTAAATTATTCAGTCTTACACAATGATATGTGTAAGCAATTTATTTGGCAGGTGCAAGAAACATAAGTTGTGCAATGGGGAATTGATAAAGGAATAAAAAAACAACCAATTAGAGCCATTAAAGTGTTCATTATTAAGCCAGCTGACTATAAGTGACTGAGTTTATTACTGTAGGAGACACTGGCAAACAGTTTAAAGCACGTGGTTCTAAATTATTATGTACGTATCTTTTGGTTGAGGGCTGCTCCCCGGCGGTTGTTAATACCTAGCACTTTAAGCTTGCCGTATGGACAAAAACAACGTGGCTTTCCATAGTGTTGGAGAATAAAGCAGGCACAGAGATCAGATTCTGACAGTTGAATGCTCTTACATCTAATTCTAAATAAATTCTTGTGAATTTGTCCACTGCTACTTATAAATGGACTTGCATGGAAAAATATTTTTCTTTATATAAAGTGTCATATAAGATATATTTTCTCTTTAAAACATCTCTCCTTAAAAATTGTTTCTTGTTGAATACAAGTCGTAGCTAAATAGATGAATAGATATATTGATCTGTCTCATGGCTTTCATAAGGAATATATACATATGTAATCTCAGAAAACAATATTAATTTCAACAGTCATTTTTATAAAGGAATATAGATATTTACCTATAAAATTATAGAATTATTACACTTATAACTATGAAATAAAGATAGTTGAATATGATTTCTGAGATTTCTTTTATAAGGCTTAGAATACACACACACAGATACACATTTAGGGATATTTTGCTCTAGTCTTTATTTTTACTGTGGTGAAGTAAAATTAGAATAAACATTTATCCTCATTTAAAAAAATCAGATGCATAAGAAGACTTTGTCATAACTAAACATAAAGTTAATTTTCTCAAGATTTCTCAGAACTAACTGAAAAGAAAGAATTAAAACTTTTCTAACCCTTGCCATGTGTCAGAAGCCTTCTAATACACTATGACATTTAAAAACACAGTTTTTAAATCCTGGGCACTTTTTTTCCAAATTTCAGTTCTTTAAGATATACTGTCTGGAGGCGTTTTGAAGATAAACATGCAGCTAATTGAATGATTGTGACTCCTTTTTACACAGTGGAAACATCCTTTAGGGATTTTATCCTAAAATGCCTTCTTTATTGATATCCTCAAGCATTTCTGTTCTTGTAAGGTTTAGATTCTTATAAAAAAATGAAGAAATGCTGTACTTTGACCTTTAGATTATTCCACTGTTATAACAGAGAAGTATCATTTTTAGAAGCTTTAGTACTTTTTAAAGACAAAAGTGACCTTGGAACAAATCTTATAAATTTTCACATCTCTACTGTTCATGTTCATCTACCAGGGTTAGCTTCCAAGCAACTCATACAAAAAGAAGTAAATGTGACATGTTACTTTGATATCTTCTACTGTAGAGGATTTATATTGCAACTGAATAAAGAAAAATGATTCCATTTCTGTATATTGCTTGTCATTACATACTTCGGTACTTCCCAACAATGTATGCATGTTTCCTGACAATACAACTGTTGGCTTTCTACTTGAAACTTCTGGAGAGTGGAGAATACAAAGTTAAAGGAAAATGAAACAAACATACAAGTTACTACTTTTAAAACAGAGATTTCTGTAGAAAAGAAACATTTTGAATCTATAAAGGGAGCACTTGCTATACATTCTAGAGTTAAAGTAATATTGGAGAATTTAATTTTTTCCTTATATAAGGAGTCAAATTTTTATTGTTGAGTTTCCTTGGATAATTATATATTTATATATAATTGCATATATATATTATATAAAACACATCACTATTATCATCTTGTAAAGATACTGATTCACTAATCAGATGTCTCTGCTCAGACCCATGTCTTTTATGATGTCTAACATGAAGGATCTGATTAGAAAGCGCTCATATGAGGTTTGAAAGCAGAAGGAAGGGAAAATCGTACTGGCTGTGGTCAGTTCCAGTGGTGTCCATGATAGCGGCCCCGGTATCAATTTTCATAAGGCCACAGCAATGTTGCCAACAGTGGCAGTGGCTCAAACAGCAGTCATTTTAATTTTATGGGTGTAAGCTAGGGGAAGTAGTAGCTTCTTATATTCTGGATAATATCACATCCCTACTTTTGCCCTTTTGTAACCATTTTGTAATCAAATTCCCTTCTTTTTCCTTGACACTGACTGATACAGGGAGGTTGGGAAAAAAAATTTTTTTTAAAGTATAGTTGATTTACAATGTTGTATCAAACTCTTGCTGTACAGCAAAGTGACTCAGTTGTACATATATATACATTCTTTTTTAATATTCTTTTCCATTATGGTTTATCCCAGGAGGTTGAATATAATTCCCTGTGCTGTACATTAGGACCTTGTTTATCCATTCTAAATGTAATAGTTTGCATCTACCAACCCCAAACTTCCAGTCCATCCTTCTCCCTCCCCCCTTCCCCTTAGCAACTATGTCTGTTAATATTTATTTATTTATTTATTTATTTATTTATTTATTTATTTATTTATTTATTTATTGCTGTACACGGGCCTCTCACCGTTGTGGCCTCTCTCGTTGCGGAGCACAGGCTCCGGACGCGCAGGCTCAGCGGCCATGGCTCACGGGCCCAGCCGCTCCGCGGCATGTGGGATCCTCCCGGACCGGGGCACGAACCCGTGTTCCCTGCATCGGCCGGCGGACTCTCAACCACTGCACCACCAGGGAAGCCCCATGTCCGTTAATTTTTGTTTTTTTAAGTAAAGTCTCCTTCCTTCTTTCCTTCCTTGCTTCCTTCCTCCCTTCCTTCTAAATCTGCTGAGGAATATACATACACACACACACATGCTAGGAAACATACTAGCTTTCAAAGAAAAAAAATGAACAAGATGCTGTGTAGTTTTCCAAGTGCATAGTCCATGTTGAGAAACAGTCCCTAATACAAGTGCTTTTTACACAGTTATGTAGCAAATATTGTAGTAGATATATGTGTACAAAGTGTCAAATGAAAAATAAGGGAACAGATTTATGGGTGAGTGCTCAGAAATAAATCTGGAAGAACAAGTTCAAGTAACAATTAATTGGGCAGTATACTACTGTTATGTTGTTCTTAAGATTTCTGTTCTGCCTAGCAACACAGGACAGGGCATAAAAGAAAAATTCTTGTGAGGGTTCACCTTCATAAATTTAACACCAGAGTCACTCATCTCTGTCTTTATGACAAGTTGTGATTGATCGTTGGCATTCTCTAGATATTCTTACTGCCTATTGCCTTCAGTTTTTCCAACAGTTATTTAAATAAAATTTTTGTATGAATACATTTTTTTACAATAGCATTATATATAACACATACATTATATATAAGTCTATATATAAATATATGTTTATGTAGTAATATACATATAATGTGATATATATGTCTGTATGTGTGTGTATATATCACATTTTCTTCCCTTTAAAGGTATGTCCTTTTCTGTGCATATTATTGAGATGAAACTTTAAAAATATATTTTTAACATACCTCCTTCAGGATTATTTTACTCAGAACAAAACTTTAAAATAATTATTGTTTTCTTTTAATATTTTCATTTTAGACAAATTTAAAAAAATATATCTTTCATCTTAGTTTCTTTTTTTATAAAAGTAATCTGCTTTATTTTTTAGGTCAGTTTTAGTTAACAGAAAATGTATTATTTAGGTCAGGAAGAATATTATCCTAAGTTTTGGCCCTCATAATGGCTCAAATCCATTGGGCTATTGCTGTTTTCAAGTACACTATACAATGCAGAGCAGTGTTCCTCAGGCTTGGCAGTGTTGACCTTTTAGACAGGTTTCTTCTTTGTTGTAGGAAGCCATCCTTCATTATAGAATGTTTAACAGCATTTCTGGACTCCACCAACTAGGTGCAAGTAAGGTACCACCCCCATGACAATAAAATACATCTTCAGACATTGTCAAATATCCCCTGGGAAACAAAACTACCCCTGGTTGAGAACGACTGATTTAGAAAATTGCAGCAACTTTCAACAGTTTTTCATGAATTCTAAAGCTATAGATTATATACCAGGAAATTCTGGTTTAAGTAAATATAAATACATACATTATTTCTCAAACATATTACCCTCAAGTAAAATATTATTAGTACAAATTATATTTACTGTATAAACAAAGTAGTTTTGTCTTTGGATAATATATTGTTGCTTCTAGAAAAATGTTCATTCCATTGTTTACGTGTCAATTTGTTTCAAATTCATTAAGATATTCTTTCAAAGAAGAAATAAAATGCCTGGGATCTCCAATTTGACATCCAAAATTATTTTTTAAGTATTTGTCTCTAATTGGAACTTATAATAAACCTCAGACTGTTTTAATAACTGATTGACAAACTCACGTACAGTTAAAATACACATCCAATTCTAATGATTCTCTGGCTTTATGTAATTTGGTCAATCAAAATGAGATAGCAAGCAATTTAACAAAACTTCCAATAAGATAATCTTGCTTGCTCTGCTTTCTCAAATCTTTTTTACTGGATCTAACATTTCTACAGCAATAAACCTCCTCCTCCTACAAGTATGCATACGTCAATGAATAAGTAGATCAAAAATATTCAAAATCATCAGTCATGTACATAATAGATTAAAGGATTCAAATAAATGGATATAGATTAAGAAGTGATAAGAATTCTACACTTTTAAACCTAGACGACCACTCCTACAATTGCTACCAGAGAAAATCCTAGGAGTAATATGTATACAGAGAAAAAAGTTAAGCAATCATACTGCAAAATGAACCTCAGTTATACTCTCAAACTTAAGTGTTGAATCTTAATAAGCAGGGCGGAATGAACGAAAAACCACTGCCTAGGCTAGAGCTTAGCCTTCTTGTGCCTGGAACCTAAGTAAAATCCACCAGTACCTGTCCCTGCTTCTTGGTTGTTTTTGTTCTGCTATTTCGTCAGACAGAAAGATCAGGAAAAAAACAAAATTCCGGCCAAAGATAAGTAAGAATATATAAAAATTCAAGATTGACTTTAAACTGCCTTCCCAACACACTAAAGATTCAGTCCTTAAGAAATGTGTCATTATCATTATAACATGTTTCTGATCTTGTCTAGGACCAGTTTTTTCTTTTTTAAAATTTAAAGTCCATTTAGTCTCATATTAGTGTAGTCATTGCAGGTTTCTTATGGTTGCTACCTGCACGATATGTCCTTTTCCATCCTGGTAACATAAAATTTGCTTGATTAAATTTTTGGTAAGGAGTTAGAGAAAAATTTTAAAAGAGAGAGACCGGAATTTGAGAAAAGAATAATGCCCTTAGAGATCTAGAGCAGATTAAGTTGCAAAAAGATGCCAGAGATTACAGGTAAGAGGATTACTTTGGAGAGCAAATAGGTGTTAAAAATAAGGCTTTCTGTCCTGAAGGATAGGAGGTGGTCCCTCAGTCAGCCATAAGTGTAATCTTCTAGCTTACTTAAGAAGAGCCAAAAATGTACAGGGTGTGAGGTGACCAAAGAAGAAGCCATCCTGATCTGTTCAATCACGTTTCCCGTTTGAAGGGCAGTTCATACACTGGGGAGAGGCACAAATACCGAGAGCGTGTGCTTGGTGGAGCATGGCCGAGACAAAGGCAGCTCTTTCAACAGTGCAGAACTGAGACTGGGCAGTCAGGTTCTGTGGGGATTCAAAGTGCATCAGAGGCAATGCCTTTTCTTGTGTCTTAGATTCACAGTTGAAACTCATGACCTAGATTCCCTGGAGAAGCTGTGATTTCAGTCCAGCTCTTCAAAAGACTTCACCGAATAGACGAGAGACTTTAGATCGCTCTCAGGACTTCCACTTGGCTTGGGTTATTAATACAGTTGCTTCTGATCAGCGCCTTGGGTAAGGATTAGGCAGCTCTGTCGTTTCTCTTCATCTGGCCTTTCTGTATGAGTACTGGTCTTGAAAACAGCACTATTGGCATCTGGTTTGATTTTCTCTTCCTTAAGATGCAAGTGGCTCAGTTGCTTGGCTGGGGATCTCTGCTTATCCATGTCCGGTGCTCAGAAGTAGAGGGCCTTGGTTGCAGGGTTGTGGATGGGACCTTCCCCTCGGTGAACCTGACACCCAACACTGCAAGATTAAGGGCTCCAGGAGTCGATGGAAAGCCCTAATGAAGTAACTTTCAACATTAAAATTTTAATAATGCTTGTTATTTCTACTTATAAGTTAATAGACTTTTTTTTTTTTTCTTGATTGACTGTAAAAAATTTCCTTCTGAGGTTTTCAAAGGAAAAAAACTGCTAAAAAGTAGCCCCTGTAGGGGACATGTTTTCTAGTCAGGGTCCTGCCTCTTCTCATCTACCTCCCAGGGCCACCTTAGCATCCCTAAGTGAGTAATTAGCACTCTCCCTGCTGACTTGGAATAATGGAAATCTCAACTAAAAAAGATAGAAATTTGAGAACAGATCATATTAGTTTCTAACCTCTCTTTTGAAAAGCTTTGTTCTTTAATTTGCACCAGCCTATGAAAAAATTTATCAGTCTCATTTTCAGTGTGCACACATCAATACACAACACGACCAAAAGAAAATTAAACTCATAATTATTTTCATTTGGATAGGTGGCATTTGTTGCACAATTTAGCACACTCTGGAACTTCCATGCTTTAACTTAAATACTTGTGTAAATAATAATCAAATATAATAAATGTCATACTTGATTCTGTAATTATATAAAATCTGTATCAGGTTTTCATTTCAAAGTATCTTGCATACACTTGAAAACATCACATTTATTTCATATATTACATATAAACCCAGAAAAATATAAAATTGCCTTATATTATGAAACCAAAATTGTTTTAAAAAACTATTTGCTTACATGAAATGTATTAACATGTTAGTATACTTTCATTTACTGAATAGGACAGTACTGAGCATATCATTTACTCCTTCAATTAAATTTTTTTTTCCAAGCGCTGATCTTGTACAGAAATTTATGCTGGAAGAATAACAAAATTGATCATTTGATTGTCAGTCAGGATTCTGTTCAGCATCTTTCATTGAAATGTCATAGAACATATTTGTATATGTTTATTTTTCTAACATTTAATTAATCATTACTGTTTACTTACATATTTATTGCAATATGACATACATTTAATGTTTTTATAAAATATATACCCAAATATATGTTAGGATTTTGATTGTTGTGACATGTAATGATGTAGTTTTTTTTTTTTATTTAGAGTCTTTTCTTCAGCCAGTGTAAATGCTTATTTTGTTTCAGTAAAAAGCTTAAAGCGTGTAGTCTTCCTAACAACTAATGAGACACATATTATTATTATCTTCATCCTACAGATGTGGAAATTGATAAACTGATGAACACAAATGCAAAAATACTCATCAAAATATTAGAAAACCAAATTCAACAATACATTAGAAGGATCAAACACCACATTCATGTGAGATTCATTCCAGGGATGTAATGATGGTTTAGCATTCACAAATCAATCAATCAATCAAGTGATACACCACATTAACAAAATGGAAGATAAAAGCCATATGATCAGCTCAATAGAAGCAGAAAAAGCATTTGACAAAACACAACATTAATTTATGATAAAAACTCTCAATAAAATGGGTATAGAAGTAACATACCTCAACATCATAGAGGCCATATATGATAAACTCACAGATAACAAAACACTCAACAGTGAGAAGCTGAAGCTTTTTTTCTAAGATAAGGAACAAGACTAGGATGCCTACTCATGGCAGTTTCCTAAGTACTAGCCATAGCAATTAGGCAAGAAAAAGCAATAAAAGGCACCCAAATTGTAAGAGAAGTAAGACTGTCACTATTTGCAGATGACATGATACTATATATAGAAAGCCCTAAAGACGCCACCAAAAAACTATTAGAACTAATAAATAAATTCAGTAAAGTTACAGGATGCAAAATTAATATACAGACATCTGTTATGTTTCTATACACTAAGAATGAACTATCAGAAAGAGAAATTAAGAAAATAACCCCATTTACAATGACATTAAAAAGAAGAAAATACCTAGGAATAAATCTAACCAAGTGAGTAAAAGCCCTGTACTCTAAAAACTATAAGACATTGGGCTTCTCTGGTGGCACAGTGGTTGAGAGTCTGCCTGCCAATGCAGGGGACATGGGTTCATGCCCCGGTCCGGGAAGATCCCACATGCCCTGGACCAGCTGGGCCCATGAGCCATGGCCGCTGAGCCTGCGTGTCTGAAGCCTGTACTCCACAGCAGGAGAGGCCACAGCAGTGAGAGGCCCGTATACCACAAAAAAAAAAAAAAAAGCAAAAACAAAACTGTAAGACATTGATAAAAGAAATTGAAGATGACACAAATAAATGGGTAGGTATACTATGCTCATAAATTGGGAAAAAATTAATACTTTTAAAGTGTAATACTACCAAAAAACATCTACAGATTTAATGAAATTCCTATCACAATACTCATGGCAGTTTTCACAGAACTAGAACAATAATCTCAAAATGTGTATGGTGTCACAAAAGACCCCAAATAACCAAAGTAATCTAGAGAAACAACAAAGCTGGAGGTTTCATGCTCCCTGATTTCAAGCTATACTAAGAGCTATAGTAATTAATACAGTATGGTACTGGCACAGACATGGACACATAGATCAATGGATCAGAATAGAGACCAGAAAAAATTCATGCTGACAAGCTCAATTAATTTATGACAAAGGAGGCAAGAATATACAATGGGAAAAAGACAGTCTCTTCAATAAATGATGTTGATAAAACTGGATAAGTACATGCAAAAACAATCAAACTGGACCACTATCTTACACCGTATACAAAAATTAAATCAAAATAGATTAAAAATTTGAATGCTAGACATGAATCGATAAAACTCAGTAGAAAACACAGAGGGTAATTTCCTTGACATTAGTTTAAACAGTGTTGTTAGGATCTGATTCTACCAGCAAGTGCAACAAAGGCAAAAATAAACAAATGGGACAACATCAAACTAAATGCTCTGCAAGAAGAACAAAATCATCAACAAAATGAAAAGGCAACTCACTGGGATATTTGCAAATCATATAATAAAACGTTAATATCCAGAATATATAAAGAATGCATACATTAATAAAACAAGAAATGCAATTAAAAAATGAATACACCTGGGCTTCCCTGGTGGCACAGTGGTTGAGAGTCCGCCTGCCGATGCAGGGGACGTGGGCTCGTGCCCCAGTCCGGGAAGATCCCACATGCCGCGGAGCGGCTGGGCCCATGCGCCATGGCCACTGAGCCTGTGTGTCCGGAGCCTGTGCTCCGCAACGGGAGAGGCCACGGCAGTGAGAGGCCCGTGTACCGCAAAAAAAAAAAAAAAAAAAAAAAAAAAAAAGTACATCTGTCAGAATGGCTATTATGGAAAAGACAAAAAAAAATATTTGGCAAGGATGTGGAGAAAAGGAACCCTCATTCATGGTTAGTGGAAACGTAAATTGGTATAGTCAGAATGGTAAAAAGTACGGAGGCTACTAAAATGTTAAAAATAGAACTACCATATGATCCAGCAATTTCATTTCTGGCTATTTATCCAAAGAAAATGAAAACACTAATTCAGAAAGATATATGCACCCCTATGATCATTGCAGCATTATTTACAAAAGCTAAAATATGAAAGCAACCTAAGTGGCCATCAATAGACGAATGAATAAAGAAGATGTGATACATATATAATACATGTGTATGTGTGTGTATATATATATATACACACACACACACACACACACATGTAATGTTACTCAGCCATAAAAAAGAGTGAATTCTTGCCATTTGGAACAACATGGATCGATCCTGAGGGTATTATACTAAGTGAAATAAGTCAGAGAAGACAAATGCTATATGATTTCACCTTTAGAATCTAGAAAACAAAAAAACCCAAACAAATCTAGAAAACAAAACAAAACCGTATTTATAGATACAGAGAATAGACTGGTGATTGCCAGAGAGTCAGGTTTTGGGGTGGGCGAAATGGATGGGGGTTTTGGAAGGTACAAACTTCCAGTTACAAAATGAATAGGTCATGGGGATATAATACACATCATAGGAAATATAGTCAACAATATGGTACTAACTTTGTATGCTAACAGATGGTAACTAACTTACAGTAGTGATCATTTTATAATGTATATAGAGATTGAATCACTATGTTGCACACCTGAAACATATAATACTGTATGTCAATTATGAATAAAAAAAGAAAACACATCATATTAAAATGTTAAGATGTAAATAAATGGTTCAATTTGAAAAAAAAAAAAGAGCTAGGAAAGTAATGAAGGTAGGTGACACTCTTTTAGATAAAATAAAAAGCAAAGTAAAAGTCCTGAATGTGGAAAAAATCACTATTCCTTAAGTATACCTAATAAGTGATGTAAGAGTTACTTTATGCCAAATTCAGACATACAGATTTCGTAAGCTACTTTTAGATGATTTGATTTTAGCTTCATAATCAATGGAGGTTAAAGGGAGGAGACATTTTCTGCTGTCTGGCAGTAGGAAAGGAAATGTGAGATAATTACATTTAATTAAAAAAACAAAATAACTGTGAACAAGGGGCATGTTTGGTAAAATATATCTCAGGTATCCAGGTGTGAGAAGATGGTGGATTTGATCATGGAAATTGCAGTAGAAAAAAGAGAGGAAATAAATGGATGCAAGACATATTGATGAGATGAAATTTAAGGATTGATTATGATGAGTTGGATGTACGGGGTAAGGGGGGAGCAGCAAAGGTCGGAAACTTGGCAGTGAAAGAACAAAGCAGGGGGAACAAGTTGGGATAGTTAGGGAAGTAGTCTATTAAATAGTTTAACTTTATGTTCAACTTGTGGTATCTAGGTTATATTTAACTGAAGAGGTTGAGTATGTAGTTTGGTGTATGAGTGTCTCTCCCTGCATGCATATGTACTACAGGTCAGGTATTCTACAGTATAGGCTATTTTATGTGAGCTATTGTTATGGTGAAAATTTTAAATAGACATTAAGAACTCATTCTCTGGTTCATTTAGACCCGAGTTCTAATCACAGGTAAGTTACTTTGGCAAGTTACTCAAATTCTCATCTATATGATGTTGTTATGTCACAAGTACTTTATAGCATTAAAGGGAGAACTGAAATAGATGCTCTAGGTAAAGTGCTTACAGGATTTGCCATGCATTTTACAGTGAATGACAGTGATAATAATGAGGTCCCAGGACAGAAACCTGAAGAAAACCAGAATTTGGGAGATGAGAAGAGAAAAATAAAATTCAAAATGAATTAATGCATATTCACATATGCATAAGGAAATCCAGAATCTTCACAGATGAGAGATGAGAGTGTTTAATGAAGAAGGGAAGACTCATTAGTGTCAAAGGTGACTGAGATGACGAGAAAGATAAGGTTTGAAAAATGTTCATTGGGCTTAAGCAAGGATGTTGATAATTTGGGGGAAAAGAGTAAAAGAAATTTTACAACAGGTACAAAATGCTTTCTGAATAATAATACAGTATTTAAAAGCCATGCTGTCTATTATTTCAGAAACCATGGTTTTTGTCAAGTAGACAATCTTTAATTACAATGGAGAGTGAGCACTTGAAACACTATTGCACCCATGTCCAAGAGCAAGTGCAACAACTATTTTATTCACAAAAGCATTAAAATGCTAATGTTTCATCCTTATTATAAATCTTTCTAATGAAAACCTGAAACTAACAAGACTTCATTCCAATGATAATGACTGAACCTAGAATGAGACACAGTGATAGCACATTTCCAATTCATGTTTTTACAAATTAATATTACACTTCTGCAGCCCTCTGCAGGAATTGAGTGCCTTAATTTAATAGACTTCATTGCAACGTGTTGTACGTTTTCAGAACTTCAGGTAACGATTTCACTATCTTTAAACACTATTGTCAAAATAAGAACACTTGTAGAAAGTCCATTTATTAGATTAATTTTCCAGTGCTTCTATAAGGTGAGAGATAGGCATGCTCAGAGATGGAGATTATAATTTATTTACTGAATTTTCACAGCTTTATTCGTCTTGGTATGTTTCTCTTTGCTTCCTCAAATTGTTATTTGCTCCTCACCCAAACCTATCATCTCTAGCAGAATATCATTGATTCTTCCTCACTAGAAATTTAAATTCTAGATGAAAATCTGTCCCTGTTTTACAGTCTTCTGGACGACTATGTTTCAGATATTTCTGTGGATCAGAGTCTGGGACTTTTCTTTTGAGGATCGTTCAGTAAAAAGTTTTTCAAAAGATATTTGGCTGACTTTCTTCTGAGCACATCCAGATACCTACCATTCAAGTGAGGTGCCCATTGCGGGCGGGATGAGGGGGGAACCTTCACAAAGAGAAAGAAAATAAACCATAACTGGCTATAATTTTAAAAATCTTGTTCATATATAAGTTTACAACGATTATAGTCATAGAAAAAGAAGAGATTTCATATTTCTAAGGAAGTTCAAAAGAATTTTGTATTTAGAAAATAAAAAGAAATATCTGTCAAAAGTACTCAAAGAACCATAAATTTAAGTATGTATACTAAACATCAGAACAGATTCTTTGCCTATTTTTTAGAATTAGGTTGTCTTTTGATTATTGAGTTGAAAAAATATTTTATATATTTTTAATACAAGACCCTTATCCATATATGATTTGCAAGTACTTTCTTCCATTCTGCAGGTTATCTTTTTACTTTCTTATTTTCTTTTTTCTTTTTAACATCTTTATTGGAGTATAATTGCTTTACAATGGTGTGTTAGTTTCTGCTTTATAACAAAGTGAATCAGTTACACATATACGTATGTCCCCATATCTCTTCCCTCTTCCGTCTCCCTCCCTCCCACCCTCCCTATCCCACCCCTTTAGGTGGTCTAAAAGCACCAAGCTGATCTCCCTGTGCTATGCGGCTGCTTCCCACTAGCTATCTATTTTACGTTTGGTAGTGTGTATATGTCCATGCCACTCTCTCGCTTTGTCACAGCTTACCCTTTCCCCTCCCCATATCCTCAAGTCCATTCTCTAGTAGGTCTGTGTGTTTATTCCTGTCTTAGCCCTAGGTTCTTCATGACATTTTTTCCCCTTAAATTCCATATATATGTGTTAGCATACGGGATTTGTCTTTCTCTTTCTGACTTACTTCACTCTGTATGACAGACTCTAGGTCCATCCACCTCATTACAAATAGCTCAATTTCGTTTCTTTTTATGGCTGAGTAATATTCCATTGTATATATGTGCCACATCTTCTTTATCCATTCATCTGATGATGGACACTTAGGTTGTTTCCATCTCTGGGCTATTGTAAATAGAGCTGCAATGAACATTTTGGTACATGACTCTTTTTGAATTATGGTTTTCTCAGGGTATATGCCCAGTAGTGGGATTGCTGGGTCATACGGTAGTTCTATTTGTAGTTTTTTAAGGAACCTCCATACTGTTCTCCATAGTGGCTGTACCAATACACATTCCCACCAGCAGCGCAAGAGTGTTCCCTTTTCTCCACACCCTTTCCAGCATTTATTGTTTCTAGATTTTTTGATGATGGCCATTCTGACTGGTATGAGATGATATCTCATTGTAGTTTTGATTTGCATTTCTCTAATGATTAATGATGTTGAGCATTCTTTCATGTGTTTGTTGGCAGTCTGTATATCTTCTTTGGAGAAATGTCTATTTAGGTCTTCTGCCCATTTTTGGATTGGGTTGTTTGTTTTTTTTGTTATTGAGCTGCATGAGCTGCTTATAAATTTTGGAGATTAATCCTTTGTCATTTGCAAATATTCTTTCCCATTTTGAGTGTTGTCTTTTGGTCTTGTTTATGGTTTCCTTTGCTGTGCAAAAGCTTTGAAGTTTCATTAGGTCCCATTTGTTTATTTTTGGTTTTATTTCCATTTCTTTAGGAGGTGGGTCAAAAAGGATCTTGCTGTGATTTATGTCATAGAGTGTTCTGCCTGTGTTTTCTTCTAAGAGTTTGATAGTTTCTGGCCTTATATTTAGGTCTTTAATCCATTTTGAGCTTATTTTTGTGTATGGTGTTAGGGAGTGATCTAATCCCATACTTTTACATGTACCTGTCCAGTTTTCCCAGCACCACTTATTGAAGAGGCTGTCCTTTCTCCACTGTACATTCCTGCCTCCTTTATCAAAGATAAGGTGACCATATGTGTGTGGGTTTATCTCTTTCTATCTATCTATCTATCTGTCTATGGCTTTCTATCCTGTTCCATTGATCTATCTTTCTGTTTTTGTGCCAGTACCATGCTGTCTTGATTACTGTAGCTTTGTAGTATAGTCTGAAGTCAGGGAGCCTGATTCTTCCCACTCCATTTTTCGTTCTCAAGATTGCTTTGACTATTCGGGGTCTTTTGTGTTTCCATACAAGTAGTGAAATTTTTTGTTCTAGTTCTGTGAAAAATGCCACTGGTACTTTGATAGGAATTGAATTGAATCTGTACATAGCCTTGGGTAGTAGAGTCATTTTCACAATGTTGATTCTTCCAATCCAAGAACATGGTATATCTCTCCATCTATTTGTATCATCTTTAATTTCCTTCATCAGCGTCTTATAATTTTCTGCATACAGGTCTTCTGTCTCCTTAGGTAGGTTTATTCCGAGATATTTTATTCTTTTTGTTGCAATGGTAAATGGGAGTGTTTTCTTGCTTTCACTTTCAGATTTTTCATCATTAGTGTATAGGAATGCCAGAGATTTCTGTGCATTAATTTTGTATCCTGCTGCTTTACCAAATTCATTGACTAGCTCTAGTAGTTTTCTGGTAGCATCTTTAGGATTCTCTATGTATAGTATTATGTCATCTGCAAAGAGTGACAGCTTTACTTCTTCTTTTCCGATTTGGATTCCTTGTCTTCTCTGATTGCTGTGGCTAAAACTTCCAAAAGTATGTTGAATAAGAGTGATGAGAGTGGGCAACCTTGTCGTGTTCCTCATCTTAGTGGAAATGCTTTCAGTTTTTCACCATTGAGGATGTTGGCTGTGGGTTTGTCATATATGTCCTTTATTATGTTGAGGAAAGTTCCCTATATGCCTACTTTCTGCAGGGTTTTTATCATAAATGGGTGTTGAATTTTGTCGAAAGCTTTCTCTGCATCTATTGAGATGATCATATGGTTTTTCTCCTTCAATTTGTTAATATGATGTATCACGTGGATTGATTTACATATATTGAAGAATCCTTGCATTCCTGGAATAAACCCCACTTGATCATGGTGTATGATCCTTATAATGTGCTGTTGGATTCTGTTTGCTAGTATTTTGTTGAGGATTTTTGCATCTATGTTCATCAGTGATATTGGCCTGTAGTTTTCTTTCTTAGTAACATCCTTGTCTGGTTTTGGTATCAGGGTGATGGTGGCCTCGTAGAATGAGTATGGGAGTGTTCCTCCCTCTGCTATATTTTGGGAGAGTTTGAGAAGGATAGGTGTTAGCTCTTCTCTAAATGTTTGATAGAATTCGCCTGTGAAGCCATCTGGTCCTAGGCTTTTCTTTGTTGGAAGATTTTTAATCACAGTTTCAATTTCAGTGCTTGTGGTTGGTCTGTTCATATTTTTTATTTCTTCCTGATTCAGTCTTGGCAGGTTGTGCATTTCTACGAATTTGTCCGTTTCTTCCAGGTTGTCCATTTTATTGGCATAGAGTTGCTTGTTGTAACCTCTCATGATCTTTTGTATCTCTGCAGTGTCAGTTGTTACTTCTCCTTTTTCATTTCTAATTCTATTGATTTGAGTCTTCTCCCTTTTTTTCTTGATGAGTCTGGCTAATGGTTTATCAATTTTGTTTATCTTCTTAAAGAACCAGCTTTTAGTTTTATTGATCTTTGCTATCGTTTCCTTCATTTCTTTTTCATTTATTTCTGATCTGATCTTTATGATTTCTTTCCTTCTGCTAACTTTGGGTGTTTTTGTTTGTTCTTCTTTCTCTAACTGCTTTAGGTGCAAGGTTAGGTTGTTTATTCGAGATCTTTCCTGTTTCTTAAGGTAGGATTGTATTGCTATAAACTTCCCGCTTAGAACTGCTTTTGCTGCATCCCATAGGTTTTGGGTTGTCGTGTTTCCAGTGTCATTTGTTTCTAGGTATTTTTTAATTTCCTCTTTGATTTCTTCAATATCACTTCGTTATTAAGTAGTGTATTGATTAGCCTCCATGTGTTTGTATTTTATACAGATCTTTTCCTGTAATTGATATCTAGTCTCATAGTGTTGTGGTCAGAAAAGATACTTGATAAAATTTCAATTTTCTTAAATTTACCAAAGCTTGATTTGTGACCCAAGATATGATCTATCCTGGAGAATGTTCCATGAGCACTTGAGAAAAATGTGTATACTGTTGTTTTTGGATGGAATGTCCTATAAATATCAAATTAGTCCATCTTGTTTAATGTATCATTTAAAGCTTATGTTTCCTTATTTATTTTTCTTTTGGATGATCTGTCCATTGGTGAAAGTGGGGTGTTAAAGTCCCCTACTATGAATGTGTTAGTGTCGATTTCCCCTTTTATGGCTGTTAGTATTTGCCTTATGTATTGAGGTGCTCCTATGTTGGGTACATAAATATTTACAATTGTTATATCTTCTTCTTGGATCGATCCCTTGATCATTATGTAATGTCCTTCTTTGTCTCTTCTAATAGTCTTTATTTTAAAGTGTATTTTGTCTGATATGAGAATTGCTACTCCAACTTTCTTTTGGTTTCCATTTGCATGGAATATCTTTTTTCCATCCCCTTACTTTCAGTCTGTATGTGTCTCTAGGTCTGAAGTGGGTCTCTTGTAGACAGCAAATATATGGGTCTTGTTTTTGTATCCATTCAGCCAATCTGTGTCTTTTGCTGGGAGCATTTAGTCCATTTACATTTAAGGTAATTATCGATGTGTATGTTCCTATTCCCACTTTCTTAATTGTTTTGGGTTTGTTATTGTACGTCTTTTCCTTCTCTTGTGTTTCTTGCCTAGAGAAGTTCCTTTAGCATTTGTTGTAAAGCTGGTTTGGTGGTGCTGAACTCTCTCAGCTTTTGCTTGTCTGTAAAGGTTTTAATTTCTCCATCAAATCTGAATGAGATCCTTGCTGGGTAGAGTAATCTTGGTTGCAGGTTTTTCTCCTTCATCACATTAAATATGTCCTGCCAGCCCCTTCTGGCTTGCAGAGTTTCTGCTGAAAGATCAGCTGTTAACCTTATGGGGATTCCCTTGTGTGTTATTTGTTGTTTTTCCCTTGCTGCTTTTAATATGTTTTCTTTGTATTTAATTCTTGACAGTTTGATTAATATGTGTCTTGGCGTATTTCTCCTTGGATTTATCTTGTGTGGGACTCCCTGTGCTTCCTGGACTTGATTAACTATTTCCTTTCCCATATTAGGGAAGTTTTCAACTATAATCTCTTCAAATATTTTCTCAGTCCCTTTCTTTTTCTCTTCTTCTTCTGGAACCCCTATAATTCGAATGTTGGTGCGTTTAATGTTGTCCCAGAGGTCTCTGAGATTGTACTCAGTTCTTTTCTTTCTTTTCTCTTTATTCTTCTCTGCAGTAGTTATTTCCACTATTTTATCTTCCAGGTCACTTATCTGTTCTTCTACCTCAGTTATTCTGCTATTGATCCCATCTAGAGTATTTTTAATTTCATTTATTGTGTTGTTCATCATTGCTTTTTTCATCTTTAATTCTTCTAGGTCCTTGTTAAATGTTTCTTGTATTTTGTCTCTTCTATTTCCAAGATTTTGGATCATATTTATGATCATTATTCTGAATTCTTTTTCAGGTAGACTGCCTATTTCCTCTTCATTTGTTAGGTCTGGTGGGTTTTTATCTTGCTCCTTCATCTGCTGTGTGTTTCTCTGTCTTCTCATTCTGCTTATCTTACTGTGTTTGGGGTCTCCTTTTTGCAGGTTGCAGGTTCATAGTTCCCGTTGTTTTTGGTGTCTGTCCCCAGTGGCTAAGGTTGTTTCAGTGGGTTGTGTAGGCTTCCTGGTGGAGGGGACTAGTGCCTGTGTTCTGGTGGATGAGGCTGGATCTTGTCTTTCTGGTGGACAGGTCCATGTGTGGTGGTGTGTTTTGGGGTGTCTGTGGACTTATTATGATTTTAGGCAGCGTCTCTGCTAATGGGTGGGGTTGTGTTCCTGTCTTGCTAGTTGTTTGGCATAGGGTGTCTAGCACTGTAGCTTGCCGGTCGTTGAGTGAAGCTGGGTGCTGGTATTGATATGGAGATCTGTTGGAGATTTTCGCCGTTTGATATTATGTGGAGCTGGGCGGTCTCTTGTGGACCAGTGTCCTGAAGTTGGCTCTCCCACCTCAGAGGCACAGCACTGACTCCTGGATGCAGCACCAAGAGCCTTTCATCCACACGGCTCAGAATAAAAGGGAGAAAAAGTAGAAAGAACGAAAAAAAGAAAGAAAGAAAGGAGGAAAGGAGGGAGGGAGGGAGGGAGGAAGGAGGGAAAGAAGGAAAGAAAGAAAGAAGATAAAATAAAATAAAGTAAAACAAAATAAAGTTATTAAAATAAAAAATAATTATTAAGAAAAAAAAATTTTAAAGAAAAAAAAAAAGAACGGAGAGAACCCTAGGACAAATGGTGGAAGCAAAGCTATACAGACAAAATCTCACACAGAAGCATACACATACACAC
Organism: Grampus griseus; assembly: GCF_964374135.1. Taxonomy (NCBI): domain Eukaryota; kingdom Metazoa; phylum Chordata; class Mammalia; order Artiodactyla; family Delphinidae; genus Grampus; species Grampus griseus. Next base: position 12,776,898 of record NC_139017.1, on the reverse strand, counting down.
TAACAAAAAGAGGAAAAAGGGAAAAAAATCATAAATCTTGCTCTCAAATTGCACCTTCTCAATTTGGGATGATTGGTTGTCTATTCATGTATTCCACAGATGCAGGTACATCAAGTTGATTGTGGAGCTTTAATCCGCTGCTTCTGAGGCTGCTGGGAGAGATTTCCCTTTCGCTTCTTTGTTCTCACAGCTCCCGGGTCTCAGCTTTAGATTTGGACCCGCCTCTGCATGTAGGTTGCCAGAGGGCGTCTGTTCTTTCAGACAGGACGGGGTTAAAGGAGCAGCTGCTTTGGGGACTCTGGCTCACTCAGGCCGGGGGGAGGGAGGGAGGGGCACGGAGTGCGGGGCGGGCCTGCGGCGGCAGAGGCCAGTGTGACGTTGCACCAGCCTGAGGCGCACCGTGCGTTCTCCCGGGGAAGTTGTCCCTGGATCCTGGGACGCTGGCAGTGGCGGGCTGCACAGGCTGCCCAGAAGGGGGGTTTGGATAGTGACCTGTGCTCGCACACAGGCTTCTTGATGGTGGCAGCAGCAGCCTTAGCGTCTGATGCCCGCGCTTTTAACCGCAGCTCATGCCCGTCTCTGGAGCTCCTTAAGCAGCGCTCTTAATCACCCTTTCTTCGCGCACCAGGAAACAAAGAGGGGAGAAAAAGCCTCTTGCCTCTTCGGCAGGTCCAGACTTTTCCTGGACTCCCTCCCGGCTAGCCGTGGTGCACTAGCCCCCTTCAGGCTGTGTTCACGCCGCCAACCCCAGTCCTCTCCCTGCGCTCCGACCGACTAAAGCCCGAGCCTCAGATCCCAGCCCCGCCCGCCCCGGCGGGTGAGCAGACAAGCCTCTTGGGCTGGTGAGTGCCGGTCGGCACTGATCCTCTGTGCGGGAATCTCTCTGCTTTGCCCTCCGCACCCCTGTTGCTGTGCTCTCCTCCATGGCTCCGCAGCTCCCCCCACCCTCCGCCACCCGCAGTCTCCGTCCACGAAGGGGCTTCCTAGTGTGTGGAAACCTTCCACACACTTCCTAGTGTGTGGAAACCAGCTCTCTCCCAATGGTGCAGGTCCCGTCCCTATCCTTTTGTCTCTTTTTATTCTTTTTTCTTTTGCCTTACCCAGGTATGTGGGGACTTGCTTGCCTTTTGGGAGGTCTGAGGTCTTCTGCCAGTGTTCAGTAGGTGTTCTGTAGGAGTTGTTCCACGTGTGGATGTATTTTTGGTGTATCTGTGGCGCGGAAGGTGATCTCCGTGTCTTACTCTTCCGCCGTCTTCCCCTCGTCTCCCCTCTTTTTACTTTCTTGATTGTATTGTTGTATAAAACTTTTTTAGTTTTGATGAGGTTCGAGTTATCCACTTTTTATTTTGTCTCTTGTGATTTAATTGTCACGTCTAAGAAATTATTGCCTAATCTAAGATCAGGAAGGTTTTCTGCTATATTCTCACTTAGGATTTATATGATTTTAGCTCATGTATTTAGCTCCATAATTCTTTTTTTTGTTAATTTTTGTGTATGGTACATAGCAGAGGTCCAACTTTATTCTTTTGCATAAAGATACACACATATCCCAGAACCATTTGTTAAAAAGATTCTCCTTTCCCCATTGACTTGTTTTGACAGCCTTGTCAAATAGCAAGTGACCATAAATGTAAGGGCTTATTCTGGACTCTTAATTAATCTATATCTCTATCTTTATGCCAGAACCACATTGTCTTGATTACTGTAGCTTTATAGTAAATTTTGACATTTTTGTAGTAAATTTTTATTGTAAATTTTGAAATTAGGAAAGTTCTCTATTTGGTTTTCGTTTTCAAGATGATTTTGGCTATTCTGGGTCTCTTACATTTCCAGATCAATTTTAAGATCTGATTGTCAATTTCTGCAAAAATCCAGCTGTGATTTTGATAGCAGTCAAAGCTCACTTTTGAAGTATCTTCACAGTATCCTAACTTATTTTTGGAGTACCATTACAGTAACCAAAATCTTTATTAATAACCATGTTATTAAATTTGCACACATTAACCAGGTGTATATTATTCTTAAAGTCAAGATGGAAAAGCACTACTTCCATTTGAAACATATCAGAAAATCTAATGGCCAGGTAATGAAATTTAATATTTTCAGGTCTCCAGGCAGGACAAGTCCTGACTTGCTTAAATGTAGATGAATAGAAATGTTAATCAATCTTTTTTTTTTTTTTTTTTTTTTTGCGGTACGCGGGCCTCTCACTGTTCTGGCCTCTCCCATTGCAGAGCACAGGCTCCGGACACGCAGGCTCAGTGGCCATGGCCCACAGGCCTAGCCGCTCTGTGGCATGTGGGATCTTCCCAGACCAGGGCACGAACCCGTGTCCCCTGCATCGGCAGGCGGACTCTCAACCACTGTGCCACCAGGGAAGCCCCAGTCAACAGATTTTTGACAACAAGCAAAGGCAATCATGGAGAAATGATAGTCTTTTCAACAACTGGTGCTGGAACAACCGGGGATCCAAATGCAAAAAAAAAAAGGAAAGAAAAAGAAAGGAAAATAGAGGCTTAGATAGAACCTACTCAGAGAGTTAACATCACAAAAATTAAGTCACAATTGATCATATATCTAAAAGTAAAATGCATAATTATAAAACTTCTGGAGAGAAATACAGGAATAAATGAACATTTGGTGATGAGTTTTTACATACAATACGAAAACATGATATATGAATGAAAAGAATGATAAGTTGGACTTTAATAAAATTTAAAACTTCTGCTGTAGACAGAACCTGTTAAGAAAAGGAAAATACAAGCCACAGACTAGGAGAAAATATTTGCAAAATACATATCTTCTGTAGAACTCATTTACAAACTATGCAAATAACTATAAAACTGAATAATAGAAAATATACAACTCATTTAAAAATTGGGCAAAATATCTGGAAAAACCCCTTAGCAAAGCAGTTATGCAGATGGTAAATAATCATATGTAAAGGTAATGGACATCATTTGACATTAAGAATTGCAAATTAAAACAGTAATATGATGCCACTACCCACCTATTATAAAGGTTAAAATCCAGGGCTTCCCTGGTGGCGCACTGGTTGAGAGTCCGCCTGCCGATGCAGAGGATGCGGGTTCGTGCCCTGGTCCGGGAAGATCCCACATGCCACGAAGCGGCTGGGCCCGTGAGCCATGGCCGCTGAGCCTGCGCATCCGGAGCCTGTGCTCAGCAACGGGAGAGGCCACAACAGTGAGAGGCCCGCGTACCACACACACACACACACAAAAAGGTTAAAATCCAAAAGGAGTTAAGACCAATAGCTGGCTATACTGTGGAGCAACAGGAGCTTTCATTCTCTGCAGTGGAATTGCAAAACGGTGCAGCCACTCTGAAAGACAGTTTAACATTTCCTCTCAAAGCTAAGTGTAATCTTGTCACAAAATTTAGCAGTAGTGCTCCTAGGTATTTACCCAAATGATCTGAAACTTACCTCCATATAAAATCCTGCATGAAAATGTTTATGGACGCTTTATTCATAAGAGCCAAAGCCTGAAAGCAACCAAGATGTCCCTCATAAGGGAAGTGGAAAAACAAGCCACACTACATCATACGATGGAATATTATTTGCAGCAATAAGAGAAAATGAGCTATAAAGTCAAAAGAAGACATGGATGAATCTTGAATGCATATCTCTGAGTTAAAGAAACCAGTCTGAAAAGTCTACATGCCATAAGATTCCACTTATACAACATTTTGGAAAAGGCAAAACTATGGAGACATTACAGTATTTTGTCACGGATATGGGAGGGGGAAAAGATTTAAATATGTGAAGCACAGGGAATATTTTAGGGCTGTGAAACTATTCTAATGATACTGTAATGATGGATACACAAAACTACGTATGGGACAAACCCCATAGGACCTTACAGAACAAATGAGACTCTTAGTATATTAAAATTAAATAAATAGGAGGTCAGGTGATCCCTGGTTGAAATATAAAGTGTGACAAAAGAACCTAACTGTATTACAAAAGTATGAAACAGTCTTGCTGAAGGGAGTGAGGGAAGTTGCCACCTAAGTAACCTTGGAAATGAATGGAATAAAACTAAAAGTAAAAATAAACAAACAGAACACTCTGTACCGAAAACCCTAAGCATTATACTCAGACTCATAAAGTTATTGCCCATGGGATTACATGTTAACGATTCGGATACTACTATACATGTATACTGGAAATGAACAATTAAGAAAATCAATAGTGAATAATAGGAGCCCGGTTTCTCACTGACGGAGGTGCCTACAGATAAGGAAGCATAATGGCTAAAATGATCCAAGTGGAAATAATGGTTTGCAGTTGGACATATTAACATCAACGCATGTTTACTTTATTATAAACACAGTTACAAATAGAGCTATGTATAGGCATGTGTATATATGATGGTTAGTATATATACATATATATCCCTACTTACCTGAGAAGATCTAGAGCCAGTACAACCCAGTGGCAACGATCACAACTAGCACTGAGCTCTTGGTTTCTAATATTACTCTTCATGAAAAGAAAGCAAGGCTCCTTGGATAAATAGCTGATTCTAGGACTTGGAGGACAGGAATTGTGCAAAATGAGCCTGGAGCATCCACAAATTAAGAAAGTGCTAAAACATACACACACACACAGACTGGAGTAGGTCAAGGGGATAGAGGAGAGTATGTCAAAGGGACAGTTGACAGAGGAGCCAACTGAAAGAGCTCCCAAGGACCAAAACTGGAATAATTTGAACAACAAAATAAAATGATATTAGATTATAACCCAAATTATGAAACAAATCTCATGAGTCCATAGTGATTTAAATAAATAAATAAATGGAAGAGAAGAGACAAATCTCTTGTGAAAAAGAATTCCAAAAAATTTATGTTAATACTTCTCCCTCAAGGATGAGAAACGTAACTCTGCCTCCTTAAGTGTGGACTTTACATAGTGACTTCCTTTAAGACAGATGATAGATTGGATAGATGATAGATAGATAGATAGATAGACAAACAGATTTATAGATATAGATTTCTCTCTGTATACATGAATATATATGGGGGGGTAAATTTACAGAAATCTTATAAACACTACTTCAGCCAAGTAATCAAGATTAACATCAGCAGTGATGTCATATTGATATTTTGTACCATTAATATGATATGGTACAATGCCACTTTACCTCTGTGATCTTCCTCCCCAAAACACATAACTCCATTCTTAGGAGAAGGATCAGGGGATTTGACTCTTAAATGCAGTGTGGTATCTTGGATAATATTCTGTAACAGAATAACGTATTAGTTAAAAAGGACAGGAACCTGAATAAAATATGGACTTTAGTTAAAAATAATGTATCAATATTCGTTCTTTAATTGTGCCAAATATATTAATGTAACATGTTAATAACAGGGGAAACTCTGTGTGGGGTATACGGAATGTCTCTGTACTATCTTGACAATTTTACCATAAATCTAAAACTGTTATAAAATTCATTAAATGAATTTTTAAAATGGCATCTCTTGTAATATATTCACAGTTCTTTAACTTTGAACATGAACCCCCTTGACATTTTAGCTTTTAGATATTTAAGTTATTATATTTTTGTTGAAGCCTTTCATGCTGCCAAAGCAATTTTTTACACTGAAAATTTATTCTTATGCTAATTTAATCTTTTAATGGGGGTTATTTTAAATAGGATTGATTCGATAATGTTGCTGAAACTTTGCTAAACAGTTTAAGTGTATTTTGTACAGAATGAAAATATAAATCGATGAATATTTTAGAACTATAGCCTGTTGACTAATGCTCAATTTTTTAATCATCTAGAAATTAATAAAATGCGACAAATTACAAGACTGTTGAATCAGCATTTCTAATTTTATTCAATTCAATATCTATTATAAAGTTCCTTTGTTACACTATAGCACATTTTAAAGTGCAATAAATGAAAGAGCATTTTATATGAGCTAGACTAAAATAGGAATTCACCTGAAACCTCATGAAAATATTTCAGTCTGAGTTTAAAACACATGCATGCAAAACTTTCCACTTTTTAAAGTTATGATTATTAAGGTTTCTGTTTATAATTTTGTTTCTTTTTAATATATGCTGTTTGAGCATTCAGGAAGGCAATTTACATGGAAAATAAACAACTTGTTTACTGCAAGTTGTAGTGCTCAAATAAAATGGCAAGCGCTCTTTGATGCACAATTCTAGTTTTGTGGTTTACTTAACTGGAAATTGTACAATGTAATAAGCACTCTGTTATTTTCTATGGTTGCTTTTATGTGCTACCATACATAGACCCAATTTGCATAATGCAAGCATTTGAAGTTTGATGTTCATGACAGATAAGGCTTTATTTTTTTGCTATTTCCAAGCTGTTTTTGAACACATTTGAACTGTGTATAATAAAGACACTTAAAAACTATCCAATTACATAGTTTTCATATTATTCAGTTAAAAATTCCATAGTTTTGTTTTGTTTTGTTTTGTTTTGTTTTGTTTTCGGTATGCGGGCCTCTCACTGTTGTGGCCTCTCCCGTTGCGGAACACAGGCTCTGGACGCGCAGGCTCAGTGGCCATGGCTCATGGGCCCAGCTGCTCCGCGGCATGTGGGATCTTCCTGGACCGGGGCACGAACCTGTGTCCCCTGCATCGGCAGGCGAACTCCCAACCACTGTGCCACTAGGGAAGCCCAAAAATTCTGTAGTTTTTAATATGATTTCCTATTTGAAACATGGATTAAATAAACGTAACTTCACACTTGTAATTATGAAAATTTCTTAGTCATGGTTTTATTAATTGCATTATTATCAGATAGCATACTATATGATTTTTTCCCGTGAAACTTTAATTGCTCACAAAATCATCAATTTCTGTAAATGTTTCATGAAAAAAACACAAGGTGTCTTTTATTGTCTAAGATGAAAAAAAATAAGAACTTCAGAATTATTTTGTTATAATCTTCATTTGTTTCTACTGATACCTTGTGAGTAAACATTAATAGTCTAGTTTAATTCCACTGTGATTTGAGGGTAGACATAGTATGATTTCTAATCTTTTAAATTTGTTCAGGTGTGTTTTATGGCCTAGAATGTGATCTGGGTGAATTATCTATGTGAGCTTGAGAAAAATGTGTGTTCTGCTCTTGTTAGATGAAGGAGTTTATAGACGTCAATAACATCCAGTTGATTGATGGTGTTGCTGAGTTCAACCGTGTCCTTACTGATTTCCAGCCGCTTGGATGGGTCCATTTCTGGGAGAAAGGTGCTGAAGTCTCCAACTACCAGAGTAGTTGGATTTATCTATTTTTCCTTGCAGTTTTATTGGTTTTTGCCTCATGTTGTTGACACTTAGGTGAATACACGTTAAGAATTGTTATGCCTTCTTAGAGAACTGACACCTTCATCATCATATAACTCCCTTCTTTATCTCTGATAACTTTCCTTACTTTGAAGTCTACTCAGTCTGAAATTAATGTAGCTACTCCGGCTTTTCTTTGATTTGTGTTACTATGGTATAGTTTTCTCCATTGATTTTTTTTTTTTTTTTTTTTTTTGCGGTACGCGGGCCTCTCACTGTTGTGGCCTCTCCCGTTGCGGAGCACAGGCTCCGGACGCGCAGGCTCAGCGGCCATGGCTCATGGGCCCAGCCACTCCGTGGCATGTGGGATCTTCCCGTACCGGGGCACGAACCTGTGTCCCCTGCATCGGCAGGCGGACTCTCAACCACTGCACCACCAGGGAAGCCCTGTACTTTTAATTTATATGTGTCTCTATATTTATAGTGGATTTCTTCTAGACAACATATAGTTGAGTTGTGGATTTTGATCTACTGTGACAATCCCTGTCTTTTAATTGGTGCACTATATCACTGACTTTCAAAATGATTATTGATGAAGTTAGATAAATAAGTATCATATTCATCACTGTTTTCTATTCATTTCCCTTGTTTTTTGTTCCTATTTTTTCTTCCATTCTCTTTCTGCCATTTGTGGTTTAAATTAAGCATTTTATATGACTCCATTTTCTCTCCTTTCTTAGCATATTATGCTTTTTTCCCCCACTTTTTTCAATGGTCACCCTTGAGTTTGCAATGTACATTTAAAAATAATCAAAGTCCAATTTCAAATAGCACTTCACCACTTCACTGGCAATATAAGTACCTTATAATAACAAAATAGTCCTAATTTTTCCTACCTATCCCTTCTATTATTGCTCTCATTCATTTCCCATATATAAGGCATACATAAGATATATCCACAAGCATACATAATCAAATACATTGTTGCTATTTTAATATGGAAAAAACCTGTTGCCTGTTAAATCAATTAAGAATATGATAAAAGTTTTTATGTCATCTTCACTTACTTCTCCTTCAGTGCTCTTCCTTTCTTCATGTAGATCTGTATTTTTGACCTATTTTCCTTCTCACTAAAGAACTTCTATTAGCATTTCTTTCAAGGTAGGTCTATGGACAACAAATTCCCTAACTTTTTGTCTGAGAAAGTCTTTTTTTCTCCTTCACTTTTGAAGCATATATGCATGCATTTGAGAAAAAAAATCTAATATATTTAAAAATCTATCATAATTAATAAGAAAAAATGGTAGAAAATCTAACAGAAAAGTGGAAAATTATTTAACAGGTATGCCATAAGATATGATCTATAAACAAATGAAAAAGTCAATGCTATTAATCATCAGGGATATGAAATTTTAAAATGTAATATAGTACCAAACCACACCTACTGTAAAGTCTAAAATTAAACAACCAAACAATTTGTAGAGGCTCTGGAGCAATTGAAACACCCTTAAAATGTTGATAAGAGTATGAATAAATATGGTCATACGTACTCAAACTGAATATATGCATTTTTTACTGTTTAGCAGTTGTACTTCTAAGTATATACTCAAAAGAAACTTTCAAAAGTGTTCATCAAGAAACATGTAGTAGAATTACATAACACCAGTATTCACAATAGCCCTAAGATGGAAACTTCACATAAGTTAATACTGTGAATTAGAAAATGAATTATATACACACAGACTAAAAATCTATACAGTAATACAAATAAACTGAAATTCAAGCAACCAGCAATAGTGTAGATAAATCTCACAATTATATTGATGAGTGAAAGAAGCCAAGCATAAAATAATATGTATTGCATGATACGACATATATAAAGTTCAAAAATGGGCAAAGGCATAAATTAAACTAGTATTTTTATTAGTCAGGTTTCTCCAGAAATACAGCGTGTGTGTGTGTGAAAGGGACAGAGACAGAGAGAGAGACATAAGGAATCAGCTCACACGATTATGAAAGTTGGAAAGTTCCAAGATATTCAGCAAGCTGCAGACCCAAGGACAGCTGATGGTTTAGTTTCAGTCCAAAGGCTTATAGGCTCAAGACACAGGAAAAGCCAATGTTTCAGTCTGAGTTTGAAGGAAAGAATAAAACAAATTCAGACAGGATGAATTCTCGTTACTCAGGAGAGGGTCAGCCTTTAGTTCTATTCAGGATTTCAACTGATTTGATGAGGTACCCATGTTATGGAGGGCAGTTGGCTTAACTCTCAATCTATTGACTTAAATGTTAATCTCGTCCAAAAGTCCCTCACAGAAACAAACAGAATAACTGTTTGAGCAAATATCTGGGCACCTTGTGGCCTAGTCAAATTGACATGTAAGATTAACCATCACAGTACTTAGATTGGATTAGTGGTTGGAGGTACACAGGTGAGGCTTCTGGGCTGCAGGTAATGCTCTGTTTCCTGAGCTGAGTGCTGGTCACACATGGGTGTTCAATTCATGAAAGTTTATCAAACTGCATACTTATGATTTGTGCAACTTCCTACACACACATATGTTGGTAAATGCCTACTTAAAATAATCTGCATGTAATGGAGATTTAAATGATTTACATTTATAAAGCTTGTCCCCTAAGGTAGTTTAGGTTTTCACAAATAGTTTACACAGTAAAACATGTCTGTAAACTTATCCACAAGGAAGTCTATTAGAATTTTATAATTTCAACTTTAGATGATTTTTGATCTCCTGATTAATTACAGATACCTATGTCAAAATTACAAAAATAAAGATGATAGTGTATACCATGTGATAGTATTATAAAATATTAATCATGCATTTAATAAAATTGACCTGGAGTACATATCCAGAGTATGTATACTTAATTTATAACTTTAAGACAAAGGCTGTTTCTGACTACTTCTAGAAAGTATTTTGTATCTTTTCCTTCACCTTAGAATGGCAGTCTTGTGTCAAATGACTACGTGTTAATTTTCTTAACGTGTTAGTACCTAAGAAATAATTAATAATGAATCCCCTGTTATATGCTAGTGATGGGACACTATATTCAGTGCTGAAAATATACTTTTCTTAAACTGAGGCAGTTACAAGTAAGGCACACTGGTTAATTATTATTTTGCCTACTCTACATATATACATACATACACAATACATCTGTGGTTTTTGGATATGTTTACCATGGTTCACCTAAAACCATTTAGAGTGTCCACAGACATTTCCTGTGATTATTGCTTATTCTTTGTAAAATGCCACACATTATTTCTTCCTTCTCACAGACATGACTCACAAGAATCATTTACCATTTCCATATATTTTTTTTTGCTTTTGAAGCTACTATGATTATTTTAAATAATTTTAAACATTAGTGTTTTAATTAAGACTTTCAAATTGTGATGTCATCAGTATTGTTAGTTTCTGAACAAAATTATCAGAAACATTGGGAGATGAATACTTCTTGCATTAAATTCACATTAAGTAAAATAAAACTAAGCAAATTCTCATATTTACCTATGTGGCATCACATTAAATTACACATTTTATTTTCTTTTTAAGTCACTTTCTGTCATTTTATTTTAGAGAATTTTTATACTCATTTCAAAGTTCTGTCACCAAAATGAGCTATCAGAAACTCTTATAATTACTACAGGTGAGTAAGCTGGGTAGTGTTGAGTTCTGTTTTCATGTGAGGAAATTTAAAATTGGAAGTTAAGTAACAAAACTAATATTAGAAACTATACATCTTTACTCTTAATCAGGATCTCTTTACACAATAACACGTGATATCCATGTATGAAATTTTCCATTGAAATGAAACATATTAGAACTTTCAGTTCATGTACATTATGAAAAATAAGTGATTAGCAATCTTGTTTGTCACTATTTCTTGATTCAATTATGACAATAAACTAAATTTAGTGTCAACTTGTAGTTCTTTATCCAAGCCGTGAAAGATACCTGAGAAGTGACTTGATATTGCAGAGAAATGTCGAATGCAAAATTCAAAAACAACAAGGTTAGTGAGAAGATTTTGTCACCATAAGTAATTAAAACAGAAAGATTTACTCATCTAAAATTAGTCTTTCAAATTATGAAGCAATACCAAACTAATGCTTTCTTCAAGACGTTGAAGAAAAATGGTTGTGTACATAAATTTTATTTTTATAAAATTTACTATGTACTTATTTATTCTTAAGCACAATAAAGATATTATTCCTTCATTCAATCAAGGTCTATTGACCATCTTCTATTTGTAATTTCATGGTTTGGGTCACTAAAGTGTTTACAATCCAAGATATGTATTTATGCATTCATGTGACTAAGTATACCTAATTTTTTTTTCCAAGACAAGTTTTAACATGGATGAAAGACTACTCTGGAAGTCAGAAAACAAACCCTACTGGGAAAATTCTGAAATCCATATGATACAGCAGTAAAAGTCAGAAGCGGGTTAACAAAATGAATGTGCACAGCCAGCCAGACTAGCCAGAATCTCATCAGCAAAAAGGATACAAAATCAAAATAAATACCGCATCAACTATTCCTAAGTAAGTTAGCAAAAAAGGGTATATGAGAAAATAAATAACTGAGAAAGAAAATACGGCCTGGAATACTATGCAACCATTAAAATTCTGTGCAACCTTTTGGTATAAAACATTGTTCACAACAAATTAGGTAAAGAGAGAGAGAGAGCAAAGGAGACAGGAATCAAGGAGATAGGAAACATTTTTAATTGCACAATCTAAATATATAAAAGGTATAGAAAGGCACTACAGTTGGCCCTCCATATCTGTGAATTCCCCATCTGCCATCCACAAAAAAAAAATTTTTAATTCCAGAAAGTTCCGAAAAGCAAAACTTGAATTTGCTGCAAAGGTAATTATTTACATAGTATTCACACTGTGTTTACTACTATTTACATAGCATTTATAATATATTAGGTATTAAAAGTAACCTAGAGATCATTTAAAAAGTATATGGGAGGGGCTTCCCTGGTGGTGCAGTGGTTGAGAGTCGGCCTGCCGATGCAGGAGACATGGGTTGGTGCCCCGGTCCGGGAAGATCCCACATGCCGTGGAGCGGCTGGGCCCATGTACCATGGCCGCTGAGCCTGCGCATCCGGAGCCTGTGCTCCGCAACGGGAGAGGGCACAACAGTGAGAGAACCGCGTACCGCAAAAAAAAAAAAAAAAAAAAAAAGTATATGGGAGGATATACATAAGTGATACAACACACTACATCATTTTATACATGGGACTTAAGCATCTGCAGATTTTGGTATGCTTGGGGGTCCTGGAACCAATGGCTCCATGATACAGAGGAATGACTGTACATGCACATAAAAGGTCAAAATCAAAGAATTCTTCATATTTCAAGTGATATAAACAGACTGTTGCCTCCTAAGAAGATCCACATTCTCCATGATCTATTCTTTTTGAAATCCATTACCAGAATGAAGTTAAAAATTAAATATCAACCATATGAAACAGTTGATTTTTGCCCACCTGTTTATAATACATCAGACATGCTTTTATTTGCTAACTGGGCGACAGAAGAAAGGGTATTATGCAAATATGCAAGAAGATAGAGCTGTGACTGATGTTTCTGCATGTAAAATCTGTCTAGACTAAATAAAGTGAAAACTACAGTTGAGTCTGTAATTACACTTTGACAGTCTTCATAATGCTGAAGTTTGAGTCAGTGTTATAGATGCAAATGGTCCTTAACAATTTATTTTCTATTACCAGAAGCGTTCTACATATTACAGTATTTTGAATTATTTGCTATATAAGTGATCTGTAGAGACTCTTTGAACAGCATCTTTAATATAAATATGTATATAGTTTGTAATAAATAATTTGTGGTTTTCCTGGTTGCCTCTTTCAATTGGCATCCTTGAATTTCATCTTTTGTCTATCTTGAACCAAAGTCTGAATTCAGACTTTTTATACAAATATAATCGTTGCCAGTTGGCTAAAATAAAACGTAATACTGAATCTGATCTGGCAGCGATGATCAAGGAACTGAAACCTCCTGCTGCTGCTTCCTCTTCCTTCTACATGTTTTACTTGTAATGAACTATTTGCTGTGGTCTCAGATTTCAGCAGCGGGCACCTGAGCAAAATGTTCATTTGCCTTCCAACTTGAGGTAATCAACAAACTTCAGGTTTTCTCCTGTCGTCTAATATGAAGAACAGAAAGAACACTTAATGGGCGGACGAAAAGAGCATTTTTTTTCTTACGTATCCTAGAATGATGAGCCTTGCTGCCAGAAGGAGGGAAAGGTACATCTGAAGGGAAGGAGGGCTGCTAAGGAGAAACATTGGTTCCTCAAATTGCACAAAATCAACATTGTATATTACAGAATGTAAGTCAGTAACATCATGAAGATAAAGTAAGAATAATACATGATTTAAAAAAGTTGCATCATGCATATTAAGTAATTTGAATTTTTTTGAATATGAAATCCAGTTGCTGAAGATTTGCTATGATCTATAATCTAAAATGTGCCAGTGGCTTTAAGTCCTGATTTGTTAGACTTAATTTAAGCACAAACAAAAACATATACAACAACTTGTCTAAACAGATCCTGGCTGGAATAATTTCTAAAACAAAAGTAAATGCTCTCCAGTTATCTATCTTTGCCTACAATAAAAATGACGACAGCTTTCTGCATCAGGAAGAAAAAGAAAAACAGCAATAGATATAAACTGTATAAGGCAGTTCTTTTTTTAATGTAATTATTTTTTAAATTTTATTAATTAATTTATTTTTTGTCTGAGTTGGGTCTTCATTGCTGTGCGTGGGCTTTCTCTAGTTGTGGCGAGCGGAGGTTACTCTTCATTGAGGTGCGCAGGCTTCTCATTGCGGTGGCTTCTCTTGTTGAAGAGCACGGGTTCTAGGCACGCCGGCTTCAGTTGTGGCACTCAGACTTAGTAATTGTGGCACAAGGGCTTAGTTGCTCCATGGCATGTGGGATCTTCCTGGACCAGGGCTCGAACCCGCGTCCCCTGCATTAGAGGTGGATTCTTAACCACTGCCACCAGGGAAGTCCAAGGCAGTTCTTAAGTGTATTTCACAAATATAATTTTTTTTTTTTTTTTTGCGGTACGCGGGCCTCTCCCTGTTGTGGCCTCTCCCGTTGCGGAGCACAGGCTCCGGACGCGCAGGCTCAGCGGCCATGGCTCACGGGCATAGCCGCTCCACGGCATGTGGGATCTTCCCGGACTGGGGCACGAACCCGTGTCGCCTGCATCGGCAGGCGGACTCTCAACCACTGAGCCACCAGGGAAGCCCCACAAATATAAATTTTATGCATCAAATTATGGTCCATAAAAATCAGTATCACTTGAAAGACATTTAAACCTCTGTACTCTTGTGGCCATATTATCAGGCCATATAATTGAGGGCAAGAAAAATATTCCATAAAATAGTGAGAGCTATATTGAAGCCAAATCTTTTGATATACCTTAAAACTAAATCCACATAAATGGGAATACATTTATAACAGAATTTTCTGAAATCCTATGCTAATTAAAGGCACAGGTAGAAATAGCCAGGGATTATTTTTGTGATATGCTCAAAGTGTTCCAATGTTTGATTTTATTTACAAAAGGAAATAATAATACATAAAATTTTCAGATGATTCATGGTCCTATTAAAGTCACTTATTGTTGGAAAGTAAAATAAGTAACACTACACAAATCTGAGCTTACAAAAGGCAGAATAATGTAGTGATAAAAACATCGCTCGCATCTGCTTCCTGGGAAAGATATGCGCTAGCAAAAGGGTCATATGAATTAGCCCCTGTATTAGATATGCACCAGAATATTTCTAGGCATTTTTTTTGGAGCCCTCAGGAAAGTTAAAGTTTATCCAAAATGAGAAAACCTAGTAAAGAAGAGGACATTTTTGTCTGTGAACTTTTGTATGTAGCTGGTTTACTCATGCATGATTGATAGCACAGAACAAAATAAGTCAGCTACAGGCATACTTCTATCTCATTACATCTCACTTGCCTTCTTGTTTTCTATTCATATCCTCCTGGTATTCTGAGCTCTCTTTCCAGCTCTCCTTCTCAAGGTCCACCCAAATCCATTCCGACCTCCTTATTTAGGAGACGTATGGTATGTGAAATACCTATTAGCTAGAAAATTCCATGGACAAGCAAGATGAATTATGATCATTTGGGGATGAGATGAGAGACTGGATATTAGAAACTGTTGAACACAATTTTACATAAATTATATCGTGGAATCCTCACAACAACACTGTGACGTAGGTACTTTTATAGACAGCTCAGAAAAGTTACTTTCATGATGTGCATCAAATCTGTCATCAGATTCTCTCTGTTCCGTGGTTAGCATGTATCCAGAACCGGGACACTTCTCTATCGTCACCCCCTTGGTCAAAGCCGCCACAGGTGCTCACCTGGAACATTCCAGTATTCTGCTGCCTCTGCCCCTGCCCCATGTTGTCTATTAGAAACATAGCAGAATGTTTCACAGTAAATTCAGAAACGTCACAAATCAGTTCAAAATCCTCAGGTGGCTTCCCCTTTGACTTAGAGAAAAATACAAAACCTTATTATCGTTTACCAGGATGCATACAATGCTGACCTTCACTCTATCCCCAAGACCATTCTGATCCAGTTTCATTGGCTTATTTACTCTTTCTCAAACAAACCTCTTCAGGCCTGATCTTTGCAAGTGCTTTTCCCTCTGCATGGGAGTTCTTTTCCTCAGATATCCCTGTGGCAAAGCTCTTCATTTCTTACGAGCCTCTGATCCAGGTCACCTGGTCAGTCAGACCTTGCCTAACTCTCCTAAACAAATCGGAACCCCCATCCCCATCCTCTTTCAGTATCCCCTTTACCATTTTTTTTTCTCAGTAGCTTTTATTTGTTATCAGTTGTATATTGTAGGTACTTGTTTATTTACTGTATATCCTTCTGACTAGAATGTAAACTTCATGAGGATTGACACTATTTCATTCACTGCTATGTCCTCGGTGCCTGGCGTATGCTCGTACATAGCAGGTATGCAATAAACAGTTGTTGAATTAATCTATGACCCACTCCTTGCCAGGTGTTCAGTCTAAGGTAGTCATGGTAATAGCCTCTCCTAGGAAAGGATTGTTTCGGGAATGTTTTTTTGACATCAATATAGCCAGTGTTACATAAAAGGAGGTCTCTGGGGGATTCTGGGAACTTTCTCCTATTCCTCAGATAACAAGCCCTCAGAAGAGACCGTCTCCCTTCTGCCTTTACTTTTTCTTTGTAAAAAGTGATGTCTGGAACTGCTGTGGCCATCATGTTATAGGCCTACGCATGCTGTGAATACTGTGGATGTCAGAGAGGAGAGGTCGAATGGATCTGAAAGAAATTTGATGTCATTTTTGAGCTCCCAATTCAATCATTGTGGGGAGGACACCCTATCTCTGGGCTTCTTGACACACGGGATAACAGATTTCCCCACCGTTTAAGCTTGAGTTAGAGGTCCCCTATTTGTGGCCAAAGCATTGTCCCCCTGTCATAAAAGGTAGGTGCAGCCCTTGGACCAGAGCCATGTGGCTTGTTTTGGCCAATGAGACATCACATTGTGACCAAAGCAGGAATTTTTACAAAGCACTGGAGAATTGGGGCTTTCATTCTTGCTACTTCTGGAACATTGGAACAGACAGTTGTAAACAAACCCAGACTAATCTACTCAATGATGAGAGACACAGGGTGATGCGAGACACACAATCACCACCACTGAATCCGCTGGCAGCCAACTGCCAAACATGTAAGTAAAGCCATTGAGCACCAGCTGACTGCCAATGCATGAGGGAGTCAGCTCAAGCCCAGCAGATGCACTGCTTAGCTGAACTAAGGCCAAATTGCTGACCCACAGAATTGTGAGCTAAACAAGTGGATGTTATTTATAAATATTGGTGTATATAGGATATGTAGGTACATCAGCATCTTACCTGATATATACGGGGACAAAAGAGTTTGTTCTCTTATACAACTACTCTTTCTACCTTAGCAGCTGTAATAGTATTCACGGTGTCACTGCTTTCATGTTCCAAACCTAGACATTTAGAAAAAAAGCAAAGTTAAAAATGGGTGGAAGGGCGTATGAAAAAGACTGAAGCAAGCATGTTCTTGTTGGTGACGTGTAGACACCAGTTGCAATGCCTCACTGAGAATTCTCTGTCATAAATGCCACAAATAACAGTATGATGAAAACTTAGAAATAACAGAAGAACTTAGAAATAATAGTTCTACTCCCAATTTGTATTTCTAAGGCAAATTTCTTTCGTTAGAGACACTTATGATGTCACATGAATCCCAATGGGTCCTGGCCCGCAGATTCTCCATTTCCCTAGTGCATTAGAACTCATTTTTACAGATGAGATGGCATCCTGGAAAAGACGCCACCTATTTGCCTAATCATCTTGTCACTTGGTGAACTTGCTGACATGCAACAAAATTACAAAGACAAATCCTGACTACCTGGAATAATGGATGAGTTGTTCAGTGCACGGGTCTTCTTTCTTTAGGATGGGCCGACATGTGTGCTGAGGAAGGCCAGCGACAGGCCTGCCTCTGCCACCCCTGTCCTGACTCTCCTCACTGGCTCGCTCTAGGCACACTGGTATTCCAATTTGACTAAACAGGTACAACTTTGCTTTATAGTTGCTTTGCTCAGATTAAATTTCTGTTCCTAAGGTTTCGTCTTAGGTGTACAATAACTTTTTTTCTCCCACTTCAGAATATGTCATCTAGAATATTTGACTTGGCTCAGAACCTATCAAGGGACATAGGAATATCTAAAGATACTCATTCTGGGAAAATCTGGATATTTTAAAATTTAATTAAACATCACCTATTTTGGAATTCCCAGTAATAGATATATCATAGCAATAGGTTCTCTAGGATCAATGGAAAATATCTGAGTAAAACAACAAATTAATATACATGTGTGGAGTGAACAGAAATATCAATATAGCAAAAATGGGATCACTGACCTCAGTTTTAGTTCCCGATAGTTTTGTACAGGTTTTATTTTACTTTTATGGAAATTATTTTAATTCTTTAAGTCTCAATTGCCTGATCTATAAAATGGGAATAAAACCAGGTATGAGAGTGCTCATCTGAGTGCTATGAGTGAGGGCTGGGCAGTGAATGTGCTCCAAGGAAGAGAAGAAATTCCCACTTGGAGGCATAACTGTTGTACTTTTGGCAGAGAGTTAGAGCAGGTTTAGGAATCATTCATTCAAGCTGCATATTGTTTCTGTGAAAGAATTCTAACTTGACAAATAAATTTTAGAAGAAAAGTTATTTTGCTGCTGAGAACCAGAGATAAACAAAAAGATCTAAATAAATACACACACACACACACACACACACACACACACACACAGATATCTCCATAAAAATATCCCACAAGCACCTCTACAATTGCTTCTCACTTTCAATGACTAAAAAGAATGTAAAATTTATAAAACAGGAAATGGAACAATGGAACATGCAAAAGGAACTAGAAGGCCTGTTAAAAAGAAATAATGAAACAAAAATTAGCCATAATTAGATAAGAAGTTGAATTAACACTGAATTCAAACAAATAAATAGAAAAAAATTCTGAAATAAAGGGAGCCAAATTTATCAAACAAAGGACCCTCTAATTCTAGGTTCTGTTGTAAAGAAATGAGGGAGGCAGGAACTGCAAAATTAAAATGTTGTGATGAACTTATTGGACTGTTCGATTAAAGAGAGAATCCCACAGTATCCTAGACAGTGAACCAAGGCATCAAACAAAATAATACAAACAAACACACATCAAGCAAGAAAAACAAAACCTGTATGCCTACTATCAAATTTCTCTTCTAAAATCCTATGTACCAGAAGATAGTGGGGAACAGCCACAAAGTTTTATGAGAAAATTAATATAACCTTAGAATGTCAAATTGTCTTCATGTATTAGAATAGCTCAAGGCATTTGAAAATATACAAACATGACTCAGGTCCATATGCCAATAGCCAAATCTACCTACCAGCATTCTTTTCTACACCGTACACAGTTTTCTGATTTATTGTTTTTGTGTTATGTGTTATTCTCTCTGCTCCAACCCCACTGCCATGCCCTGACTTCATTTCTGTTTGGCTTAAAATAGAACTAGTATTTTTCGAGTATATCTTTCCTCTAATAGTTTGCCAAAACATAGCCAATAAAACTTAACACACTATGGGTTTATTAAGTTCACAAATTGCCATCTATACAATCACAGGTGGTAATTTTATCAAATGTTTTACAATATGTAATATAAACTTCAACTTCCTTCAGTGAGTTGTCTGCATTCCTATATAGCTTTATACTTACCTCTATTATATAATTTATTAAATTGCTATTAGTGTATATGCTTTTGTGCTTCATTAGGATCACATATACAACAAGACTGGGAATGCAGAGTTCATTTTTGTATTCCAAGTACTGTGTTCAGTGCTTTTCAAATTATAGGTGTACAATAATATACATTGATGCAATCAATCTATACATGTATAGATATGTATGACCATAGGGAGGGATAAGACAAGGCAAAGAAGAATTGTGTGTGTGTGTGTTAATTCTGAATATCTAGGAATATTGGGAATATTCCTCTTCTAAAGTGTCCTGTTTAAAAATCGGATCTGAACACGTCAAACCCAAGGTAGAAGAAGGTGTGAAGTGTCACCGATGGATGGAAGAGTAGGTATCAATGCGCTTAGAGGGAAGAAATAATCAATATGAAAATCAGGTTGTTGAAATTGGGGCCAAGAGGGCAATCTGCATCACCCGCCTCTAAGTCACATCTAGTAACTACTATTCCCCCAGCCCTCCGACCCCACGCCAGCAAGGGTAACCATTATTCTCACTTCTAAAACTATAGATTGGTTTTGCCTGTTTTTGAGCTTTTATAAATGGAATCATGGAAATCCATCCTGTTTTTTTTTATTTTTTTTTTTTACTTGATAAACCTTTATTCCATTTTAGCCTTTATATCCCTCTCCCAGGCTGCCTGATATCTCTCCCCCGCCCAACGCCGGAGGCAGCCTGACCGCAGGTTGTGCTTTGGGGCTGGGTGGGGGGAGACTGTACCTTTAGTGCTTGTAAACCTACACCAGGACTGGGGCCAACACCTCACCACACCAGCTAGGTCTGGCCAGGACATGGGCACTGGGCAGTTCCTAACGCCCCCTGAGACCCAAAGCCTGTGGACCAGAGCTGCCATCCCCATCCCCACCACTGAGGACTTGGGGAAGAGGGGCATAGAAAGTGTACCAAGACCCCTAGAGGCACCTGCAGGAGAGCAGGGCTTGCCAGGGAGAAGGCAAAGAACCAGGTGAGATTCTTGAGGTCCCTGTGTCTCCAGCCAAGGCTCCTTGCCCTCTCCCTGGGGGCAGTGCCAACTATCCCCCCTCCCTCACTGGCCAACCCCAGAACCAGGCACCCTATCCCTTCCCACCAGCCAACAAGGGACAAAAGCAGTGAAAACACCAAGCTTTGTTGCTAGGATAAAAACACCCTAAGTATTTAAATTAAAACTGAAGCCCCAGTCAACTGGACCAGCAGTGAGCTGGTGATTGCAGACACACAGACAGCCCCCCATTCTTCCCCATGCCCAAAGGACTCCAAAGGCAGCAGGAAGGGGCTAAGGGCCGAGTCTGTCTGTCACCAAGAGGGAGCCTCTGGGGAAATAAAGATTAGGGCAGGGGTGTCCTCAGGGGGTCCCAATTTGGGGGCACTGAGGACTGTAAACATGACCCAGCTTGAGGGCCGGGGGTGTCCCAGCCCCCCGAGATTCTCCCTGGATGAAGAATGGCCACTGTAGTCAGTGAAAAACAGAAGCTGGTCTTGAAGCAAAGCGAGACCTGGTCTCCCTCTTGGAATATTGTGGGCGAGAAGGGGGCTGAGTCTGCGAGCTCAGAGAGGGGCTGCGATGGAGGGAGAGGGTTCTGGAAGCCAAATACGGCTTTGAGCTGACTCACGGCCCCTCCTCCCTAGGGGAAGCTGCTGGAAAGTCAGCTCAGGCCACAGCTGCCCAGCCCAGGACTGGACAAGGTCAGGCGAGCTCCCGAGAGGCCCCGCCTCAGGCTGGCTTCGGGAAAAGGCAGAGGATGTGGCTAAGCGGTGCTGGGAGAGCGTGAGGGCTGCCACAGTAGCACAGACGTGGCCCGAGGCCAGAGGGCCGCTACGGTCCCAGGAGCACCACCGCAAGGCCTGGCTGAGGCCCCGGGGAAAGTGCTGCCTCGGCCTCACTCCGGGCCGGGAGCCCCGGGGTCCCGGCCATCCCACGGTGCTGGGCACACATGAAAGCCCACGCCCACGGAGGCAGGCAGGCAGGCGGCAGCCAGGCAGCTCCTCCGGCGGGCCTTGGAGCCACAGGGTCAGGCCCAGGCGTGGTGTAGCACAGCACAGCCTCCTGTCCGCGTGAGGCCCGTCTGGAGCCTTTGGACCAGTGCTGACTGCGCATGTGCCTTCCAGGCCACAGACCCTCACAGGTCCCAGCTGCCCCAGTGGACGCCTGTTGCCAGCAACAAGCCTCGGCTAGGTGATTCGGGACATGCGACCGAGGCACCTGCAGGGCTGGGTTGGGGGCTACAGTTTCCACAAAACCAGCCCTCCGGCTGCTTGAGGATCACCCAGGGCCTGGATTCTCCTGAGGATCAGGCACGATGGCCTCCTCAAGGCTGGGCTTTCTCTGAATGACAGAGGTCCCAAAGCACCCCTCAGAACCCAGCATCTTCTCCAAGCCTGAGTCCCCGAGAGTTGACCAGGCAGGGACCTCAGGGCTTACGCCGACTGCGACCGCCCTCAGGACCAGATCCCCGTGTCTCAGGGCTGGGCCTGTCAGAGCAGGGCCTGGGGCTGGAGTGGCACCAGAACCGGGACCAGTGCTGGCCTCAAGGCTGGCCTTGACCGCTTCCCCTCGGTTCCGGCCCTCAGCCCTTTCCTCAGGGCTGGGCCTGGCTGCGGAGCCACTGGCCCCTCAGCGCCCTGACCTCCGGCCCGTACCACTCGTGCAGCTGGGCGAAGGAGGCCGAGTCGAGAGGCCCGTTGGGCGCCGAGGCCCGCCGGCAGGGCGGTAGTGGCGGGGGCTCGGGGCCGGGCAGGGTCTGGGGGCGGCGCCAGCGGGGGCGGCGGCGGGGGCGGGGATCTCCGCGCTCCACAAGGCACAGCCGTCCTCCTTGGGCGGGAGCGCGTGGGGTCGGCGGGGCGGGAGTGCGTGGGGTCGGCGGGGCGGGAGTGGGCCGGCTGCGCGCGCGGCCGCCAACCGGTGTCCCAGCTCGCGCACCACCAGCCGCAGGTAGTCGAAGCTGGCCCGCGACAGCGCCTTCACCCAGCCCTCCATGGCGGCCTGGCTCTCGGCCGCCAGCACGTAGGTGTGGGCCCGGGCCCCAGCGAAGTGCACGTCGAAGGCGAACTCGTCGGCCGCCTCCACCAGCTCCACGGTGCAGCCGTCCAGGATGATGACTCCCACGGGCTCACGGCCGGCCGCGTCCCCGAAGCAGAAGAGCATGGTGCCGCGCGGTACAGACCAGCGGCGGTGGTGGGCCGCATGCCGGCCGCCCTTCTTGTACAGGAAGCCCGCGTTGTCGGCCGGCGCGTCGCAGGTGGCGTGGAAGGCCAGGCTGCGCTGGTTCAACTTCATGGCGGCGGGGCCTGGGGGCTTGGGACCGCTCAGGCCACTGCTCACTTCCCCGCCCTCTGCTCAGTTCTGGGGGGCCGGGGGGGCGGGGCCGGCCCGGCCATGGCCCGGGACCCGCTCGGTGGCGGCGGCAGCGGTGCTTTGTCTCCCGGGCGGCCGAGCCGGCGCAGCAGCGGGGCAGCACGGATCCGTCGGAAGGAGGCGGGGGTAGCCGGCTGTTTTTCTAATTCTTCACTGTTGTTCTATAGTATTCTGTTATCTTAATATAGTATGGTGTATCTGTTCTATAATTGATAGATCTTTGGGTCATTTGCAGTTTGGGCTCCTAGAAATGGTGTTCTTAAATATGCCTTGTGGTGAACATAACTACATATTCTATCAAGTGAAATTGCTAGTGCGAGGGCAGAATCAGAATTGTCATGCGTATAGCAGCAATACCTAAGGCCCATGTGTCTTATAAGGCTTATTTCTTAAAAAATAACACTTGGAAAGGATACTTTTATGATAACAAGATAGTAATTGCTTTCCTCAGTTCTATGAGAGAAGGGGGAGTTTTCTGTATCTTAAGATTTCTTTTAGTAATTAGTAGGGCTTACAGTTTTCAAAGCCAAAAGTTGAAATTTCATTCATGACCACTCAGGGTAAAAAGCTTATCTAAGAACTCAATATTTACAATACGAAATGAAAAGGGACAAAATGGGATGACTAACAATTGGATTCGTGATGTAGAAAATTATTGATTAGAAACCATACCTGAATCGTAATGTAAAATGGTCAATGTTAACTGGACACCATTGCTTTGGTATGAATAAGAAAAAATCATGAAGAAAGTGTTACCTTATTAGGTTAATCTGATAGTTACATTCAGGATAAATTAAAGGGGAGAGAGAGAAGCAATTAGAAAGCTTCTAAACCATTTAAAATTAATGGTTACTCAGACCAGAAGTGAAGAATGGGTATAGGAAGTGTGCGTGTGTGTCTTTATGTGTGTATTGTGGGCAACTAGAGCTACACATACAATAGACAGTCTGAGGGAAGAATCGACAAGACATGACAACTGACTGTACACTGTAATGAAGAATGCAACAGAAATTACATTTGATCCTAGGTAATGGCAAAGCACATAAATTGGACGTTCAGGAAAAGTGTTCCATTTCACAGGAAGAGTGAATTGGTTTCAGACACACTGAATTTTGTCTGATCCTGACATCTCAAAATGAAACTGATTAACAACCAAAAGAGAAGCATGGCCTTGACATGCAGACTGAGATGGCAATAGGAAGAAATAAAAGAATAAATGGGGACTCTCAAGACACCTCTTTAATTTTAAGTAAAATTCAAAATGATTGAAAAATAATTTCACAGATGTTCAAAGAATGTTCTTCCCTTGAGACTGGTTTGTAGACTCACTGGTTTAATCACATTACATGTTGAGCTAGTTAATATATAAACAGTATTTGAGAAAGATTTCAAAGCTCTCCTGCTTAAACTTCTAGCAAATAACTGCCAGGACGCAATTAGAGCCCACACACTTCAACTCTGAAGTCTGAAGCCAGATACGTATAAATGTGTTTAGTTTAAATTAGCTATAGGATGTGAGGACTGGGCGGATGATTGAATTTTTCTAAACTAGCTTAATGTTACAGCCATTTTTCTGTATCCTACGCTTATCCTACACGTTTTACATAAATGTGTATAAAGTGAAACACTTATTTTTATAGTTTTAACCTTTTATTCTCCTAAATTGTATAGCATAGTTCACATAGTTATCTTTCTATAGGCTCTAATAATAATATTTAGAATTAAAATCTCATTTCCATATGAATTATTAATATTTGTAGGTTACACATTGATTTATGCAAACAGTTTAGTAAAGTTACATGAAGAATAGAGAGGAAAATAATGGACCTAGTTTGTTGATCTTCACAGCTTTGAGAAGGTTATTTGATCCAAATGGCTCAAATTGTTCATAGGTATTAAGAATTTTGAGAGGTTTTGAATGAAATATTATGATGGTAAAAGGGAACTTCAAAATATCTTAATAGAGAAGTAGTATGTTGAGGAAGCAATCTTTGAATATTGGAAATATATATAAATACATACTCTAAGTCTCATTCTCTTTGAATGAAAAATAATAACATATTATTAAATAAATAGCTTATATTTATTGAGGGCTTACTATTTGTAAGAACTTGGCATTGTTGTCATGTCACTTTAAAAAAAATTCTTTGAATCCTTCCAACAAGAATATTAAATATACTATAATTATGCCCTTTTACAGTTGAAAAAATAAATCATACCCAACAAGGTCAACTGGAGGCAGTTCTTATATAAGGACCTAAGTCTCCCAGACTCTGAGGCTACAGTCTCAACCTCCAGTTGCCACTGCCAACCAAGCTGGCATGCATTTACTGAACAGGTAGATTTGCCAGATTTAATAAATAAAAGTACAGGACATGCAGTGAAATTTGAACTTGAGATAAACAATGAATAATGCAATCACTATAGCAGAAGTGTGTCACATGTAATATTTAGCACATGCTTATACCCTCCTCCCATAAGTTGTTTACCTGAAATACAGTTTAACTGGGCTGCTTGCATTTTTTCTGACAACCCTACAAACAGGCTGTCTTGTTTTTTAGACAAGGCCTGGAGATCTGATCAGGAACTTAGAAGAGTTCAGAGAAACTAAAAGAGTGCAAAAGAGTTGCACTTAAAAGAGTTCAGAGAAACTAAAGTCTGTGGGAGATCAGAGATCATTTCTCAGCAAGCAGAATTTCAAATGACCATTTATTGTGTGTCATAAATAAGAAAATACTACACCAAGGAATTACTGGAAGAGGACATGTTTTTCTTCTACTAGACAATGTGCTGTTTCTACCGCAGTCCAGCACTTGAGGAGCACAGTAGTGGCCTGCTGTATACCTATGTGTTTAGTCTATGGGAATCTTCTGGTTGCCTGTGTTGAGTAGTTCTGTTCTCTTTAGTGCTAACTCTTTAACCTCAGGGTGCTAGTCTTTTACTTTAAAAGATTTAGTGTTATGTATTAAAGATCTGAGAGTCAAGTTAAATTATATAGTTATTTAATTAATTTCTCAATGCCATAATTTTCATAATTTTAATGCTTCCAAATAATTTTCATAGTTTTCTCCATTTAGTGAATAAATGAATGCTATCAGTTTTCTCCCTAAAAGATTATGCTCTTACATATGTCTAAGAGTTGTGGAGGGAGGATGCTGGTTAATACACTAAATTGCTTTCTCCTTTGCTTTGTCTCTCTTGAGACTTTTTAATCTACTTTGATATACCTACACACCAACTTCATACTCTACCAATTAACCATTCATTACCTAATTATCTCCTCCAGCTGAGCACTCTACTTCTTTAGAATAATTTCCCCCTCATTATGATTCTTGTAACAGTATTATTTGCACTCTTTAGAAAGTTATTTCTAGTAACTTGAATTGCATTCAAATAATTCAGCTGATTTATAGAAGGCATTTTTCAATTTTCCTTAGATTTTTGCTATTGAAAGAGTTACACTGTAATTCTTAAGGCCACTTCAGAATTATCAGTCTCTCTTAGAATTTTACAAAATGTACTAAGCCCTCTTTTCAGTGCAGTATTATTAAAAAATTCCAGGATACTAAACATATGGTAGACAATTTCATTATTTTTCACAAATGATACTCAGGATAAGTAATATTATTTTGTGATTCTGAGTATTTAGAAAAATGAAACAAATATATTCCCATTGTAAAGTAGTTTTTTAAAAGCCTGCATTAAATAGCCATAATGGAGTAACTGGTACCCAGACTAGCCCTTCCATTATAAAGAATGATAAGAGAGGACAGCTGTTTTCAGGTAATGGGCAACAGGCAGTACATAGCTGTGAGTCTTACATAAAGGGAAATTCAATTTAGCCCCATAAATTCCCAGCTTCATGCCTGCGGACAATTTCCCAATGAACCACAGCTTGGAGCTGGGGTCCCAACAAAGCACACAATCCCACAAAGCTGAGTAGAAAGTGATTAGAATGAAGTGGCTGGAACCTGTTGGGCAAAGCATCAGGAAGGACAGTTCTGTGCAGAAGGAATGCCATTGGTCAAGGTGAGACACCTGCCAGTGCACAAGGGCTGGGATATATGTGCACAAAATGGGACCACTCAAGTCTAATGGGATACCAACCTCTACAGGGTTGAGTAGCAATGGAGCAGTGCTGGTCACGGGGAAAGGCACAAAAAACAGTGTCTGGTGACATCTGGCCTTGCCATTGGAGAGATCTCCTTAACATGTAAGCTGAGATGCCAGAAAGGCCTCAAAATAATGACATCCTGACAAAGCTGAAATCCAAGTCTGAAAAAAATCCTTAGGGAAGATAGGACATGGAATTTGAGTATTGCCAACCTATTGGGCCTGGGAAACACCTTGGGCCTCCCTTGAGTCTATATCAACAAAGTGTAAAACAAGTCTAAATAAATTCAAGGGGACCCAGAAGTAACTAAACTGCCAGCTAAAATTAAAATTTTCATAAAGAGAATTCTGCATTTTTACAAGATAGTATCCAAAGTGTCCAGAATTTAATACAAAACAAAACAAAAACTACCGTCAATAAAAGTGCTGAGATGATTCGGTGAGGTAAGGATAGTCTTTTTCACAAATAATGCTGGGACAACTGGATAACTACACATGAAAGAACAAAGTTAAACTCCTACCTCACATCAAATACAAAAATTAATTCAAAATGGATCAAAGACCTAAATGTACATTAAAAATATATAATACTTGAGGGAAAACATAGGTGTAAACATTCACAACCTTGCAGTAGGCAATGGTTTCTTAGATATGACACCAAAAGCACAAGTATCACAAGAAAAAAAATAGATATACTAGACTTAATCAAAATTAAACATTTCTATGCCTCAAAACATCCCATGAAGAAAGTGAAAAGACAATCCACTGAATGGAAGAAAATATTAAAAATCATATTTCTGATGAGAAACTTATATCCAGAATATACAAAGAACTCTTGCAACTTAATGAAAAGGCAAAACACTCATTTAAAACATAAGCAAAAGTTCTGAATAGATATTTTTCAAAAGAAAGAAAAACATACAAATGGCCAATAAGCACATGAAAAGATGCTCAACATCATTAGCCATCAGGGAAACACAAACCAAAACTATAGTGAGACACAACTTCACACCCACTATAATGGTTATGATCAAAACGACAGCAAATGAAGATACAGAGAAATTAAAACTCTTATACATTGCTGGTGGGAATGCAGAATAATGCAGTCTCTCTGAAAAACAGCTTGGCAATTCCTCAAACGACAACAACAAAAAACCAAAAACAAAAAAAACAGTTACCATACAATCTAGCAATACCACTCCTAGGTGTCTACTGGAGAGAAATAAGAACATGTTCACAGAAACTTACACATGGAGGTTCAAGAAAACATTATTCATAACAGTCACGAAGTGGAAACAATCCAAATATCCATAAACTCATGAATAAAGAAAATGTGCAACGGCATATTCATTGTTCTCACGGCATATTAAGGGAGACTGGGGTCAGTGCGCCTGCGTGCTTAGCGCCTCTGGACTCGCGAGAGCGATCACCCGGGATCTCAGGTGACGGGAGGACGCGGTTGGTTGGCTGACTCGGTTGTGCGGAAGGAAAAGGCCGGAACCCGAGGGCCGATGTCGAACCCTGATGACATTCCTTGACCTAAGAAGGTCAGACAAAGGAGGTGTGACGGTGGGATGATGGGAAGAAACGGGGTCGCAGCTACAGGAAAAAGAAGTCAGATCTTTGATGGAGCTCGTGCAGGTGGTGTTTGACTTTTGCAAGTGTTTCTGCTTTAAAACTGCCTGGAACCCGGTCCCTCCTTCCTGCCTGTAGTGCTGCACCTTAATCCTGGGACTTTTGCTGGGGTCCCTTCCTTGGACATGCCATCCTTATCCTTGGTGCGGCAGACCGGATGAGGTTCACCGTCGTTTCTCTGCTGAAAAAGCCCAGCCAGCAGCTCATCTCAGAGGTAAAAATCCCCCTTCCTACGCATGTGATTTACACTCAGCCGCCTGGATTCCCATTCAGCTTTGAGATATCTTGTCCTGGCTGGCATACCCTTCTCAAGTGTCACTTCTCTTGTGAAGCCTGATCCCAGAACACCCACGTAACCACTGGCTTCTCTGCAGCACGTCGCCTTGAACTTCTTATTGCCGCCGTAGCCTAGTCCACTGCCTGGAATTAGAAAAAGTCAGTAAAGCAGTTCTATTAAAACAAACTAATACATGTGACTTGAATGATAAAGGACTATAAAATTGAAGGTTTTTTAAAAGCCATAATGCTGAGCATAATGCCTGGCACATAATGGGTATTCATACTTTTTTTTGAATGCAGTAATAGGTAAATCATCTGGTCCAACTTGTCTTTTACAGATGAGGAGACGCACACTTCCGAACAGCCATAAGGTTTTCCCATGTCACCTAAGTTCCTACAAGGGAAGCAAAAAGTTGCCTTTGTTGGGCTATACCCTTTTTGCTGAAGATATCAGACAAAAAAGTAAGTCACCAGAATTTTTTAATGACCCACAGTAAGAAAGAAATGCTGTTTTTCATGTGGCTAAATTTAATCAATGTGCAGCAACCCTTCATTAGGGATTATGTTCTTTTTTTGTGTTAAAATGTCTCAATAAGATTAAGAGTTACATAATAGGAGCTTGGGGGCATTTTTAATGACTATTTGACAAAATAAATATTAATAATATCTTCCTTTTAAGTACTAAAAAAATGAAGTACTGATACATGCTACAACATGGATGAACTTTGAACACATCTTGCTAAGTGAAAAAAGCCAGTCACAAAAGACCACATATTTTATGATTTCATTTATATGAAATGTCTAGAATAAGCAAATCTATAGAGGATAAAAGTAAATTAGTGGGGGAAAATGGGTAGCATGACTGCAAAAGGGTACATGGTTTCATTTAGGGGTGATGAAAATGTTCTTAAATTGAGTATGGTGATGGCACAAGTATGAGAATATACTAAGAACCATTGTGTTGTTCAATTTAGGTAAATGGTTAAATTATATGGTAAATTTTCTCAGTAAAGCAGTTGTTCACCCCCAAAGCAATGATCGTACAAAGAAATAATGATAAATATATAACTATATAATTATATATATGTGTGTACTAACGCGTATTACACATAGTCATGAAAAGGCAGTTAGTAAAAACCAAACCTGAAATGACACAAAGGTTATACTAAACAAATACAGATTTAAAGCATCTATTAAAAATATCTTTGAATAGTTAAAGCAAAAAGTAGTCTGAATTAATCGTAAATGCTAATCTTATCTGATAAATGGAGAAAATAATAATGAGAAGTTTAGAACTAACTAAAATTTAAGAAAACTATTTGATGGTCTTAGCAGATTACAGGTGACAGAATAAAAAAGTCAGTAAATTGAGGGCAGGTCTGTAGAAATTATCAGTCTGAAGAACAGAGGGACAAAGAACGAAGAAAAATGAGCCAAGTTTCTGGGGACCTGAGTGGAACAATATCAAACAATAAACTAATTGGGACAGAAAAAATTTGAAGAAAAAGACTAAAACCTTTAAAATGATATGAAAATTACATTTAGATTCCAGTAGCTCAGTCAACCACTAACAGCATAAATATAATCAGCAGGCACATTAAGGAAAGTTAGTCAAATTGTAGAAAACTAAGATAAAGAGAAAATCTTGAAAACAACCAGAAGGAAAAAAATTATATACATATGAACAATGGGAAGAATTTTTGCTGATTTCTCATCAATAATGATTTAAGCCCAAAAGAACAAAATATGTCCAGTGCACTGATGGATTTATAACATATGTGGAAGTAAAAGATCTGACAACAATCATCAAAGGATGTGAGATGCTAGACGGAGTTATACTGTTTAAGGTAATTGTATTTGCAAAGAAGGAAGTGGGAAATTGGATGTGAGGCTGTGAAGTGAGAAAGGGAATATAAAGTAATTGCATGAAGATGATGGAGCTGTTACTATTACAGGAGACGCTGTATAATAAGTGCGGACTACATTAGTGAACAAGACACTTTGTCCCTATTTTAAGTAGGGACAAAATAAAGTGACATAGTGAGTCTTGCAAGGAAGACAAATGAATTACACCAATGTTTATTTGACTGAGGTTGTAAATAAGTAATAAGGAACATTACAGTGTAGAATTTGATAAAGATGATATGGAGCGTTATTTGTGATAGTGATACAACAGCAGGTGGGTATTATATTTTATAACATTCAGCAATTTTTTCTATAATGAAGTTTATATATTGTTTTATTCTCAATTAGTGGTGACCTTCTTTGAGGCTGTAACTCTCTTGTTCATCTTTGGATCTGTAACTACACTTAACCCTGTGTCTGACACAGTACAGACTATACCTTCAAAGATCATGAAATTTTCAACAAGAAAAATAAATTCCACAATAAAATAATTCCTATACAGATTATTGCCTTCTACCAAGTCCTGAAAAAATAAAGTGTTAGGTAATGGGTTGAGAATAACGTCCAGGTATATTTTCAGGATACCCAGGTTGGGAGTAAAACTTAGAAACAAAACAGACTTTCTTTAGTACAGGTTCTTAGAATGCCCTTTTCTATTAATAATTTTAAGTATTAGGAGAAGTTTGGTCTCCTGACTTTGAGGAAACTTTCTAGTATTTCCTTTGTGAGTAATTTTGGGAGCCTGGTTTTCACCAGTTTCTCTGATTTGGCCCAAGTTTAATCATGAGTAATATTAAACAAACTTGCAATTTTAAAAAAGTGAGAACTACATGCTGATTACTTGTTATTTTATGATACATGAAATCAGAAAAAGTCTAACTCTATTGTATTTATTATATTTTGTTTACTTTGTATAGTATAGAGAATAACATAAAGTATGTGTTATCATATTAACTTTAATTACACATTTCTTAAATTACCATGGTTTTATAACATTTTTTTCCTCTTTGGTCATTTGAAACTGTTTTGAAAAGAAAAACCATTAAAAAAAAAAAGAAACATTGAATTTTTATCTCAGAAGTTTCCTTTTACAAGTGATTGGCTATTTCCTAAGTGTAGAGCAGGGGTCCCCAACCCCTGGGCCATGGACCAGTACCGGTCCGTGGCCTGTTAGGAACTGGGCCGCACAGCAGGAGGTGAGTGGCCGGTGAGCCAGCAAAGCTTCATCTGTAGGTACAGCTGCTCCCCATCGCTCACATTACCGCCTGAGCTCTGCTTCCTGTTAGATCAGTGGCAGTATTAGCTTCTCATAGGAGCGCAAACCCTACTGTGAACTGTGCATTCAAGGGATCTAGGTTGTGCGCTTATTATGAGAATCTAATGCCTGATGATCTAGGTGGAGCTGAGGCAGTAATGCTAGCACTGGGGAGCGGCTGCAAATACAGATTATCATTAGCAGAGAGGTTTGACTGCACAGAGAATGTAATAAATCAATTGCTTGCAGACCCATATCAAAACCCTATCAGTGAGTGGCAAGTGAAAACAAGCTCAGGGCTCCCAGTGATTCTGCTTTATGGTGAGTTGTATAATTATTTCATTATATATTACAATGTAATAACAATAGAAATAAAGTACACAATAAATGTAATGCGCTTGAATCATCCTGGAACCACCCTCCTTCCCCGTTGGTGGAAAAATTGTCTTCCACAAAACTGGCCCCTGGTACCTAAAAGGTTGGAGACTGCTGGTATAGAGTATGATGTTAATATATTTCTCTAGTTCCAATAATTCGTTTTAACACTTATATGATCATTTTTTACTTTTTTATGTTGACAGTTAATTTTTTTTGCAAGTGACAGTTGGAAGAAGGAGATTTGTTCAGATTTTTTAAAAAGTTTCAATTGAATCTGTTGACACAACTAGCAAACATATGGCAAAGTAACTTACTTACATTCCAGTAAAATGCTTTCATCTTCTCAGATCTTAGCAATGTCATATAGCTTCCAGATATATAATGTAAAACTGATTATAATACATTGGACTGAAAAGTAAACTAAGGGCTGAGGGTATCAATATTATAATACCAAACCTTTCCCATCTAGATTATTTAAATTTATACCAACTAGGTTAGTAGTTTTTCTTTTTTTTTTGTGGTACGCGGGGCTCTCACTGTTGTGGCCTCTTCCGTTGTGGAGCACAGGCTCCGGACGCACAGGCTCAGCGGCCATGGCTCACTGGCCTAGCCGCTCTGCGGCATGTGGGATCCTCCCGGACCGGGTCACGAACCCGTGTCCCCTGCATTGGCAGGCAGACTCTCAACCACTGCATCACCAGGGAAGCCCTAGGTTAGTAGTTTTAGTTACCAAACATAGCTGATTGTTTCTATCACATAACCACTAATTTATCCAAAGGTGGTTATTGAGTCTTTATGACTATGCTAGACAATGCCACTTCAAAAATAAAATAAAGCATAATCATTGCCCTAACAATATTCACATTAGGTCATCTAGGGAATTTATTTTTAACGGAACTACTTCAATGAACTATAAATGACAAAATAGGCCTGGGTAGTTTTGGCCCAAAGTAGATATTGCTTTCTAAATTATTATATTTATAATAATATTAAATTGAAAAACATAATCTGAGAATAGTTGAGAGATTTAGAGATGGCATTAGCATATTGATATAGAAGTTGTCAAAAGAAGTTTAGAAACATTTATTGATACATAATTATAAAGAATTTATATCTCCAGGTGTACATCAGTCTGAGTGTACAGCAGTATGAATCATGAATAAAAAATAATATACTAAATTATCTCTGAAAATTGTTTTGGAAGAGCCAATTACAAAAAGCATCCCATGATCACTGATTCTGCAGTGGCATTATGTCAGGAAGTGTTCCATGTCAAATTCAGTTTAAATAATGTGTCTTTAACCAAGGTTAAGTTTTTCATTAGAGTAATTGTCAAAATAAAGTAGCACAGTTATGCATTGTGATATCTAAGAGAGGCCTGGACTACCTTGAAAGACCTCTAATATTTATTTTACTACTAAACTCTATTTTACCAAATCTATATTGAAAAAAGCGATATGTATGAATAGTTTGGAGCTTCCTATGTCACTTAGTTTACAAAGCCCATTTTTTCCTTTATATTATAAATCTGAACATATAAATGAATTGAGAAAGGGTGTATTCTTTTGAAGAAGGTGTTCAGAAAATAGGTTATTATGTGGAGAAAAATCAAGTTGTTTTCTGCCTGAGAATATATACAGGACAGGTTTACATTCATTTTAAACATTAAATATGAACGTGAAAGTATTCAGTTAATGCATATTATGATCATTGATTTTAGGTGTTAATTTGATTGGATCATAGGGTGTCCAGATATTTGGCTAAGCCTTCTTTCTGATTGAGTGGCATGCCTGAAGAGGACATGAAAGCTCCAAACCCCTTCTCTTATATCTTGCTGTATGCATCTCTTCCATATGGCTGTTCCTGCGTTGTATTCCTTTATAACGAAGTAGTAATCTACTAAGTCAAATGTCTTCCTGAATTCTGTAAGCTGCTCTAGCAAATTAATCAAAACCGTGTAGGGTGTCATTGGAACCTCCAATCTATAGCCAATCAGTCAGCACAGGTAAGGTAACAAGGTGTACTTGTGACTGGTGTCTTAAGTGGGGGTGGGGGCAGTCCTGCAGGACTGAGCCCTTAACCTATGGATCCTGATGCTATCTCTAGGTAGACAGTGTCAGAATTGAGTTGAATTGTGGGACATCCAGCTGGTGCCAGAGAGTTGCTTGGTGGTGTGGAATAAGCACAGACATGATGAAAAATTTCTTTATGTACATTTCAAAAAAACATGAAGAAGAAGCAGCTAAGGCTGAGTGTAAGAAGAATGAAAAAGAAAAAGATAAATAGAAGACAAAATCAGGGATTTTGGGCTTCCCTGGTGGCGCAGTGGTTGAGAGTCCGCCTGCCGATGCAGGGGACGTGGGTTCGTGCCCCGGTCCGGGAAGATCCCACATGCCGCAGAGCGGCTGGGCCCGTGAGCCATGGCTGCTGAGCCTGCGCGTCCGGAGCCTGTGCTCCACAACGGGAGAGGCCACAACAGTGAGAGGCCCGCGTACCACAAAAAAAAAAAAATCAGGGATTTTTATATCTCGTATGGGGCACCATTTCAGTGTAAATGTGGTACTACTCTTCCACACTGAGAAAGTGAATTTTTTTAACTTGTGTAGTGAGAGGATAGGATAGCACAAACTGAACTGGGTCCTAATTCTGTCCAATTGAATACTTTATTGTAATGATGGTTACTCTTCATGGTCATCTTAGTCTGCCCCCACCATTTTTTTTTTTGAATAAAACTTGTATAGAATGGGAATGATGAAGGAAAAACATCTAGATCTAGACCTGGATCTGTCTAATCTTCTGTTGGTTCTGTTTCTCTGGAGAACCCTGACTAATACACACATTATATAGGAAAATATATTTGTGATCCAGAGATGAGAAAGGACTTCCTAAAACTCTCAGAGTACTACCCTAAGGTATGATGTTGGTGGCTATGATTATATAAAGTTAAAATTTTCTGTTCAGTGACATATCCTATGCATTAATAGATCATAGATTGGGAAAAGGTACTTATAGTTTTTAAAACTAGTAGCTAATATCTATAGGATTTGAAGACATTCCTGTAAACTGGCAAGAAAAAAAGGGTCTTCAGTATCAAAATAGCAAAAAATATGAAGAGAAAATTTACAGAAGAGGATTTCCAAGCCACACACATTAGTAACCAAAGGAAAGGAAATATCAATGAGATATTACACAGAAGTCATTAGAATGACAGAATAAGCAGTGGAATGAAGCCACGTGTTGGTAGTTGTGTGAGGACATGGGAATTCTCATGCACAGCTGGTGCAAGGGGTGGTGGGTGTAGCCGTATTGAAGAAGAATCTTTTAAGACTTGTTCAAATTAAGTAGACTCAGGTCTTCAGACCTAGAAACTTGGCTTTTGCGTGCATATGCAAAAGAAGCTCCCACACAGGTGCATATGGGGACATGAATGAGGTTGCTCATTGCAACTAAATATTGGGGGAATAAATGAAAAAATTGTCTGTTACAAGTTTCTTTTTGAGAACCATTTCTGTGTTAAATGAAGTAGGACTAGTAGATCAGGCAAAAGAAGAACATTTGAGTGCTGTTTGGCTGGATTTTCGCATCTTACGAGAAAAGAAAAACAAAGCTTAAGCATAGGATGAGGAAAAGCTATGCATGTGTGTACTGCATTGTGTTCAAGAGATAAGCTCCATGGTTCTCTGCTCTACTGTAATTAAGATAGTTGTTAATACAATCAGTGTGCTAAGAGGAGATGGACTTTCTTTAGACAGATAAAATATATGAAGAGAAGAGTTAAGGGATCATGGAAGAAAATAGAAAATAGAAATCATGGAAGAAATAGAAAATAAAGGATTGGGATCTGAGAAAAAGTGCCTGTTGGAAGGTGAAATTTTCCACGTTTTCTATGCCCCCAGAGAAACCTGTAGATTCTTCTAGTACAGAACTTCATCTTATTGTAATTATTTGTATACTCTGGTCTTCGCAACTACACTGAAGAACCCTCCAGGGCAGAAACCATATTTCTTTTCTTTTCTTTTCTTTTTTTTTTGCGGTACGTGGGCCTCTCACTGTTGTCGCCTCTCCTATTGCGGAGCACAGGCTCCGGACGCTCAGGCTCAGCGGCCATGGCTCACGGGCCCAGCCGCTCCGCGGCATGTGGGATCTTCCCGCACCAGGGCACGAACCCGTGTCCCTTGCATCGGCAGGCAGACTCTCAACCACGCCGCCACCAGGGAAGCCCGGTATTTCTTAGTCTTATATCCATGGTTTCCTAGTACAGTAGCTGACGCACAGTTGGCTTCCAATAAATCTTGGTTGAGTGAACATATTGCCTGATTACAGAAGGCATAACTGACTGAATCTGTGTTTTATCTCTTGTGGTGAAGGCTTTTGGTTCCCCTCCCAGATACATTCAACAGCCTCCACTATCCCATCATCCAGCTTCAGTGCTTATGGGTTAATTGTTTATACTTTCACCCTTTTCTGGGGACTTGCCCTTAACTTGAAGGTGCTTTCTAGGATGTTAGGTACTCACCCTGGACATGAGTTTCACCATTGGAAAAAAAATTGAGGTAAGAGAGATTAATTTATAATTTTGACAGGATAATTCAAATTAAATTTATAAGATTCACATGCAAGCCCAATGTAATTGTGCACAGTAAAATTTGTATAAGTATGGACAGCATTCCCCAAATAAGTGGTACAAATTATTTCTAGGGAAAGAAATGTTCCCAAATTAATGTTGCCTTATTAATGATTCATGCATTTAGTGAAAAAAAAAAATCGTGTGATTTTTTTTTAAATTGATTCTCTACTAACACAAATCTGTAAATCTTGAAAATATAGAAATTATATTGACTTCCAAATCTGTTTTATTAGAGAAGGAATATATCATTTCCTACCCACGGTTATGTGACCAGTTAATATTTAAAATGTTGGGAAAGTAACATGACAAACTGCAGTTTCTTTACTGCTCCCCACTCAAAGCAATTTATGTATTCAAATAGGTTAGAAATAACTTTCTGTTATCAGTTGAAATATTTCATCATGTCACCTACCTACCATAACAGTTCAAGATGCTGAAACTTATTTGAATATCACGCTGGGTTGGTGAGAGTTCAATTAATTATTTTATTTGGCTGTCACTATGCAACTCGTATTTCAAATTTTTAAATAGAAAAAAAAAAAGCTGTAAATGAGACAGCTTATAGGATGTGGCAGTGACATTGCTGACTTCCAGGTCAGTCATAGTTAATTTTAGGAGGGAAAAAAGGTAAGTACAAAAATCTTAATTTTTTTAAAATTTAATTTAGAAGCCAGGAAATGGAAGTTATACTTTTTTCAGAAGTAGAAAATTATTGTTGGGGACACCTAGGCTGCTGCAGTGTTTTTCATTTGGGGCCTTCAAAATCCGTTTCAATGTTGCAAGTGTTTGTTTCATTTTCTTTTATTTTTGGTGATAATTCTTAGTAAAAAGGAAACCATGGGCTCTGCAGAAAGAACAGTTGAAAAGTTTAGATCAACTTAAGTAGTCAGGTTGGATTCACTGTTGAAGTAAGTAATATTTTCTGATATCGAGGATGATATTAAAAGGCAGAATCAATGTTGATTTAGCAGTGTAAAAATTATCAAAAATTAAAATTGAGTATATTATTTTAAAATAAATGGATGTACCTTTCAGTTACAAAACCAGGTATTTTTCCATGACATTATTTGAAAATTACAGTATTTTAACAAATTATGGAAGAAAATAACTGAAATTCAGTTTAAAATTCTAGCTCCTGAGACAGAATAATGCTATAAAATATTGAAGACACTTAATTGGAGAAAAGCTGGAGATACACATAGGTGAAGAAAAGCATTCAACTGTACCCTTTAGTCCATTATATCACTTTCGCAGTAATTAGGTCTTGTGAACACAGTATCTTAGGGCACCTCATATGCGGCACCTTTCTGGGAGCAATACAACAGACTATGAAAGAAGCAAAATGTGTATATATGTATGTGTATATGCCCTCACTTTTAGTAAATAATCACATGTCCAAGGAAAATGCAGAAGGTTGGGTTTAAAACCTGAAGAGCAACTTAACGTGACAAGAGGACATGAATACCTTGCTGTTAACCAAATAAGACAAGTTTCACTGCTCAGGCGCTAGTGCAAATTCATTTAAAGTCAGCAGAGCCAATTCCAACAGAGCTGACACTAGAATGATTCAGATGTTAAT
Source organism: Grampus griseus (assembly GCF_964374135.1). Lineage (NCBI taxonomy): Eukaryota > Metazoa > Chordata > Mammalia > Artiodactyla > Delphinidae > Grampus > Grampus griseus. The sequence continues at coordinate 12,738,067 of NC_139017.1, read as the reverse complement.
CCTGTTGTGTAGTCGAAGTGGAGTCAAAGGCTTGATGATACCTAGAAAACTTATGTTTCTCAAACGTACTCAATTTTGAGGAAAAATGTCAACCAAAGTTTATCTGTGAAGCGTCTGTGAAATTTGGTTAGACCTGCTTTGTGTTCACTTGTTTTCTATTTAAAAATAGATGCTCCAAAACTTTAAAATATATTGTTATTCCATTTTTTAAAATTACTTTTAAGAGATAAGAACATGTAATTCACATAAAGTCCCGAGCAGTCATAGACACATGTAAGTTTCTTCTCTAGATAAGAAATAAACCTAGAATATGAGAGTAACATAAAATATTAAGTTTTTTTTTTTCAGACAGATTACATTCTGTGTCACCAAACATATTTTTCTATCATTTTGATGGAAAATGTTTCATCCGTTACTTTCCTATGAGTATATACCCAATTCAAGATTGTTTTGTATTAGAATGAATATTTATGGAGTATACTTACAAATCGGACAGTCTGCATTGTCTCCATCTTTTTCTTGTCATCAGTCAGAGAATTCAGAAATAAAAATTATTATCACTAGAAACCTTAAGAGGAAATAATGTAATCTAAGAAAATTTAGTCCAGTTGCACAGCATGTGAATATGTATCTGAATGCATATGAAAACATACATGTGAAGGGTTTAAAATGGCCACCGATATTTTGAAATTCCTGCCATCGAGGTGGGGGGGTTATTTTGGTTTTTTGCCATTTAAGTTGTAGGAGTTCTTTATATATTTTGAATATTAACCCCTTATCAGATATATGGTTTACAAATATTTTCTCCCATTTCACTCTGTTGTTTCCTTTGCTGTGCAGAAGCTTTTAGTTTGATATAGCTATCACTTATTTATTTTTATTTTTGTTGCTTGTGTTTTCAATGTCATGTCCAAAATAGCATCGTTAAAACCACTGTCATGAAGCTTTTCCCTGTGTTTTCCTCTAGAAGATTTACAGTTTCAAGTGTCATATTGAAATAATTAAACCATTTGTGGGTTCATTTTGTGTATGGTGTAAGATGTGTCCGATAAGTGTCCAATTTCATTCTGTTGCATGTGGATATCCAGTTTTCCAAAATCATTTGTTTAAGAGACCATCCTTTTGCCTTTGTGTATTCTTGGAACCCTTGCTGAAGATCAGTTGACTGTATATGAGTAGGTATATTTCTGGGCTTTCTATTCTATTCCTTTGATCTATATGTCTGTTTTTATATAAGTATGATGCTATTTTAATTATTCTATCTTTGTAATATATTTTGAAATCAGGAAGTATGATGCCTCCAGCTTTGTTCTTCTTTCTTAAGATTGCTTTGAAATGGGCAAATGGCTTAAATAAACATTTCTCCAGACAAAAGGTACAAATAGCCAACAGGTATATGGAAAGATGTTCAACATCCCTAATTGTCAGTGAAATGCAAATCAAAATCACAATGATATGTAACTTCATACCTGTTAGAATGCCCATCAAAAAAAAAAAAAAATGAGAGATAGCAAATGTTGGCAAGGATGTGGAGAAATTGGAACCTTCACACTATTGTTTGAAGTGTAAAATTGTCCAGCCTCTATGGAAAACAATCTTGAGGTTTCTCAAAAAATTAAAAATACAACTATCATATGATCTAGTAATCCCACTTCTGGGTATTTATCCAAAATAATTGAAATCAAGATGAATAGATATCCACACTCCCATGCTCATTGCAGCATTACTTATAATAGCCAAGATATGGAAACAACCTAAATGTCCATTGATGGATGAACAGATAAAGAAAATGTGGTATACACATACAATGGAATATTATTTAGCCTTATAAAAAGAGAATTCTGCTGTATGTGATAAAATGGATGGACCTGGAGAACATTATGCTCTGTGAAGTAATCAGCCACAGAAGGACAAATACTACCTGAGTCCACTTACATGAAGAGTTTAGGACTGACATGTACACACTACTATACATGAAAGAGATAACCAATAAAGTGCTACTCTATAGCACAGGGAACTGGGCTCAATATTCTCTAATAACCTAAATGGGAAAAGAATTTGAAAAAGAATAGATGCATGTATATGTATAACTGAATCACTTAGCTGTACACCTGAAACTAACACAACTTTGTTAATCAACTATGGTCCAATATAAAATAAAAATTTTTTGAAAAGGAGTCAAACTCATAGAGCAGAGAGTAGGATGGTGATTGCCAAGGGCTGAAGGGAGGGGAAAACGGGGAGTTTCTGTTCAAATGGTATAGAGTTTCACTTATACAAGATGAATACTTGTCAGAGATCTGCTGTGCAGCATTGTGCCTGTACTTAACAATTCTGTAGTGTGTACTTAAAAATTGTTAAAAGGGTAGATCTCATGTTAAGTGTTCTTACCACAAAAAAAGAGGGTGTTTATGTCCCCACTTTTTAGAATTGGGCAGGCTTGTGACTGCTTCAAACAATAGAGGATGGCACAAGTGATGGTATGTGACTTCTGAAACGAGGTCATAAAAGACTGTGCACTTTTCTCCTGGATCTTTTGAAGTACTGGCTTTGGAGACATTTACTCTCAGTACTCAGTCTTGGAACCAAACCATATGATTGGGTGAGCCGAAGCCACAGTTGGCTAAGCCCTTAGAGCCATCCTAATCAAGGCACCAGATATGTGAGTGAAGAAGCCTCCGGATGGCTCCAGCCTCCAGTCTTTGTAGTCTCCCCTGGTGCTGATGGAGCAGAGACAAGCCATCCCTGCTGTGCCCTGTCAAGCTCCCTGACTCACACACCCTTGAACACAGTAAAAACATTGTTTTATGGCATAAACTTGGGATGGTTTGTAATGGCGTTAATAGGAACAGTGTATGCATTTCAATGTGTTTTAAAATTAAATAGTACCCTAATCTTATAATAAAATTTAAAACTCACTCTAATTAAAAATAAATCTTTTGATGACTTTTTTCTGAAAGTAGAAATAAACTTCCATGAGTTGTATATAATTCTAAATATAATTCTAAGCCAGGGCATACTTTGAAATGAAACTTTTATGGAGTAGTTGGTAATATGTAGCTTGAAATATGTGTCTAGGAAGAGAAAAATAAAAAAAAAAGGCAAAATCTCACAGCCCCCAAATGGAGAAACAAACCATTGCATTAGAAACTTCATATTAAAATATAAATTTATAGAATGCTTTATAATGAATGAATGATATTTCATTTAAATATGATCAAAGTAGAAATACTAAATTGTGAATTTTAGTATTAGGTATATATCCACCTTTCAGTAAAAATATTTAAATAATCCTTGCAGATAGAGCCTAAAATAATACCTTGAGCATTTTTGTATGTGTGCCCTCAAGGGGACACCTATCTTACTAATAAAAATAATAAGTGGAAAATATAATCATATATAAAACATGCACTGTAATTCATTTAATAAAATAATTGAATGTGTGACCTGTTAAATAATTCACGTGGACTTGTAGGGTTTAAATAGTGTGAATGTTTGTGACTTCTTTAGGGATGTGACATTTAATCTGCTGCCTGAAACATGGAATGGAACCCATTAAGCAAAGTTCCTAGAGAAGATAGTTTTAGGTAGAGGCACCATGAAGCCCTAAAGCTCTTCTACAAGAAAAGAGACATCTGTGCCCTGATGGGAGGGGAATTGAGCAGGAGCATTGTGAACAGTGATGAGATAATTCATTTCACATACTTTGCACATAGCTAAACATTCTTATCTCAAGAACAGTAAATATTCTTAGTTTTACTAAAGATATGTTCTCAGAAATTGCTGGGCTGTGTTTTTGTTATTTGTTATTTTGTTTTTGCTGGGCTGTTATTTTTGTTTTGTTATTTTGTTAATATTTATAGGAACTCCATTCTGGCCAGTTTAGATATTGACTGGGAATTGTGTGTATTGGCTGATTTTACAACTCTAGGTAAACTATGCACAGAGGATTGAAAAACAGTGACATTTTTAATATATTTTTCTGTGATTTACTTAATAGAAAACAAATGTCTTCAAAAAGATAGGAAGATGGTAATAGATTTGTGGAGACCATGATGACTACTCCCTGGGAAACTTTTTAATCAACAGTAATTTAGAAGGAGGTTACTGATGAGAAAAGGGCATCTTTTACGTGGAACAAAAAGCAATCAACTCTAGGTATTATTTTCTATTCACTAGGAAGCATTGAATGTGCCAGACTTTGACTTAAAACTTTTTCTTGGAAGACACTTAAGTTTCTAAATGTCTTTTTACAATTTGATCAAAGACATTAAAATGTAATCAGTAAATTTGAGAATAATCATGTGTATTTATTCTCTTTCAGAGAAACAAAACAATTCAAGCATATATACATCATTGCACAAACAATATTACTATTTCTTTAAAAATTGTGTTGCATTAAAAAAACACATTGGAATATAGAACTAAATCAAGGACTATTTTGAAATGTGATGACGTGTATGTGAATGTGCTTTGTATACATTCTCATTTTTAACATTCTTACTGTTAATTAATAGTTTCTCTAACAATAACAAACCAAACCAAAGTATCTTGCATTTTGTTTAGTTACTTAAGATTTAACTTATCTAGTACTGATTCTGCTTGTCCCACAATGAGCTAATCACTAAGTTAAATTGATTCCTCAGTACATCTTCTGTTTCACACTGTAGTCAACGTTCTTTTTGCTGAATCCTATGCCTTTGATGACCACATTTTCTGTTCCTCCTGCCTTCTTTACTAATGGTTCTTGTCAAATCAGTCTTCATAAAATCACTTTATTGTAGGCACTCTCCTGTTCAGTAAACCAAAACTACACTATTGGTATTGAATCAAGTCTTATCTAAGAGTCCTGACATCTGGCAACTTTATAATATATTCTAAATAACCTTCTATGCTCCAACATGAATTCTACTTTAAAAAGAAAGTGTCTCATTATTCGCTCTTCATTGTCAATGTGTGCTAAGGAAAAAACAGGATGTAAATTTCTATCTCTCTTTTTATAGGAAGATTACAACCCTTCTTACTTGTTTCTCCTTATTTCTCTCCTGCACACATGGAAAATGTCTTCCAGATGTAGAAAATGAACTTTCCATTTGCCTGTGTTTGACTCTTCTCCTTAGCCTAATGCTATATTAATCGAATGTAAAAAAAGGTCTAGGTACTAAAAAACAAATAAGAGTAAAAATATTCCTACTGTAAGAATGGTCTCTGTTCCATGGTATATATGACTTTCCTTGTAATTTAACCAAGCCAACTCTAGGCAGCATGACCTACTCAGAAAATAAAAAGACATCAAAAACAGTATCATGTAACCGTTCATTTTTTATTTTCCCACCCTACACTTTTGTGTTCATCTCTTCAGCTCAGAAATATTGTCTCTAACTCAGTAGGTTCTCTCCTGGATTTTCATGTGTTAATATCTCTGTAGAGTGTTCATTGATACCTACTGTTTGATATTGACATTTGTTATTGCCTTGGGTGACCCATCATTCAAGCTCCAAGACCATAACACACCAATTCCTTAAGGTTTTATATTTGTTATAGAATTTATATTTCTCACCATCCATATAAAGCTGCCTGGGTATATCCCTTACCAGCTCTTCTTCTCTGGCAAAGCTGAGATGTTAGTTTCTAGGGCAAATGATAAGGAAACATTGCTATAAAGTAAGATGGAATGAATGCAAGAAACATCCATTTATTCACTCAAAATATTAACTGCTACTTGCTATGTGTGTAGCAGGGTTTCCAGTGCTCAGGATGCAGTTGTAAATGAAACAGGAAAACACTTTCTATCCTTCTGAATTGTTATTCAATAGGATGAAGACATACACACAAGAAAAATATGAATAATACAGACTACATATATTAGTGACAAGGGATAAGGATTCAGAAATTATGAAAGAGTGATTATACAAGTTAGAGATGTGTGTGGAATTATTGATAGAGTGAGTGTGGATGACCTAACTGAGAAGGTAAATTTTTGAGTAAAGATTTGTAATAAAAAGGCCCTTAAGACAGCAGCACACCTGTGTGCTCACGGAGCACTGAGGAGCAGGCTGGGGTGGCTGAGGTAGAAAGAGCAAGGGTGGAAATAATAGGAGACAAGATCGATGCGGTGATAGATCATGCAGGATGTCTTAAATACTGTGTTTATTACCATCAGAGATATATAAAGCCATGAGAATGTTTAAAGAAAACAAAAACATGATCCCATTCCTGAGTTACATGCTGAAATTCTGGTAGCTGTTTTGAGAATTGGGGGGCTGAGACAGAAGACTGGATAAATGGCCGCTGCAACAGTGTAGTCAAGAGACTGGTGTCTAGAGTGAGGACAGCGTGAAGAGTGAAAATGGTCAAATTCCAGACACCTCTTGTTAGGATATCATCATCTGGATTTACTGTTCACTAGGTCTAGGGAGTGAAAGAAGGAAAGGAATCAAAGATGATAAGAAATATTTTGGCCTAAGCAATTGGAATAATGTAGTTGGCATTAACTGAGATGCAATAACTACAGGAGCTGCATTGGGAGTTTGGAGTACCAGGATCTCAGTTTTGTATGTGATGTGTGTGAGGTATTGAAGTAGGCAGTTAAATATAACTGGAATTTAGGGAAAGGTCTGGCTTAGAGATATGCATATGCAGGTCATTAGCAAATGAATTGTATTAAAACCATAATGCTGGTTAAATCACCTAAGGATTAAGTTCTGGGTCATCTGACATTTAGAAAGTAGGTTAATGAGAAAAATGTGAAAAATGCAGTGAGAGGTTTCCAAAACGAAAGAGGGAAAGTCAGTTGATGTGGCATCTTGGATGCCATGGGGAAAAGTATTTTAAGAAGCAAAAAGTAATTCCCTGTGACAATCAAGTATAATAAGAATTGTGAAAGAGCTACCAAATTTAGCTTCTTGGGAATCATTGGCAACTTTGGCAAGAGCAATTCAGGAGTAGTGCAGGAAGAAATTTGATTGGAGGAAGAAGTGGGGAAGAGGAACTTGAGATAGCAACTAAAGAATTTTCCTATTCTGTCAAGAAGAGAAATTGGGCAATCTGATTCTTGTTGTTTTGGTTTGTTTTTGTTGTTGTTAGCTTTGTTTTGTTTGTAAAAGAGAAAAATATAAAATAATATCTGTATATTGATGTGTATGCTCCAGTACAGTGGAAAAAAGGGATGATGCAAGGGAGAGGGCAAGAATACAAGCTGTAGGAGCAAGGCCCTGGAGTAGGCAAGTGGAGATGGAATCTTGTGCAAAGGTAGAGCTTAAACAGTAAATTCACAGTAACTGGAAAGAAGATGGTATAAGGCCACTGATGACCCAGAGCACTGATGTGGTAGAAACGTATAAAACATCTTTTCTGCTTGCTTCCATTTCCTGGGTGAAGGGAGAGCCCAGCTCTTTAGCTAAGATTAAAGCTCAGGGAGGAGGTTGTGAAGATTTAAGCAAATCAAAGTATGAAAGTTGTCTAGGAGCAGAGGAAAGAAAATGAACCAAGGAAGAAGAATATAATAGATGGCGTTACGAGCCTACTCTGGTTTCTGATCATGAGTATGAAGCAACACAAGTCAGAATGGGTCTGTGTTTTCCTCCAGTGGTGTTCAGCTTCATGAATTAAGGATTATTGCAGCCAGAGCAATGGAGAGCATTTGCTAGAAACATACAATATGGTGGTCAGAGTGTATGATGTTTGGTATTGAAATTTTAAAGCACTAGTTGTTATGATGAGGCTAAATGCGTGACCATAGAAGTCAGTCATTGGATAAGACCAAGTCAGATGCTCAGTAAATATTGAATAATTGTTTTGTTTTGGTGTAATTATAATAGCAAAATTGGAAAAAATATATTGCTTGTCAATAGATTGCTAAGAAAAATACCATAAACATATTCTTTTGAATATTATTGAAACAATATAAATAATGATGCAGGAAAGTATCTGTTGACATGGAAAATGACCATGGCAAATTTGAGAAATAGTTTACAATGCAGCATGCATAATATAATAGTTTTTTGGAAGATTAATCACATAAATGTATATACGTTTATTGATTTAGCTGAATATATAAAGAATAGTGATGCTTGCTAGACTGTTCAAAGCTGAGTCATCAGTGGTTATAGCTTTAATATTTATGAGCATATATATTTTTAACAAAACTAAAGTACCTTTGAGAACAGTTAATATTCAGATGGACACTAAACACATTTTTAAATTAAGAATTTTTTAAAATTAGTTCAGATTCTTTTCTTTCCTCCAAATAAAAGGAAACTCTCTTTATGTAGAACTTCCTCATTATTCAACTTCTTTTTAATATTACTAAATATCTAAATATCTAATGATCCTTTCTACTTGGATGTAGGCAGCTTTGCTTCAAGACTCCTCTCTAATTTAATTTTTTTAACTTCAAAATGCAAATTTTGACACTTTAATTTTATCACTTACTCTGAAATATAGATTGGTTTCATCAGATCACCCCACTATTTTGTGAACTATGAAAAATAATATAACAATGATGTCAATCATTAATGATGGACACTGGATTTTTTTCTCTTCCCCTGAGCCACTGGAGCTCACCATTTTTCTCACTCCTTTGAACACACCTTTGTTTTATTTTGCATTTATTCAAAAGATAAAATTCAGTTGCATAACTTTATTACACTGCCAATGTAAATTCTTTAGCTATACTTAGGGCTAAACTGATCTGAAGCTAGTGACAAAACTTTAAATAAAAGCATATAATTAAAGTTATGCTGAAATGTGAAAATGATATATTTGTATATCTCCACACATGTGATTAAATGCTACTGCTTAATCACGATTAGTAAACACATGATAGAGCAAGAAAACGTAATTTTTTTCCCTCAGCTTATAACTGAATTAGATCCTAGAATCAGGATTTATTGATGATTCATGGAAATTAATTTCTTTAAAAGTCACATTAAGGACATAAACAAGCATTGTGGCTACCCAGGGCAGAATTAAGCATAAAAACATATTGCCTCTGAGGCAGAACAAAATCGTTTCTTGCAGGGAAACAATATTGCAGAGTCACAGCATGAGACTTGAATTCTATTTCAGGGAAGAGACTAAGGGACGAGAAAAAAATTAATAATAAGCTTCTGTCCATGATTACGGAAATCTAAATTCCCTGGCTTGGATATGTGTGCTGGGGTAAGAGAACTACACTTGCTCTATGTTATTTGAAACTTAATTGGCATCATGTTTCTATCACAAAATTACCTCTTCTGCATTCATTTTACTTAAAAATAAATTGGTTATTATGATTAATTATTTAGACAATTTTTTTGTTTTGTTTTTTGTGTTTTTTTTTTTTTTTTTCGGTACACGGGCCTCTCACTGCTGTGGCCTCTCCCTTTGCGGAGCACAGGCTCTGGACGCGCAGGCTCAGCGGCCATGGCTCACGGGCCCAGCCGCTCCGCGGCATGGGGGATCTTCCCGGACCGGGGCACGAACCCGTGTCCCCTGCATCGGCAGGTGGACTCTCAACCACTGCGCCACCAGGGAAGCCCTAGACAATTTTTTAATCTCCCCTTGTTAAGTTGGCTTGGAGAAAATTCTGTTTTACTTTTTATAAGTCAGAGGAAACAGAAACAGTTATGTTTTCATAATTCTATTCAGGGTAGTTGATGGTTTCATGGCACAGTATTGTAACATATTTTTATATGTTGTTATATGTCATTTTGCCTTGAATATATATGCTTGTCATACCTTGCTTCTTCCACTGTCTGCTGTATCTGTATAACTTTAACTCAGAATAAGAGCTCAGGTCAGTAGTTTCTCTGAGGTCAAAAAAGAGAAATGATATCATATAGCTGAACTAGTATGTGAGCAGTTTGACTGCACGTCAGCAGCTAGAGTGTACTACCCCGGAGTATTTAGTCATCCAACAACATAATCAGTCCTAGGTCTGAATACCAGCCTACTTTCCAATATGGGATTTTTACTTTGCCATACTTTTCATTATGGTGTCACCTGGATTGCTTTACTTTTTTTTTTTTTTTACTAGTTCCTTAAAAGCAGCCTTTCTAGCTCTCAGATAATGAAAAAAAGCAAAGGAATAGCAATATCCAGAAAAAACAGTTGAATACACATAATCATCATGAAACTTCACACTGTGATATGTTATCTCTGACGCAGAAGAGCAGATGTACTATATTCAGTTTTAATATCTTGGAAACAGCATGGATTCAAAATTGTGCATTCGTCATTCCCCGTAGGAAACTATTTCATTTCCCATAATTTTCTCTTTTCATCGCTACCCAGCCTGTATTCTCTCTTTTTATTTCACATGTTCCTTTTTGCTATGATTTTTTATAGATGCTGGAAAGTTTCCAGTGTAACCCTTCTGAAATTCTGGACTCATCTGTAATTTTTCTTTTGATAAAATTATTTGTTTAAAGCTTTTAAAATGCTGTTTTACTTCAAAATTATTTTATGTACTTAAAGACAAGGAAATCTGGATAAAATTTTATTTTGGGATTCTCCTAGGGAATTACCATTCAGATTTTAAGCTACCCTCATTCATGCTGGGCTTTTTGATTAACTGGTTAATTCCCCTTAATACCCCTCAAGATTTCTATGCTTATTAAGATTAGCTGTCTCAGCACTAACTTTTTGGGAGAACTGAACCTCTGTAGCTTCCCTGATGTTGAGCTTATTTAGAAAAGCACAAGGTATGACCCTAGCAAATGCTTGGAATTTGTTGGACCACTGTGGTCTTGTGTCTCACTACCACCCACCTCTTTTTATTCATGAATAAAACATGCAACTAAACTGTACTACTGTTTACAATACCTGTATAAAATATTATTTTCTCCCCTTTAATAGTAAGGACATATTGCCAGAAATGCAAATAAGTTTGGTGCTAGATTTCCTTTTCATTTTAAACTTTCAAAGTGTTCATAGAAGTCAATTATTGTCATTAAAACACATGAATGAAGATGACCTCTAATACTAACAAACAATTCCAAATAGCTTTGACTTTGGAACCCTGAAATTCCAATACTGATAATGGGTAAAATTCAAGCAGAAATTTCATCATGCAAAACGTGATATTTCAGTACCGGGCTAAACTGTAATTTGAGTTCTAAACTATCCATGTATCAGAACACGTATCAAACCCATGGAAAACACAGGGAAATATGCAAACAGGCTGAAACAATACAAAAGGACTTGATTCATTGACAATCTCATTAAAGGTTCATACTTGACCTTCTCCATTTTACGTACCTACCACCTTGCACAGTGGTTAGCACAACATAGACACTCACTTGTGGAAGTAATGAAAAATTAATCACCCAAAGTCTGTCTCTATAATGTAAAAGCATTAGCTGCTAAAAGTTGGAAGGTAGAAGGATTTTCTGAAAAATTAAAGGTACTAATGATCTTATTTTACCAACTGGGCAGTAAAGAAATATATAATATTATTGGTGGAACAATAAATGAGAATATGAGCATATTAATTTCATAAAACTTATATAAATAACAAATTAAAAGGCTATATTAGAAAGATTTTCATCTTTCCCATTCTGAATATAGGTGATATTTTCTTTTTCTCTTAATATTTTATCAAATACTTTAGCTCTCCTGTATCTTCTACTGTCTTCCCTGCCATTATCAAATCTGAGTTCCTGTGTATCAGCATTATTTTATTTGCATTTTAATTTAACAAAATATTTTGTTTAGAAAACCTCATTGCTCTTAGTAGAATGTAAATTGGTTGAGCCACTATGATAACAGGATAGAGGTTCCTCAAAAAATTAAATATAGAACTATCACATGATCCAGCAATCCTACTTCTGGGTATATGTCCAAAGAAAATGAAAATATGATATCAAAGAGATATATGCACACCCATGTTTATTGCAGCCTTATTCATAGTAGCCAAGGTATGGAAACAAGTGTCTGTTAATAGATGACTGGCTAAAGATGTGGTGTTTGTGTGTGTATATATATATATATATATATTATTATTATTATTATTCAGCCATAAGAAAGAAGGAGACCTTGCCATTTGTGACAACATGGATGATCTTTGGGATTTTGGCATCTTTTTAGGTTATGCCGCGTGAGGGCTCTAAAGGGACAGTGGGATGCTGGGGAAGGAATGGCGCATTCCTCTCCCTTTGCCCCCTGTTCCTGTCACTTGGTTCCAGGAGCACGTGGTCCACCTGACCAGAACCAGCCCCTTGCTGCCCCTCAGAGACACCCTGCCATCCACATCCACCCCTCCTCAGCAGTCTGAACCTCAGTTCTCCGGGACCCTTCTCCAAGCTACAGCTGAAATGATTTCAGACTTTTCTCTTTGTTCTCCACTGTTCCCCGGCACTAGGGCGTAGGAGCAGCTTCCTGCAATTTACCAACGCCATTTACCCCCCGTATTCCCACTTGGCCTTTTAGTTCTCAACTGGCAGATCAACAGTTCATAATATTCTGCTTGTTGATGCTTCCTGAGATCCTGACTGATAATACCATTAGTTTTATATAGAGGAAATTAACATAAAGTTCATGAGTTAAAAGTGAACTTTTATCTCACAAGAATAGAAAGTCTTTGGGAATAATATAAAATGGAAAAAATGCACCAATGAAAACACAAGATTATTTTTTAATTGAACGTTTCCTAACAATTTTATGTTTTAATTCAATCATATGAATACTAATTTTTGAATATAGCCAGTACATTTTTTGATTGATTTAGTTATCCATGTATATTTTAACCATATGTGCATATGTTCTATAAGCATGTACAGAATAATTTTTAAAAGACTTTAATGCAAGTGGCTAAGTAAATGATGTTTTAATCCTAGAAGGTGTTGATTTATCATTATTGTTAGGAAATGACATGCTTTAGTGAACTGAGCTTTCAAAATCTATGATTAAATCTAAAAAATAAAAATATTTTCTGTATATAACTATAAAAATATTTTCTGATATAATGGTATCTTAATGAAGCAAGCTACAAATCTGTGTGGAAATAATTTCCTGCAAAAACAAAATAGGAAAGATGTGGGAAAAGAAATGGAGTCTATTACTTGATCCCTTTAATTCAGTTGTACCATTGCCTTTCTTTCAAACAAAACCAAGATGATATGTTGTGTTTTCTCAATCAAACCTAAGAAAATTATAGAACTTATACAGTGTCTGAGCTTGCCATTACAAAATGTACTGTAGGAGATTTGAGCCATTGTTTAACCATTTCATCAACTTTGTGAGTGTTGTGAGGATCATTTGAGATTAATGCATATTTCTCTAAGAAAATTATTCCAAAGATAATCTTTCTTGATTAATTGATTAGTATTATTTTAATTTAGAAAGTAACTTTTTTTCTTATTCAAAATAAGGCTACACAGGTAGGTACATTTCATTTGGGCAGCAATTTCAAATCCACCTTTATATCTCTCATGCACAAAAGTAGTACCTGATACAGTGAAGGGAAATACATATTTACTGAATGATATAATCCATTTCTCATATGTTTTTGCAAAAGTCATTATTTCATTTATATATCTTAAGAAATGAGATTCTTTGTTTTATTAATCACAAAATTTAAATTGTAAGACGTTCAGTGCTGCTTATTTTAGCTCCTTATTTTTACTGAGGTTTTCAGTCCAAATTTGTAGGGAGAGTTGACAATAGAGTGAGAAAGTGAAGCAAAAGAATTCTCTAGGAACGGTATGCAATTTGCTTTTCTTACTTCTGTTATGTAGTGTAAATACTCTCCAAAATACAACCTGATGATACTCTTAACAATTTGTAGAAGAAGAAACTAGGATGATGGTAGACTTCATGTGTTGTTGCCATAGTTAAACTTTTCCAAATAACTGAATTTGGTTACAGTTTTCTTTTTCATAAAAGTACCTGCTGAGTAAAAACTTTGCAAAGGCTTATAACATTCTGTCTCTCTGTTTTGTAAGTACTATCCAAAGACTTTCAAATAGTTTTAGCCGTTTTAATTAAATGAATAAATTTTGTAATTCTTAGTATCAATATTGACATTTATTATTGACCACGATCAAAGTTGGAGGGATGGAAATTTTAACTTGCCAAATAGTTATGGCTAATTTTGCTATGGCTTTAATCTTGAGAATAAATTAAACTCTCTAATGAAGAAAAATTTAGGAGACATTTTGTTCATTTCTGTCTTCAAAAAGTTTATTTCTACAATTGCTCCTTTGAGAGTTCACTGCAGTTTTTAAGTGTAAATGGACTAGGGTTAAAAACTACTGTATTTTCTCTTTTTTCTATATTGCTTTCTTCAAAATATAGATGCTATTCAATTCTACTTAATTTTCTTAGTGTGTTACTAGGTTATGTATGGAAATATATCAGTTTTGAAGAAACTGAAGTTTAGCATCTGATTAAATTGCGGTTTGGTAATTGCGTTTATTCGAAATGTTCACAGAGGGAAGAAACATAAGTATTATAAAAACTGAGAATCAGGCACTTTGGCACTGAGAGAGAATCATCCTAAGGACATCAGATAAGTATCTGATAAGCTGTAAAACACCTTGTTAACAAGGGGGCAGAGGTAGTCATATGTGTGGAAGCAGGTCTAAGGAGCCTTGAAAATGAGCAGACCTACACGTAGTTATTCATATATATGCATTTACTCCAGGTGAGTTTAGGCTCCAGATTTGATTTTAAAGCTTTGAAATATTTGAAAATCATTTTTATTTTACCTTTTACTCTATTTTAAGATAAGTTTTGGTATATTTAGATATGAAGTTAATTTTCAGAAAGAGAATTTCTATTTATATTACTGGCGCACAAGGAAAATAGAATTGAGTTAGTTTCCAGGAAATAGCTCCCATGTTGTCAACACATAAAACATAGCTTTATTTGACATGCCAATTTACTCGCAAAATTTTGAGACTAAGAAGGGAAATCCAAGTGCATTTTGTCATACATATACTGAAAGTGATGATAACATGTTTTTAGAGGAAAGTGTTATTTTCCTTATGTAAATCAAGGAGAAAAATATAATTAAACTAATTCTTATATACGTATGCAAAGTGCCTAAAGAAAATTTTAAAACAAGTATCGTGAGCAATTGCACAAAGGTAACATTTTAATGAATTCTAATATTTTCATCATACAGTAAAATAAAATGGTATCTGAATATAAATATAGGTAATCAAAATAAGTGAATATGCAGGTGTGCTTGTAGTGATACCTTATTGCTTTTGACTGTGCATTGTTAGTAACACATTTCAATTTATAATAATAGAGCGACTTCGTTAGTCCTGTGAACCACAACTTGATATTTGTGTAATTGCTAGTAGCATGTGAATGTTACATAAGTGTTGAGATACTTCATATTAGGAAATCCTAAGATCTATTTGACTATCTAGGAACTTTTGTCATACACTGCCTTCCAGCTCAAATCAGGAATTTTATTTTTATTTATTTAATTAGTTGTTTATGATTTGTTCATTCATTTATTTTTATTCTTTTCTTTTGATGGGTAGTGTTTGTATAAAGCTTAAAATTTGAAAGGTACAGTAAGATATTGATTGTTGCCAAAACTTGACCTCTGTTCACCGGTGCCGAATAGAAATGCAGAGACAGAATTTTGGGTGAAGTAGAAAAGAGTAACTTTTATTGCTTTGCCAGGCAAAGGGGGCCACAGTAGGCTAATGCCCTCAAGACTGTGTGACCCACCCTGGAAGGGGTAGTGAGGAGTTTTCTGGTGTTCAAGGAGCAGGGCGTGGTCAGCTTGTGGACAGTTCTTGGATTAGTTGGCATCAAGGTGAAGCTTCAAGCATCATCAGCCTTCTGGATTCAACCAGTCTAGGGTCTGTGCTTGTGGTCAGCAGTTTTCATCTGGAGGGGATCTGCTTCCTAGAAAAACAACTTAGGAATGTGTGTCAGGCCTTTATCTGTATCCTTCGGGGAACTGGGATGCTGCTGTGTGGTGGATTTAGAGTCTAGATTGTTAGCAGTTTCCCAGCCCAACAGCTGTTCTTTGTTTCTACATCTTCACATTTCCCATCATTAACTCCTGAGTCAGCATTTTACTTCAAAAGACACACAGGGGCTTGCACAGTTTCATGATGAAAAGAAGACTCTTTCCTTTTTTCTGTTAGATTTGTCATTTCCACCATTACTTTCTACTTTCCAGCTTTATTATTGTTATTATCATTATTATTATGTAATTTATGTACTTAAATGACATGTTTTACTCCAGCTAGTAAAAATTTGGAAATCAGCACACTTAAAATATCTCACACTTTATACTTCTTCCTTGTTTGTTCTTATAAAAGTCACGTTATGTTCACATTATGTAAGCATAACACCTCCTTTACTTTTAGTGAAACAGATTTAATGTCCCTTGGCTGTTCATTTGCCGTTTTTCTCTTGGTGGATAATATGTGTTCCCTGACAATTTCTTCAGAATGAACTTACAGTTCAAATGAAGTTACTAGGAACTCTGGTTTCTCGTAAGTTAAAAAATAATTGCTCCCTTGTCCATGTTTCATTCATGTTTGAATAGTGGTTTGGCTAGCTCTAAATTTATTATGTCACACTTTCTTTCCTTGAAGATTGTATAGGTGGTTTTTCATGATCATTATAACATTGAGTATTGCTGTGGAGAAGTTGAAGGTCAGCCTATTTTTTCACCTTATAGATGAATTAAATCTATTTTCCTGGCTGCCCAAAGCATTCATATCTATATAAAATTTGAAATTCAGTTAACTTAAAGGGTTTATTTTACAGTGGGTACTTTTAGGTCAGCTTCTCCTAGGATATAGTGTTCTCTTTAAAGAAGTAAATTCAAGTGTTTTTTGACATCTGAAAAGTTGTGTTTTTTTTTAACTGAATATCTAATTTTTTTTTCTCGTTTCACTATTTTATTTGGACCCGTTGGTAGATGCTAGTTGAGTGTATTAGATCTTGTTTGAAAAACTACTGCTTGTTTGAAGTTTCTCTGTATTTTGCTCTGTATTTTGTTTATTCGTACTTTATTTTGCTCAGTTTTTAAAGTCTTGTCCTCTGTGTTTTCTTATTGCGATTTTAGCAATGTCTTACATTTTTGCTGCTTCCAATTTAGTCTTTATTTTTATGAGACTTTTAAAATTTAATTTCTTTTCTGAGTTTTAACAACTCTTGTTTCATTTCCTTCTCACCATTTCATCACCATGAAGAAATGTTTAATGCTCTTGTATTAACATGACTGCTTCAATACTTTTATAATCAATTGTGATATTTTTGTGATGATTTGTATCTGATCTACAGCAGTACTTTTGTGGTATTTTTCCTTTGGTTATTTTTCATTCCTTTCTTTCTTCATTCTTTGTCCTATTCATTATATTTACTTTTTATCAGTCTATTATTGTTTCTATTGAATTATTGCTCTTCTTTGAACCAGATTATTCTTCATGGGGGGTGGGGGGCGGAATTCAGGTTCATGTTCCCAGGTTACTAGAATTTCCCTTTTAGGATTATTTGGGTGTGAATGAGGTCTCCCCAGCCAGTCAAGAGTAGCATCACAGGGCTCTCAAACCAGAGTAGCTCTCCCTGCTCTGCTGTCCAGACACATAAACAGCCCGTGTGGCTTTTTCACTCCTGCATATCAAGCTACCAACCCAGCAAAGTCTCATGGCTGGGTATTTGCACTTTATTTCCACAGCTGAAGAGAAACATGGTTGCTTTCCACTTCAGGGTGTACTACTTACTTGACAAGTGTGTTTTGTAAGCTTTTTCAAGATCTGTGTCCATGGATGTGATAATCTATATTTTCCTGCACCTATTTGACCTTCAAAAAGTTTTGGAAACAACCTCTCCTCCTATTTTGGGATTCAGAGTTTTAGATATCTGTTGATTTCTTCAAAGTTGACATTTTATTTTTGTTTCTCATTTTTCTGTTTTCTTTTGGGTGATTTCCAAGAGAAGAAGAAAACAAATACAATTTTTAAATGGATGTGTACACACTGCTATATTTAAAGTAAAATGCCTTTCCATGAAAAAGGAAAAAGAAAAAAATTAGCAGAAATACAATACATAATGTAATTAGGAATATCAACAAGAACAACAACAACATAAATAAATAAATAAAATGGATGTTTCTCCAGCTTTTAGGAGCAAGAAAATAAGTTTTATTGGTCACTGAATTTTATCAGACACATGAACTGATATCAAAATTAGACATTTGTAAATCTAGAATTGGCCTATATTTTATATGCTGATTTCACTACTATGAAGCTCTGTTGTATCTTCTCTTAATTTCTCCTAGTCTAAGTCACTTTAGGTAATATATCTTTGTTAATCATTTTCTTATTCTCAGTATACTTTGTCTCCACTTTTTCCACTCTAGGTTTCTATACTTAGCATACTGCCTCTAATTTCTCTAGTTTACATTTTTCTTTCTGTGTGTTTATCTATTTGTTACATAACTTTCTTCAGGCCAGAGTCTAATTCTTCCAACTCTTATAATTGACAGACTGGCAAAAAATAGTTCAAAAAAATAGAATCAAACTTTGTTATTTCTTTAATTTATAGCTGAACACACATGTTGACTGAAGAAAAACTCACAACCTAAAAGTTGCGAGTTAAGCTGTACTCCGGGATCTTACTGAGAATTCTAGCACAGGCGGCAGCCTCTCAGATATCCCTTAGGAGCTTCTCTGAAGAGGTAAGGGAGGAGCCAGGATATATAGGAGTTCCTGCTGTGATTTTTGATCCCTTGCTGTAATCAAACATCACAAGATTATTGCTAATGACAAAGAACAGACACCTCAAGTTAGTGATTTCAGTGCTTTTCTGTGTATGAGAGGATGCAAAGATCTGGGTTCACTCAGATTAGTCCTTAGATTTGAATCTAACTATCTAGGGCCAGTATCCAAAGCACAGAATGCTTCCTGTTTTTCTCCATTCTGAATTCCCATCAGGGCACACTGTCCCGGGCAGCTGCAGGGGCTGATGGCTTGATCCTTTTAGAACTGGGAAGGTGGGCAACATTCTTTGTTTACTGGAAGGGCAGGGAACATTCCCTGTCCACACACCTGCACCACATATACACACAACTCATAGTTTCTCCAATAACAGTAGCCTCCTACTTATTTCCTCCCACCTAGATTCCACTGGGTACATACATTTTCCACCAATCCCTTTCCTTCCCCCATTTAATCCAGCTGTGTTGTGGATCAATGTCAAATCTAGGTGTTTTCCCTGAAAAAATAGTATGGGAGTCCAATATAAAGATATAGATGAATTTGTTAAATTTATTTTACTTGGTACAGGATCTTCCTTCATACTGTAGCCCAAATGATTCTTTTGATTAAGAAATAAACATTTCAGACTTTCTTTTAATTTACAGATTTGGAATTCTCATTTTTTGTTTTTGGGGTTAGTTTTGCCTCTTGGCAAAATAATGTTTCTTTAGAAAAAAATGAATTGGTAAGTGTATTATAAATTCATCAGTGAATCGCAGCTGTGATTTTTTTTTATATTATGCTTGAAAAAAATGAAAGTTAAGCCCCAGATTCCTTTAATAGTTCTATTATCTTGGGTATCACTTTATGGTTTTTCAGATAGATATATAGTGACATCTGAGAAAAAAATTTCTTTTTCAAAATACATAATGTTTGAAAATGGTTTTGATACTAGTTTCAGTGTCCTGGAATTTCACGAAAGGAATCGGACAAAGCAGGGTACAAGACTTTAAGATTTCTAACTTTGAAGAATGTCTCCAGTTTTCTTTTAGGAAGGATATAAAGAACCATTGTAGTACAACTTCTGAGCCACATATGCTCAAGATATGGTTACATACTTCTAAGATATCAGTAGACTAAAAAGAACAGTGAACAGAGTGAAATGCAGGAATGTTGAAAAATCAGATGAAAAATCTATTTGGAAAGGATAACCTGACTAAACATTGTTTCTGAACCAAAAGAGAAAAAAATCACAAAGAATAAAATAATAGGGCAAAAACTTTTGGAAAAAATGAGCAAGTATGAAGTAAATGAAAAGAAATCAAACTTGAAGATTAAACAAATAGATTCCATTCTTTTTATGAAACATATTGCAGCAAATTGTTCAGGCAATTTAATGTCGTTGGCATATTAATGAAGTGACTGTGAGTACAATATTATCTTATGGAATTACCAAAATTAGTCTTGAACATATGAGCTTTTAGTGGTTAGAATTTAATTCCAAAATCATAAACACCTAAGTAGTTAACTTTCATGTTTGAATGAGAAATGCTTGTATTTTCTCAGTTAAAACATTGGGCTAACATTATGAGTGTGTTAGCAAGAGTAGGCTATTGTGATGAAATAAAGAGAGTCAAAGTGTATAATGATTCCCATACAATGATTTTTTGTTTTTTGCTCATATATCAGTTCAGGTCAGGGTCCTATAGGTCAGATTTTGATATTGTAAGAACATCAGTTGTCACCCTGCTGAGCCTGGAGAGGATAGGAATTGTGAAGGGTATCTTTCAGGATAATTGTCACTCAGAAGATGTAAAACACAATTAATCCTTTCTATAAAAAGAAACAGAATAGTCACACTTGACTCCATGCAGATTGAAGTCCTGTCATAAAGCAGATGCTTGAGTTATCTTGGAAACAGGATATAAAAGGGCATGTTAAGCCCAATGATTCCATGAGAGAAAAGAGTCATTAAATTTCTAATGATTCAGGCCTGTAATGAATATATAATCTATATATTTTTTAATTTTAAAATTTAGGTTCTTTAAATGGAATATTTGGATACCATTTTTTGAGTTGTGAAATTTTAACAAGATGTTTTCAAAAGATGAGACATTTCTCTCCATTAATCCTTGCTTCTACTGAAATGAAGCTTACAAAAGTCAGAGGCAGATGGAGCCTTCATGCCCCTCTTTTTGCTGTCATACCTATGGAACAGCAGGGTCCTCCAAACGAAAGGGCAGGAGTGATATTCCCTATAATGAATAGTGCTATTTTGTTACTTGACCTTCTAGACAGCCTGAAAATTTCAAGTCAGAGATCAGTGTGGAAAAGCAAATTGATGAGTGGGAACACTGTAATCTTAGGTGATACCTCTTTAAAAGGTAACCAAAACTATTTCTTTGCTCCCTGGATAATGGTAAACTGTTCAAAGAACTTTAAAAAAAAATCTGGTGGAGCTTGAGGGAAGTGAATATTCTGAATGGCCTTTTTAGACCATGAGTTATGTTAAGAATATTGAGGCCACCTTTCTTCATAAATGGTTATTCTAAATGCTGAATATACCCAAAATTAGAAATGAGAGTAATCTAAGACTGTATGTAAACAAAAGCTTGGAGGACTTGGAAGAACTTCCAAGAAACATTCACAAAGAAAGAAAAAAATCATGAAGGGCAAAACAATAACATGTAAGACAGGGCCTAAGCTGGATCTTAGTGGGATTTGGACTGGGGTCGAAGGGCACATTATCAGATATAAATCCGAGAAAAATACAAACTTGTAAAAAAAAAAATGCAAAGTAACTGAAAGCATCTTTTCTGAAGTTTTGTGAAAAGGTAGGATCAGAATTAAAAGTTCCTTAAAATGTACTAGTTTACATTTTTGTTTTGTTTTCTTTTCATAATATCTACTGACCGAAATCCCTTAAATCATGTGTGTGTGTGTGTGTGTGTGTGTATGGAAATATGAAAAAATGGAGATATTTCTAACATGGAAAAAGATAATCATTATGCATAACTTTCTGAAGATTTTAGAAAATTACTCCAAAATTATCATATTATATTAATATGTATCATAAAAGTGAAAATACCAAAGCACTTGTTTTATAGAGTAACAACATTTTTATCCGGATACAAAGAATTGTATTAATGTAGTCCCTTTTCTTTTCAGTGAATATTTCTGTAATTCAAATTAGCTCATGGATGACTGGGGAAAAAAGGAATGACATTGTTAAAAGATGGAAGCCATGTTAGTCCCTATGGTGTTTTCCCAGCACCCTTATGTTTTCTGCTCCCAAGCAAAGCAACTAAAGATACAGAACACTAAACCAGCCAGCCTCAGCAAGCCCTGTTAAAACTCAGTGCCAGTCCCATCCCATGGTCTTCTTTTTGTCTTAGTTTGGCCACATGTTCTGTTCACGTAGTGCTGATTGCACTGTTCTCCCTGATAATTTGCACATTTTATCCTTGTTTTCATAAATTGGTAACCCCATCTTTTCCTTATACACCATGTAAACAAGCTACATCCACCTTTTTTTTTTTTAAATTGTAGTTGATTTACAATGTTGTGTTACTTTCAGGTGTACAACATAGTGATTAATTCCTTTTTTGCAGATTATATTCCAGTATAAATTATTACAAGATATTGGGTATAATTCCCTGTGCTATATAGTAAATCCTTGTTGCTTATCTGTTTTATGTGTAGTAGTCTGTATCTGTTAATCCCGTACCCCTAATTTGTCCCACTACCCCTCTATTTCCCCTTTGGTAACTATAAGTTTGTTTTCTATGTCTGTGCGTCTGTTTCTATTTTGTATATACATTCATTTGTCGTATTTTTCAGATTACACATATGAGTGATATAGTAATTGTCTTACTCTCTCTGTCTTATTTCACTAAGCATAATATTATCTAGGTCCATCCACGTTACTACAAGTGGCAATATTTCATTTTTTTTATGGCTGAGTAATATTCCAGTGTGTGTGGGTGTGTGGGTGTGTATACATACATACATATATACCATATCTTCTTAATCCATTTGTCTGTTGATTGGCACTTGGGTTCCTTCCATGTGTTGGCTATTAAAAATAGTACTGCTATGAACATTGGGGTGCACGTATCTTTTTGAATTAGTGTTTTTATTTTTTCTGGATATATACCCAGGAGTTGAACTGCTGGATCATATAGCAGTTCTATTTTTAGTTTTTTAAGGAAACTCCATACTGTTTTCCATAGTGACTGCGCCAATTTACATTCCCACCAACAGTGTATAAGGGGTGTCTTTTCTTCACATCCTCGCCAGCATTTGTTATTTGTAGACTTTTGGATGATAGCCATTCTGACAGGTGTGAGGTAATACTTCATTGTGGTTTTGATTTGCATTTCTGTAATAATTAGTGATGTTGAGCATCTTTTCACATGTCTGTTAGCCATCTGTATGGCTTCTTTAGAAAAATGTCTATTCATGTCTTCTGCTGATTTTTTGATTCAATTGTTTGGTTTTTTGATATTAAGTTGTATGAGTTGTTTTTATATTTTGGATATTAATCCCTTGTTCGCTGCATCATTTGCAAATATTTTCTCCCATTTCATAGGCTGTCTTTTCATTTTGTTAAAGGTTCCTTTTGCTGTACTTCCACTTTTTTAAATGGTAAAGCCATTCATTAAGTCTAATATTTTGTTATAAGGAATTCAACATGTTATTTTAGCTGCATTAGTGCTTTTATTATTTTTATCAGGATAATTAAAGCATTAATATTCTTGTTGCAAAGTTTCTTAGGACTTTAGTTGGCCTGCCTCAAACCTGTTTCTCCAAATATGTTTCTTCTGTTTTCATGTGCATATTTGCATCATACTATTTTATTCAAAAATACATATATGACATTATTGAAAATTGTATATAATAAAGCAATTAGGACTCATAATGGGTACTGTAATTGACTCAGTACAAATAGTTGATTATGACTATCATTATATTTAGTAAAACATGAAAGATTACATCAAACATCATTGATCATTATAAGAAAACATAAAAAATATGAAACTAAGGTCTATTTCTTTTCTGTTATCTTCTTATGATTGTGTTCAATCTAAACTCTTGATTTTTGATAATCAAGTTCTGGTTTAGAAATGGAGCAGAAAGTTGGTCACATGGCAGCCTACCCAGGTTAAAAACTATAATTTTATTACACTATAGTTATATATTGGATTGTGACTCAGAACACACACAAGAATAATTTTCTGCTGCAGTCAATCCTACAGAATGTTGTATGCATGCTTTCATTGTACTTACAAGTATTAGCCTTGGCTTTTACTTAAACCGTGAGATGCCAACACTAAAAGAGCATAGGAGGAGAGGCAAATTGCAATTACAACAAAATAAATATCTGGACAAAAGTCTCTAGATATGCTGATCTGGAATTAATAGAAAACTATTCTGAATGAGGGAAAACTAACAGGGAACTGAACACAGTTTGAAAATTCTTTTCATCTATCACAACCTAATGACAACATTTAAATGACAGAACTGGACAAACACAGTTGCAATAACAAGCCTTAGAGTTAGTGGCAGAGCTGAGAATGCAACATTCAGTCATTTTTTGCAACAGTGTTCTGACAGATATGATCTGAACTCAATTTATTTCTTACCTCGAAAAGACTTTTAAAAGCTGAAAAAGAATGATGCCAATTTTATAGGATTTCTGCACCTACAGAAATCTGTAGTGTCTTTTGTCAACACAGGGCCTTACCTTCCTCCACTGATCAAAAAAATGGGTTAATTATCTTGCTCTTAAACAGCTGTTTAAAACTTGTTCTTTGAAATCTTGGATTTTTTTCCTTCTTCTAGTTTATGTGTTTAAAATTAAAATTTTGATTTGGAAAAAGGGTGATTAGATATATACTCTAGTGATACACTGGGTACTGGGAATATAGAGCTAGTGGTTAAAAGACATAATTATCACAGTTTTGCTTTTATTCTCTGTGATAAATCATGTGTAAAATGTAATCAAATCCCATTAGAAATTTAGAAGATTTATTGTGGAAGCCGGAATAATTCAGAGACCATATTATTAATACTATTTTCCTTTGATCTGATTACTATCTAACGTATAATTTACGTGTATAAATTAAAATCTCTTTTGTTGTCTTCAGTTTTGCCATTAACTAATTGTGTAAACATCTGCTTTATGTGTATAATGAATATTTTTTAAATATTTAGAACTATTTAAAAAATCCATTTCTATTATTTCATGAAAGATAAATTTAACTTCTAGAGGTATCCAGATTGTTTTCTCTTCTCCCATAATAACTGTTAAAATAAATCCTATTAAAATCTCATAAACCTACCCTTTCATTTCAGGCATTGATTCTCTCTCCTTATTTCTACCCCAGGAAACCTTAGATTGACATCTTTGGTTGTAGTTGAACTTGCGAAATATATGCCCCAGGAAGTATTTTCAATCTCCAATAGACTGGTAATATAACCATTCCTTGGGTGAAGGAGTGGGAAAGAAGGAGTGGGAAAAAAGGAGTGCATCCACTCCACTTTTTGAGAAAAATTAGCATTATAACGGGTTCAAAGCAGCAATGGTGGTGAGGATTCCTCACACATTTTCAAGAGTTTTTATTTTGCAATAATTAACACTACCTACACACACAGAATACACTAGTTAATTAACTTAATTAATTATGTAGCTAGGTACCTAGCATTACACTTAGTGTACCACAGGCATCTTCACTGCTTCCTTGACTTAAAAGAAGAACATAGTATTCTGTGTGCACACACTAGATGCAGAGTGCTCTGTGGAGGAACATTTGACACCTAAAGACAAACATCTGTTAAGCATCTATGGTTGACTCTCAAAACACAGACTTGGTTGTTGTCAGGAACTATTACCACCCGGCAACAGATAAGAAGTTTTACCTTAACTTGCATTTCTCAGGAATTGATCAAGTAATAATAAAGATCATCAAGCAATTGGAGATTGGTGGAGGTTTCTTTTTGAAATTTTGAAAGTTTATAAACACTGTTGAAGCCTCTGAGGATCAGACAACATCATGATGATGTGTGGGTTAAACGGTGATTGAGGGGATCTGGTTACCTAGCATCTTCACCAACTCTTACTATTGTTCTATTTACTAGTAAATGGGGTAACATATTTTTTCCTTTGTTCTTTTAAAATCTCTATTTGTGAGACCATAGTAGTGGTGATGGGACTAAGGCTGAGACATCTGATATTATTAATATATATTTTAACTTAGACTTTAAACTCTAAATAAAAGATTCCTAGTAACACATTAGTAAAAGCATGTTTATTTGAGTTTTTGAATAAAGCCCTAGCAAATTTAAACATTAAGGCAAAATCTGACAAGTGAAAATTTCCATGTATCTTTCCAAACAGGGGAACAAAATCTAACATTGTTCTAAAAATTATAATGATTTATGGGAACTCAAATTCCCTAGAGCATATTTAAACACAAAGACATATATAGAGAATAAAATACATTTACATTTACAATAAAATACATTGTAAAAATTGTACAGAACTTATTTTACCTTAATAGATGTGTGTATGTCTGCATATTGCTCAAGTATACAGGGAATTTATTCTATCTATTTTATGCATGAGGAAACAAAATTTCTGAGTGTTCTTTACATTAGAATATATTCACATACCACAAAATTCAACAGATTAAGGAAATTAATGTTTATCCTGTCAAGTTAAATGTTTTATTAAATTTTGAATATTCTTCAGTGCAGTAATATGACATTGTGCAGGTGAATTAATATAGTGCTTTCTAAATATTTTTCTGGTGGGAAATTTGAAAGGAACACTATGTTTTAGTATGTACATTTCTTAGAAACCTTGATTTCTGTCTCCAGACTGATTAACAATAGAAAATTATGCAGCCAATCATAAACTAGACTGAAATGAATATTGACAAAGTACTGTTTAACTCACATGTTTGAATGGAAATTAAACAAACAATAACTTAAGTCTCTAAGAGTGGGACTTATGAACCAAATTCTGCTAAATACATTGCCACACTCAGAAAATTACTTCAATGTTATTTATGCAAAATAATCACCCATTTTGGAATTAATTGACTTTCCATGATTTTTCAAGAAGTAACTTTATAAGGGATTGGGGTTGTTTTTATGCATTGCTATTAGTTATATGGCTGCCTGTGTAACCGGATGATTTTGAAAGTTCTGAATTGAATCTGTCACTACAGAAGTGTTTGTTTTTCGTTTACAGTTAAGATCTTTGAATTTCTAACCAGAAAGTATATTTTTGATTGACAAAATTCATTATGGAATAGAAAATTGAACACAATTTTATCTTAATTCATTACAGTTGCCATCTGAAGTAAAAAGACCTTCTAAATTGAGTTCTTTTATGGCCAAATAGCTTTATTTGTTGCCTACACTTATATCCATACTGTTCTTTCTGTGTAAAAATGCTCCTCTTCCCTGACTCAAAAGAATACTTGTACTCACATTCAATATTTAGATTAAATGATCTTCTCTCAAGTAGCATTTTTAATCTCCGTCCAAAGACATAAGTGCTTATTACTCATAATTTTATGCAGTTACTTAAATTCTAGTTAGTAGCTTTGGTTATTTGCATAAGTGTTCTTATTACCACTAGTCTGTGAGTCCTGAAAGGTAGAAACTCTGTTTTTTTCACCTTTACCACACAGAAACAATGACTGGCACATAACAGACATTTAATAATAGTGGGTTGTATCAATGTGTTTATCTAGATTATTAAGATGAAAAGGGCAAAATAAATACCATCATTGCATTAATTTAACTTGAATCGTTTTTTTTAAAAAATTTATTGGAGTATATAGTTGCTCTACAATGTTGTGTTACTTTCTGCTGTACCACAGAGTAAATCAGTTATACATATATATATATATATATATATATATATATATATATATCCACTCTTTTTTTTAGATTCTTTTCCCATATAGACCATTACAGGGTATCGCGTAGAGTTCCCTGTGCTATACAGCAGGTTCTTATTAGTTATATATTTTATATATAGTAGTGTGTATATGTCAATCCCAATCTCCCAATTTATCCCTCCCCCCCACCTTATCCCCTGGTAACCATAAGTTTGTTTTCTACATCCTTGACTCTACTTCTGTGTTGTAAATGAGTTCATTTGTACCCTTTTTTCTGAATCTTTTTTTTCTTCTTTCACTTCAGTGAAAAATCTGTAGCATCCTTTATGCTTTTCTTCCCACAGTATCCATTTCTTGT
Source organism: Grampus griseus (assembly GCF_964374135.1). NCBI lineage: Eukaryota > Metazoa > Chordata > Mammalia > Artiodactyla > Delphinidae > Grampus > Grampus griseus. The sequence continues at coordinate 12,710,132 of NC_139017.1, read as the reverse complement.
CTTCTCCACTAAAAAGTACAAAGTGAAGGGGTTTGTTAATAATTGTGGCAAAATTACAGTGGTCATGTTTGATTACACTGATAGTTTCCATCCCCAAATAGCATTTCCATTTCCAAAATGAGCCCGCCTATTATCTTGTTTCCAATAATCAAGGAACTGTTTCCCTGGCTAAGGCTACAGATAGACAGACTTCCTGTTCAAATTGAATTTGTACAATTTCAAATATCTGTGATTTCAATCTGTATAATAAACACCTGAACAATTTTAGTAATGAAACTTTTTTCCCCCCAAGGGTAATTACTATTGAAAGGGTGATATTCTATCTGTTTGAATAAATCATAGTCAGGACTGAAATTCCCTTGAAGAATAATTTGTCAACATAAAGCAAGGAAACTTAACTACCAGTAATTCAACTAATTTGACTATAAAATAATCTGCATTTGTATACAATGACACATGAAAGAGAACTTGACCAGGAAATTTGGAGATCTTGATCCTAATCCTATTTCTTCCCTTTCTTTCCCATAAATAAAGCAAATCCCCCTTACTTCCTTTGGTCACATTGGTCTAATAGTATGATGGACGGATGGATTTCATTAGATTCCCTTCTAATTCTAAAATATCATTTTATAAATTAATAAATTTGGGTGATAAAACTTGCTTGTTAACTTGCCACTTTTAAAACATAGTAGGTGCTGGCAGACATGACTGAAACCGTGCAACTCAAATTGGGACTTGAACCCACATGCCAGAACTCGAACCTGGCCTAAACCCAGACTGGGACTTGATCCCTGCCAAAACCCTGATTGGAACTTGAACCCATGTGGCTGGGACTTGAATCCATCCAAAGCCCAAAGTCTTCCAAATGAGATCACACACTGCTTTCAGGACTTAATTAACATTCTCCAGGAGAGATCACATCTTGGGTCACAAATCAACCCTTGGTAAATTTAAGAAAATTGAAATCATATCAAGCATCTTTTCTGACCTCAGTGCTATGAGATTAGAAATCAGTTACAGGGAAAAACACGTAAAAAACAAAAATGCATCGAGGATAAACAATATGCTACTAAATAACCAAGAGATCACTGAAGAAATCAAAGAGGAAATCAAAAAATACCTAGAGACAAATGACAAAAAAACATGACAGGGCTTCCCTGGTGGCGCAGTGGTTGAGAATCTGCCTGCCAATGCAGGGGACATGGGTTCAAGCCCTGGTCTGGGAAGATCCCACATGCCACGGAGCAACTAGGCCCGTGAGCCACAACTACTGAGCCTGCACGTCTGGAGCCTGTGCTCCGCAACAAGAGAGGCCGCAACAGTGAGAGGCCCGCGCACCGTGATGAAGAGTGGCCCCCACTCGCCGCAACTAGAGAAAGCCCACGCACAGAAACAAAGACCCAACACAGCCAAAAATAAGTAAATAAATAAATAAAATTAAAAAACAAAGAAACAAAAAAACATGACGATCCAAAACCTATGGATTGCAGCAAAAGCAGTTCTAAGAGGGAAGTTTATAGCAATACAAGCCTACCTCAAGAAACAAGAAAAATGTCAAATAAACAATGTAACCTTACACCTAAAGGAACTAGAGAAAGAAGAAGTAATAAAATCCAAAGTTAGTAGAAGGAAAGAAATCATAAAGATCAGAGCAGAAATAAATAGAAACAAAGAAAACAATAGCAAATATCAATAAAATTAAAAGTTGGTTATTTGAGACGATAAACAAAATTGATAAACCATTAGCCAGACTCATCAAGAAAAACAGGGAGAGGACTCAAATCAATAAAATTAGAAATGAAAAAAGAGAAGTTACAACAGACACCGCAGAAATACAAAGCATCATAAGAGACTACTACAAGCAACTCTGCCAATAAAACAAACTGGCAGGAATGGACAAATTCTTAGAAAGACACAACCTTCCAAGACTGAACCAGGAAGAAATAGAAAATATGAACAGACCAATCACAATTACTGAAATTGAAACTGTGATTAAAAATCTTCCAACAAACAAAAGTCCAGGACCAGATGGCTTCACAGTTGAATTCTATCAAACATTTAGAGAAGAGCTAACACCCATCCTTCTCAAACTCTTCCAAAAAAATTGCAGAGGAAGGAACACTCCCAAACTCATTCTGTGAGGCCACCATCACCCTGATACCAAAACCAGACAAAGATGCTACAAAAAAACAAAATTACAGACCAATATCACTGATGAATATACATGCAAAAATCCTCAACAAAATACTAGCAAACAGAATCCAACACCACATTAAAGGGATCATACACCATGATCAAGTGGGATTTATCCCAGGGATGCAAGGATTCTTCGATATAGGCAAATCAGTGTGATACACCATATTAACAAATTGAAGAATAAAAACCATATGATCATCTCAGTAGATTCAGAAAAAGCTTTTGACAAAATTCCACACCCATTTATGATAAAAACTCTCCAGAAAGTGGGCATAGAGGGAACCTACCTCAACATAATAAAGGCCATATATGACAAACCCACAGCAAACATCATTCTCAATGGCGAAAAACTGAAAGCATTTCCTCTAAGATCAGGAACAAGACAAGGATGTCCACTCTTGCCACTATTATTCAACATAGTTTTGGAAGTCCTAGTCATGGCAATCAGAGAAGAAAAAGAAATAAAAGGAATACAAATTGGAAAAGAAGAAGTAAAACTGTCACTGTTTGCAGATGACATGATACTATACATAGAGAATCCTAAAGATGTCACCAGATAACTACTAGAGCTAATCAATTAATTTGGTAATGTAGCAGGATACAAAATTAATGCACAGAAATCTCTGGCATTCCTATACACTAATGATGAAAAGTCTGAGAGAGAAATTAAGGAAACACTCCCATTCACCACTGCAACAAAAAGAATAAAATATCTAGGAATAAACCTACCTAAGGAGACAAAAGAGCTGTATGCAGAAAACTATAGGACACTGATGAAAGAAATTACAGATAATACCAACGGATGGAGAGATATACCATGTTCTTGGATTGGAAGAATCAATATTGTGAAAATGACTATACTGCCCAAAGCAATCTACAGATTCAATGCAATCCCTATCAAATTACCAATGGCATTTTTTACAAAACTAGAACAAAATATCTTAAAATTTGTATGGAGACACAAAAGACCCCGAATAGCCAAAGCAGTCCTGAGGGAAAAAAACAGAGCTGGAGGAATCAGACTCCCTGGCTTCAGACTATACTACAAAGCTACGGTGATCAAGACAATATGGTACTGGCACAAAGCAGAAATATAGATCAATGGAACAGGATAGAAAGCCCAGAGATAAACCCACGACCTATGATCAACTAATCTATGACAAAGGAGGCAAGGATATACAATGGGGAAACGACAGTCTCTTCAATAAGTGATGCTGGGAAAACTGGACAGCTACATGTAAAAGAATGAAATTAGAACACTCCCTAACACCATGCACAGAAATAAACTCAAAATGGATTAGAGACTTAAATGCAATACCGGACAATATAAAACTCTTAGAGGAAAACATAGGAAGAAAACTCTTTGACATAAATCACAGCAAGATCTTTTTTGATACACCTCCTAGAGTAATGGACATTAAAACAAACAAATGGGACCTAATGAAACTTAAAAGCTTTTGCACAGCAAAGGAAACTACAAACAAGATGAAAAGACAACCATCAGAATGGGAGAAAATATTTTCAAACGAATCAATGGATAAAGGATTAATCTCCAAAATATATAAACAGCTCATGCAGCTCAATATCAAAAAGACAAACAACCAAATCCAAAAATGGGCAGAAGACCTAAGTAGACATTTCTCCAAACAAGACATACGGATGGCCAAGAAACACATGAAAAGCTGCTCAACATCACTAATTATTAGAGAAATGGAAATCAAAACTACAATGAGGTATCACTTCACACCAGTTAGAATGGGCATCATCAGAAAATCTACAAACAACAAATGGTGGAGAGAGTGTAGAGAAAAGGGACCCTCTTGCACTGCTGGTGGGAATGTAGATTGATACAGCCACTATGGAGAACAGTATGGAGGTTCCTTTAAAAACTAAAACTAGAATTACCATATGACCCAGCAATCCCACTACTGGGCATATACCCAGAGAAAACCATAGTTCAAAAAGACACATGCACCCCAATGTTCATTGCAGCACTATTTACAATAGCCAGGTCATGGAAGCAACCTAAATGCCCATGGACAGACTAATGGATAAAGAAGATGTGGTACATATATACAATGGAATATTACTCAGTCATTAACATGAACAAAATTGGGTCATTTGTAGAGACGTGGATGGATCTAGAGACTGTCATACTGAGTGAAGTAAGTGAGAAAGAGAAAACCAAGTATCGTATATTAACACATATATGTGGAACCTAGGAAAATGGTATAGATGAACCAGTTTTCAGGGCAAAAATAGAGATGCAGATGTAGAGAACAAACGTATGTACATCAAGGGCGGAAAGTGGCGGGGTGTGGTGGTGGTGTGATGAATTGGGAGATTGGGATTGACATATATACACTAATATGTATAAAATTGATAACTAATAAGAACCTGCTGTATAAAAAAATAAATCAAATTTAAGAATTAAAAAAAGAAAAGAGGGCTTCCCTGGTGGTGCAGTGGTTGAGAGTCCGCCTGCCGATGAAGGGGACACGGGTTCATGCCCTGGTCTGGGAAGATTCCACATGCCGCGGAGTGGCTAGGCCCATGAGCCATGGCCGCTGAGTCTGCGCGTCCAGAGCCTGTGCTCTGCAACGGGAGAGGCCACAACAGTGAGAGGCCCACATACCACAAAAAAAATTTTTAAAAAAAGAATAAAATGTGTTCACAGAACTTAGTTAATCTAAGAAAGAAATGGAAAATTTTATTTGAGCCAGTTTGAGGTTTATAACCCAGGAACAAACTCTCAGGAAGCTTTGAGAACTGTTCCATGGATTAGAGATCAAAGCACAGTTATATAAGATTTTGAGACAAAGGACTGTCCATTAAATTAAGTATTGTTGCCAGTTTACACAATCTAGCAAGCAGTGGGTCATGGGTCATCATGGTCCCTTACAAGATTAAGAAGGAATGTTATCTTTTAACGAGTTGTCTTGTTGGTGCTAGGAGAATGTTACTGGTTTTTTTTGAACTAAAATATATGGTCTATTTTTAAATTTTTATTTTTTATAATGAATTAAACTTTATTAATCAAGTCATATACATTATTTATTTAAATTTCCAGTCATGTAATTATATTGAGAATATTGCTCTTTATGGTTGGGCAGTTATTTCTCCCAGTGGGGGAGGGTTGGTTTATGCATAATGCAAATACACACTGCACAGTAGAGAGGGGTGAGGAGGCCAAAGGGCAGAGAAATTTTTTATATTTAAGTTTTTCTTGTCTTGCCATAGTATATGAATTTTGTTTCATGAATGGAAATGCCGGATTTGAAATAAACAATAATCGAAATAACAAATTTACTAGAAGGACTCAATGGTACATTTGAACTGGCAGAAGGCTTGAAGATAGGTTACTAGATTGATAGAGATAATGCAATCTGGAAACAAAAAGAAGAAAAATGAACAGAGCCTTAGAGAAATGTGTAAGCTTTAAAGTGCATCAAAATACACATAATGGGGGAGTACCAAAAAAGAGAAGAAAGAGAAAGAAGCAGAAAAAATATTTGAAAACATAATGACTGAAAACTACTCCAGTTTTGCTGAAAAAGTATTTATCTGCATATAGAAGCTGCTCAAACTCCCTGAAGTATCGAAAACACAGAGAGATCCATGCCCAAACACAGCATAGTCAGAATACTGAAAGACAAAGACATAGAGCCTATTTGTGTGCTAGCATCTTTCCCTAGATTCTTTAATACCACTAGTGTGCTCAGGGCCACATCTGGATCCTCACCCATCCAAATTCTCATTCTTAGACTGCGGAACATCCGCATATAGTAAAATAATTATTAAATCCTGTTTACTAAGTCTGTCACAGATTAACAAAATCTATCTCTTTATTCTTTAGTATTTTTAAATTGTCCGTATTGGCTTTTACTTATATCCCACAGAAAAGCTTTCCAAATCTTCCATGCTTCTTGAGCTTCCAGGCCAATTCCACGTTTCTTCTTCTATTAATAGTTTTGTACTCAAAAGGTTGACATCATATAGCAAAAACTCCTGAGCTTATCTTGTTTCCAACTAAAAATGTCTTTTGGGTATCTTTACTTATACAATCTTTTATTCTTATGTCAGAGTAAAGTTTTTTCTCCTCTCTATGCCAAGGCTGTTTTCTCAGTTTATACCTTAGTGTTTTGGGTTTTTTTTCCAAACTTCTTCGTATATTTTACCTTACCAGTTTTCTAATCCATTTCATTTTTTGTTCTCTGGATTTATCTGACCATTCATTGCCTCTCTTCTTCCTGCAGAACTGATCAGTTTAGGGCTATATAAACAAACAAAAGAATTTATGAGTCTTTTTCTAAATTGAATTTCACTCGGACATCTGTAAAAATGAGAATAATTACCTTTGTTTTCATTTCCTCAACATACACTAAGGCTTATTTAACTTCTGATTTCATTTATATTATTTTTTCCTTCTAATTTCTTTAGGGTTTTTTTTTTTATTTCGCAGAACATTTATTCTTTAATTATTCTTTTGTTGTGGAATTTTAACTTGATTGTACTACCATCGAATTCTTTAAAAATTTTTATTGTGCTTTACTATCTGATATGTAGTATAATTTTCAAAATCATTTCCAAATATAATGAGAACTATTGGAGTTATTGACCATTGCAACTACTGTGTTGGGTATGCCTTGATTTGGGGGCGTTAAATGTTTTCTATATTAAAATGTTATTTAATTTTTCTTTACCTTACTATTTATTTATTCTCATAATTTACTCTCTTATTGCTCTACATATTTTAAAAATATATTATTAGGTATACACATATTAAAATGTTAATAGTTAACCAACTTATCATTATATAATGATATTCTTTTCTCAAATAATATTTTGCTTGTGTTATTCACTATTAGTATAGTTACTCAGCTTTATTTTGGTTATAGCTTTTCAATTATGTATTTTCCCATTTTTCTCTTTCAGTCTGTGTGTTTTAATTTATATATATTTTAGGTATGTATATTTAAAATATACCTGCAGTAACAATGTTTTAAGTAACTATAGAAATATATTTCATTTTCTTACAAATGTCTGGAAGTAGGCCAGAGTTTTTCAAGCCTCTACTTGCATTCCACTCATTAAATGCAGAAGTCAAGTGTCAGTGTGGAAGGGGAAGACAAAAGTTGTGAATTCTGGGACTAGTGGTTCAGGAGAAGGAAGGACATTTTAACTGCCTCCCACAATCTTCCTCCAGGACATCAATAATTCACTTTCCTTCTACATGTAAAACATACTGACCCACACCCAACCCTAAAACCATCAGGGTTTCATCTATATAATTATAATGTTTAGACAGACCTGAAGTCCAAGATCTCATAATCTGAATTATGACCAGATGCAATTAATTTGGGTAGAGTTCTCCCAAAGAACAATTCAGGGGGCAGTTCCCCTAAAAGCAAGGGCTAGCGTTCCAAGAGGATAAACTCCAATTTGCAAGCACTTTTTTAAGCCTCTGCATGCGTCATGCTTGCTAGTCTCCCATTGGCTAAAACCAGTCACATGGGAAATCCTAGCCTCAGTGAGGGAGGGACTGTACATGGGAATGAATATCAGGAACTGAGATTTATTGGCAGCCGTATTTGAAATAGTCTACCACATGCTCTTTCTTTAAGCTTTTCAATTGCTCTTTCCTCCTGATTGTAAGAATATCAAAATTTCTGCTGAAACCTTGTTTCTTCAGTTATTTCTTTGAGACCTTGCATAATCAGTCAGTTCCCAAATTGGAACTTTCAGCTACATAATCTAACAACTCCTTACCTAAACCATGAATATTTCTGAAGCACTGACTTTTGTAGTCTTTGATTTGCATACTTATTCAACTCTTGAAAGCCTGTTGTTTCATAGTAGGCATATAGGCCTCTCAGGTGTCTTATTGAAACAGCAGAGAATCAATACATTTTATTCCCATAATCACAGAATGTATAGAAAACTTTTAGGTTGTATTATATTCTTACTTTCTTCTCCTTAAGTAGATATAGTTCAGTCCATAAAGTTCCATTCTGTAGAGAGGCTGCAGTTACTTTTCTTTATTTCAAGCATCTTAGACGTTTGCATATCATTCATATGATCACAGTATTATAAATCATGTGTAGAATGTAGGTCAGATCATTTGTACTTAAACTAATTTGCAACAAAATAAGTCCCCAGAAACTTTATCCGAAAATGTTTTTGTTTTGTGCCCTGATAATTATTATAGAATATTAGAATGGAATAGAATAGAATAATAGGATATTTTATTCTTGTACATTGCTTTTATCCTTATGTGTGTAACATGTGCTATGGTACTTTCTTTCCAGTTATCAATTCATAGTTTGGAGCAATATCACTTGTGAAAAAGTTAATTAGGGCATCATACTGGAATATGAGCTCTTAGTGAGCAAGGGATTTTTTGTCTATTCTGTTTCTTGCTTTTATCTTCACTACCTAAGAGTAGTGCCTGGACTATAAACAGAAGCTCCAAGATGTACTGAATGGATGAATAGAAAAAGTAGAGGTGGAAAGTAATATGTTCATATTTTTTCAAATAATAATAGGAAAAAAATAAGGATAATATTAGAAAATGTAACTTGTGAAAACCTGTTCTAATAACTAGAGAAATATACGGGTTCCCAAACAAAATGCCCAAAATATATTTGTATAATAAATTTTGGAAAATATTTATGGGAAATTTCAAATTTTTCTACTCTCTAATTTTGGGCAAGTAATTCAATTTCTCTTCCTTTTCTTCTTTCTTTTTTAAACACACATACACACTCACACACAGCTTTCCATAAATTCAGTGATTTCAGTCATAAAGAAAAGCGAGCCTTTTGTACACTATTCTCTTAATTTTATTTTAAAATTTGCTATGTAATTTATTATTTAAAGTGTTGATTAATGTGGGAAAATGGCATATTGTAAAAAGAAAAAATAAGTTTTCTAATTGTCATTTCTGAACCCTCCCAAAATATTTTAAGCGTACATGTTTAATATCTCATAGTATATACTGCTAAGGCAGAATTAATTTTAATTTTAACTAAGAATTTTTCCACAGCTCAAATGTAAGAATGCCTGGAGTAAATGCAGTCATCCTACCTGTTAAGATAACATCTATATTAAAGTACAATATAAATTATATTCCATTTAATGCTGTATGAGCAGTATGTAACATGGGGGTGAGGCAAACTGTATTTTGTGTATTTTGAAATGCAAATTTTTAAAAAATAGATAAACACCTATTTCATCATGTAGAAGACATATTGGGTTCCTGTTTTCTCTGCTGTATGGGCCTAATGATAATTTCCTACTATATTGTCAACCCTTTATTGGATATATAGCCAATATATTCCACATGGACTATTAATACTTCTAAAGCACTGACTTTTCCAGCCTTTAGTTTGCATACTTACTCAAGGCTTGAAATAAGTCCTCCAAGATATTGTATAGATGTGCATGTATATTATTCTATTTTTGATGTATTGGTAACTGGATATCTACTCTAAGCTTATCTTCATGGTCCTTAACATAAATTGTTCTCAGATGTGCAAATGTTTGACTTGTTTTCATTTCCAATGTGGCATTCAGTTTCAACTTCCATTTTCAATTGTTCAAAGGTGATTTATTTCATTAAAATTAGGAAATATTTTAAACAAATCAAAAATTGTAATGGCAACTTCCCTAAGCAGCTGGAGAAAATTTAATTTTTCTCCTCTTCTGTAACACCAAGGAACTCTATGTACAAGTTTCTTCTAGTAATTATATTTTAATTTTGTACATATTTTTTCCTAACTATTGTTTGGAAACTTCAATGGTAGTGACCATTTCTTATCAATATTTGAATCCCCATGACTTAACATAGTGCCTATTTCATAGTTATTATGGAAATATTTTGCGAAATAAATCAATATTATGTACCAATTTAAAAATATTGCAAATTTGGGGAGCTATATTACATACAACTAATAACTTACCATTGTAATTTATTTTACTCACAATACTTTCTTTATTCAGCCTAACAGTTCTAATAATTTCTGTTGAATCATTTGAGCTGTGACTATACAAAATATGATACAGTTCCATTTATTGGAAATAAAGAACATATATATTATTGAAAGTACTATGTACAGCATTTAAAAATAGAGTCTACACCAGTAAGGTAAATGAGATTGTTGGAACACATTGCCTTTGTCAAAGTTAATGATCCTATATATATATATATAATGCCTTGGAAGATAATTACCAAATTTTACTAAATAATAATAATAGTTAAGATTCTCTAGAATACTTATGGTTGAGTGTCCTGATTCTTAGCCATGATAATTTGTAAATAATTTATTTAGATTATTATTTTTTTATTTTTACCCAGAATATGTAAACCTGAGATTTCAAACTTCATGTTCCAAATTAGATGTGAAGAGATATTTCAATAAATGGAATCTCTACCGAGAGAAACAAAATCACCATGGAGGATGCTATAACATATAAAGACAATATATAAACTACACATTAATTATTAATTATATATTAAATATATTATAATTATTAATAATCATAATAATTATGTTAAATATATTATCATTTTGTATATTAGTGTTGTATGTTGATTTCTAGTTAATAATATATGCAGTATATAAAACTACATATTTTAGGTCCCTTTAAAACACTTATTATGTCAATGTACAGATATTATTCTTAGAATATAAAGAAGTGAAAAACAGCAACAACCACTAAAATTTGGTGAGGGCATATTACCCTTTACATATGAGTAAAGGCTGCCTTGGATGCATTGTATAATGACACCATCTCTGAAGCAGCTGATTTAGGGCACTGAGAAATACGTAGCAGTTAAGACATGTGAACAGATTTGTTTTGACCATTTGCTTCTTGTTTAATAATCTGGTCCTAGAATACAGTCTGTTTCAGAATTTAAAGTTTCCACAAGCTAGACTCCCACTGAAAATCCAGGAGTCAAGAATCTTAGTCAAACTGATCTCGGAGAGACAGCAGCAAGCAGTCTTGAAGCGGAGTCTTAGTTCCCTGCCCAGGAATGGAACCTGGGTAGCCTGGATGAAAAACCAGGAATCCTAGCTGCTAGAGCACCAGGGGCTGGAGGATAGAAGTAACATTCCCTTGGCTCTTGCCCCATTTGAAAAATGAATTTCTCAAAAAGGCAAAAGCTGTAAAAAACAGGTACAAAAGTTTGTTATCAGAGACAGCATAACATGTGGGAGAGCAGACAGAGAAACAGTTTGTTTATTTAAGACAGAAGCAAGGCAGAAACACGCAGTAAGAGAAAGGTGTGGAAGTCCTCCCTAATGAGGAGGAACGCAGTAAAGAGGCAGGTAACTCATTTACATAGGGCCGTTCTTCCGGGTATTTGTTTCCCTTTGGCCATTTATCTCACTTCTTATCCACACCTGACGTACCCTAGGTTCCTCCCCAATGTGCATGTGCAACTTTTTGCCAAGATGGATTCCAGTGCAGAGGCCTGTGGGAGGTTTGACAACACTTATGGGGTGACGCCCCCTCCCTTTTTGACCCCCGATGAGCCTTCCTGCACATGTACAGTTGGGGAGGCTTCCTTGACCTCAAGAGTGACAGATGTGGTCCTCTTATCTCTTTACTCCAGCTGAGCTCAGCTCTTGCTACTTTGTCCTTGGAGTGTCTAGGGAAAGCAAAGCTCTAATTACTCCTCTCAAATCCAGCTGTCCAGCCCCCGGGGCCCATCTCCCTCCTACCTCAAAACCTCTCTGAGGACTCCACTTGCAAATTATTGTTTCAGCACTGCACAGTTTGTAGTAGACATATGCTGTCTTGTTTGCTCATTTCCCTACTTTAAGGAGCTTGCCCCTCTCTTTCATCCACAAGGTTAAAAAGAAAAGAGCCACTTGGACACAATACAAACCTGCATTATATATCTTAGTACATATCACAGGTATTTAGAATATTGGAATATTACAACCATAGTCTACCTGTTCTCTTGAAAAGGCAAAAAAGTACACCCAAGATTTTTGATTTCAGCTCCAACATGTGAAGAGCTTAGAAGTCATCACTCCAATTTTTATAAAAGAAAAATCTAAACAAATGGAAAATCAATGATTTTTCGTGGTCATATCAAAGAATGGAGAACACAGGAAAAAACCACATGCAGAAATCTGGAGAAACACATAACTGCACAGAGCCACAGCCAAGATCTTCTTACACAGAACAGAAGTATCTGGACCTATAAATTGGCAGGGACATTTAAATAGTAATTTTGATGAATTCCTGGAGGGCTACCTTCAGAGTGAGAAACTCCTAGCCCCCACACTTTTATGCCTCCAGAAATTTGATGGAATTTTTATACTGAAGAACTAAGGAAGATCCTCTCAGTTTTGGCAAGGAGGGAAGATGATTAATCATTGTGAAATCCTCCCAGAATGTTCTGCATAACAAAGACCTACTCTCAGAGGAAAAGACTTTTCCTGAGCCTTGTCTTACCTGGAGGAAGGGCACTTCTCCCATGCCAGCTGAAGAACTTTCTGTCTTAAGCCTTTCTGTCTTTGTACGGTGGAAGGTGGGGGGGTCTGAGATAAGAATTTATAAAGATCAGAGCCCGGGGACCATGACTGACCAAACGAAAACAAAGAGATTTAGCCCTAAGGTTATAGAGCTCTTCCACTCCCCTACAGCTTACCACCACCGAAAAGGCTTCAATACAACAACAGTGGATTCAGCTGAAGAAAGTGGCAAGAGACAGACTTTCTCCCAGGAGTATTACTTAGGGAAGTCCAAAGTAAACAAGGGAGACAAAACAAGGATGTTCTGTCTACACAGCTACAGCAAACATTGAACACAGCCTACCCCTATTCATGTTAGCACAAAACCTCACATTAAATGACTCTTTAACTTAGTTCTGATAACCCAATACATCCTGTCCCACGTTCAACCAAAACAATTGTTAAGATATTATAAAAAGAAAGAAAATTACAGTTTGAAGACAGAATAACCATCAGAAACAGATTAAGATATGACACAAGTGCTGACATTATCACACGGAGAATTTAATAACTATGATTATTTTGTGAAGTAGTCTAATGGGAAAAGGACATCATATATAAAAACAGTATATTATCAATAAAATATACATTGATTACTTGTTGATATACTGGGTTAAATAAAATGTTACTAGTATTAACAACAACACAGAGCTTTGAGTGGTTGCCCGTGATGGAGTGCAATTGAAAAACGTGTTGATAGCAAAAACAGAGCCATACAATTGGGCTGGAAGAATGCACTGTCTTCGCATCCTCTCCTGGTTTCCATCATATCTTAATGATTGGTTACATTTTCCATGGGTTCCATGAGACAATCTGTGTTTCGCTGTAATAAATTACCTCCTATATTTTAAAGAATCTTCAATTAGATTAATGGTGCAGTCTGTAATTCCTCTCTGTACAATAGCAAAGCTTGTTGAAGTTTTACTTTTTCTGTGGGTCCATACTCATTTTGTATTTGTGTCCTTGTTTCTCTTTTTTCAACAGATAATAAAGAAACCCAATAGATCTTATCTTCCTTATATCATACCTATCCATGAATCTCTCCTCATCATTGTTCAAATAGAGCATTGCTAAAAATATTACTACACTGGACATTTTTGGATAATTTATTTCAAAACAACATTAATATAATTCATATAATTCAGTTTAAAGATATGAATGTGAATTATTATTTAAAAAGACAATCTCTGAGAACTTACTATGTAAGAAAAATCATGAATGTAATATAGTCCTTGGCTTCAAGAAGCATAACATCTAATAAAAATTATGAAATACTTATACTAAGTTATAATACAATTTAACATGTAGCACAAAAAAGTGAGCTGTAGCTGTCCAATGAATGGAGCTAAAACACTCAGAAGAGCATAAAGTATGTTTAGCAAAACTGAGTTCCATAATATTGGTCATAAAGTGGTCATAAAGTGCTGAAGGAAACCACTGGAAGGGAGCTGAGGCCAGCTCATAAACTATGAAAACCCTTTATTCCTTAGGTAAGGGTGGCACTTATATGAAGGTCACAGTTGATTGGTTTGACTTCAAAGGTCAGTCATGATAAACAATTGACCAAAAAGTTTAGAGAAGCCAACAAGTCTTAAAGTACACAGTTGAGATTTATTTTTTAGAAACTCAGGATTAGAAACTATTGGCTCTGTGCTTAAAATAAGCAACATGCATTTTAGGAAAAGACAATAATGAGAGAAAATGTGTTCATTCTTAATTAAGTTCATAGAGTTAGGATTATATATTGACTACTTCTGATTTTTCAAGTATCATATTTAAATGCTTTTCTGCTTTATATGTTTCCATTGGAATTATTTGTTTTCTTGGAATTCTACACTGCCATGAAATAGGAGCCTACTCTTTTGTTGTTGTTGTAGTCAAATACAGTCAAATATGTTTGTCCTGTACATCTTCTTATATAACTTACATATGTTCTGAATATCATATTTCTCTAATTAAAAAAATATATAATAGTAATTTTATATGTAGTGAATGTAACGTTATACCCTCCAGTATAGGAAAGCAAAAATAGGTTTTGAAGAGAGAAACTTATATTAAAAGTTAACCTCAAAAACAGTTTCTTGTAGAGAATATACACACACGTTTGTTGTATCAACAGTGGCTATTAAAATTTCATGATTGTGTTAATAAAATTATAAAATTTTGAGGTATAATTTATGATGAATTTTATACATTACACTTAAGATCCTTGATTCCTGTGTAAAGGAAATCTCAAACACAAAACACAAAATGTTAGTTTCACATCAGATTTACAGGGTAGTTAATGGAACTACTACCTAAGAAGCTATTAGCAGTTGCTTAGGGAATAAGTATGCACCACCAGGAACTATTACTCCAGTGTGTTTTCTTGAGCAATTGTACTCATTTTGGTATTTTACATTGTTTCTACATTGAACTTACTTTAGGTCATGCTAATTGCATACTTGATTATTTCTCCACATTATTTAATGCACTATCTAGTGGGGAAAATATGCAATACTTGGCATATTCAGAGTTTTTAAAAATACATGTTTATTATAAAGAAACCTTGTAGCAAAAAATCTACAGATGAAAAATTCAAATATAGAGTACTTATATAAAGAGGAAAAATGGTCTATATCAAGATTTCTAAACATGGGCTCACACTGAAAAATATATTCCAAAGATGACCTTTAGAGAAAAAAAAATTGTGTGTGGGTTCTTTGGTCATACAACTTGGGATGTGCTGCAGAGTTTGCTTAAAGCCCTTCCTCGAGAATATTGGAATGAAAAGATATTTCTTTCTCTCAAAACAACTACACAACATCCAAGGTCTAATGACCATGCCTTAGAAAAAACTGTTTTAAAAAATAGTTAATATATGTTAGAGATGTTAACATCAAAACCAATGATAATAAGAACAATAATAATAGTTCTAATAAGAATTCTTTATCAATAGTACACAAAACTTTGATTTATATCTTATAATAAAACAGATATAATTACAGGACATTTAAAAATCCATATTTTGAGCCATAATATCTACCTAAAATAGCGTTTTACCCAAATATTTATATTTTATAATATTTACAAATGTTAATACATAGTGGATAGCAACCTCAAAATAAATCTATGTGCATCACATGTAAGGTACATTTTAGATGACTATTTGCTTTGCTTTCCTAGCCTTTCAAATAAGAAAGTTGACAAAAAGAAACAAAAAAACAAATAGAGGTCAATGACAGCATCTCCATGCAGTGGAGTCAAAGTAAGGAGGAGAATGTGAAATCGAGGCACAAAGGAATTTTACCATGAGTGTTTGGGGTCCACATCTGCAGGCATACCTGCTATATTTAAGGGCAAAAATCCTAAATAATTACAAGACCACTGAAAATCATTGGGGCATAAAGAAAGACTACATACATGGACTTTTTAAAAAAAAATTTTATTTAATGTTTTTTTGAATTTAATTTTTTTTTCTTTTCTTTTTTTTTTTTTTTTTTTTTTTGTGGTACGTGGGCCTCTCACTGTTGTGGCCTCTCCCATTGCAGAGCACAGGCTCCAGACGCTCAGGCTCAATGGCCATGGCTCGCGGGCCCAGCCGCTCTGTGGCATGTGGGATCTTCCCAGACCAGGGCACGAACCCGTGTCCCCTGCATCGGCAGGCGGACTCTCAACCACTGCACCACCAGGGAAGCCCTTAATTATTTTTTATACAGCAGGTTCTTATTAGTTATCTATTTTATACATATTAGTGTATATATGTCAATCCCAATCTCCCGATTCATCCCAACAACACCACCCCACCCTGCCACTTTCCCCCCTTGATGTACATATGTTTGTTCTCTATATCTGCATCTTTTTTCTGCCCTGAAAACCGGTTCATCTGTACCATTTTTCTGGGTTCCACATATATGCATTAATATACAATATTTGTTTCTCTCTTTCTGACTTACTTCACTCTATATGAGAGTCTCTAGATCCATCCACGTCTCTACAAATGACCCAGTTCCGTTTATTTTTATGGCTGAGTAATATTCCTCTGTATATATGTACCACATCTTGATCCATTCTGATGGGCATTTAGGTTGCTTCTATGACCTGTCTTTTGTAAATAGTGCTGCAATGAACATTGGGGTGCATGTGTATTTTTGAATTATGGTTTTCTCTGGGTATATGCCCAGTAGTGGGATGGCTGGATCATATGGTAATTCTTTTTTTAGTTTTTTAAGGAACCTCCATACTGTTCTCCATAATGGTTGTAGCAACTTACATTCCCAACAACAGTGCAAGAGGGTTCCCTTTTCTCCACACCCTCTCCAGCATCTGTTGTTTGTAGATTTTCTGATGTTGCCCATTCTAACTGGTGTGAAGTGATACCTCATTGTAGTTTTGATTTCCATTTCTTTGATAATCAGTGATGTTGAGCAGATTTTCATGTGCTTCTTGGCCATCTGTATGTCTTGTTTTGAGAAATGTCTATTTAGGTCTTCTGCCCATTTTTTATTGGGTTGTTTGTTTTTCTAATATTGAGCTGAATGACTGTTTATATATTTTGGAGAATTAATCCTTTGTCCGTTGATTCATTTGCAAATATTTTCTCCCAGTCTGAGGGTTATCTTTTCATCTCGTTTGTAGTTTCCTTTGCTGTGCAAAAGCTTTTAAATTTCATTAGGTCCCATTAGTTTATTTTTGTTTTCATTTCCATTACTCTTGGAGGTGGATCAAAAAAGGTCTTGCTGTGATTTATGTCGAAGACTGTTCTTCCTATGTTTTTCTCTAAGAGTTTTATAGTGTCCAGGCTTACATTTAGGTCTCTAATTCATTTTGAGTATATTTTTATGTATGGTTTTAGGGAGTGTTCTAATTTCATTCTTTTTTCTGTAGCTGTCCAGTTTTCCCAGCATCACTTATTGAAGAGGCTGTCTTTTATCCATTGTATATCCTTGCCTCCTTTATCAATGATAGGGTGACCGTATGTGCATGGGTTTATCTCTGGGCTTTCTATCCTATTCCATTGATTTATATTTCTGTTTTTGTGCCAGTACCATATTGCCTTGATTACTGTAGCTTTGTAGTATAGCCTGAAGTCAGGGAGCCTGATTCCTCCAGCTCCATTTTTTTCCCTCAGGACTGCCTTGGCTATTCGGGGTCTTTTGTGTCTCCCTACAAATTTTAAGATTTTTTGTTCTAGTTCTGTAAAAAAATGCCACTGGTAATTTGATAGGGGTTGCATTGAATCTGTAGATTGCTTTGGGTAGTATAGTCATTCTCACAATATTGATTCTTCCAATCCAAGACCATGGTATATATTTCCATCTGTTTGTGTCATCTTTGATTTCTTTCAGAAGTATCTTATAGTTTTCTGAGTACAGTCTTTTTTTTTTTTTGTGGTATGCGGGCCTCTCACTGTTGTGGCCTCTCCCGCTGCGGAGCACAGGCTTCGGACGCGCAGGCTCAGCGGCCATGGCTCACAGGCCCAGCCACTCCGCAGCACGTGGGATCTTCCCGCACCGGGGCACGAACCCGTGTCCCCTGCTTCGGCAGGCGGACTCTCAATCACTGCACCACCAGGGAAGCCCAGTACAGGTCTTTTACCTCCTTAGGTAGGTTTATTCCTAGTTATCGTATTCTTTTTGTTGCAGTGGTGAATGAGATTGTTTCCTTAATTTCTCTTTCTGATCTTTTGTTGCCAGTGTATAGGAATGCAAGAGATTTCTGTGGATTAATTTTTTATCCTGCAACATTACCAAATTCATTTATTAGCTCTAGTAGTTTTCTGGTGGCATTTTTAGGATTCTCTATGTATAGTATCATGTCATCTGCAAACAGTGACAGTCTTACTTGTTCTTTTCTGAGCTGTATTCCTTTTATTTATTTTTCTACTCTGATTGCCATGGCTAGGACTTCAAAAACTATGTTGAATACTAGTGACGAGAGTGGGCATCCTTGTCTTGTCCTGATCATAGAGAAAATGCTTTCAGTTTTTCACCATTGAGAATGATGTTTGCTGTGCGTTTGTCATATATGGCCTTTATTATTTTGAGGTCAGTTCCCTCTATGCCCACTTTCTGGAGAGTTTTTATCATAAATGGGTGTTGAATTTTGTCAAAGGCTTTTTCTGAATCTATTGAGATGATCATATACTATTTACTCTTCAGTTTGTTAATATGGCATATCACATTGATTGATTAACGTATATTGAAGAACCCTTGCATCCCTGGGGTAAATCCCACTTGATCATGGTGTATGATCCTTTTAATGTGTTGTTGCATTCTGTTTGCTAGTATTTTGTTGAGGATTTTTGCATCTATATTCATCAGTGATATTGGTCTGTGATTTTCTTGTTTGTTGTATCTTTGTCTGGTTTTGGTATCAGGGTGATGGTGGCCTCATAGAATGAGTTTGGGAGTGTTCCTTCCTCTGCAATTTTTTGGAAGAGTTTGAGAAGGATGGGTGTTAGCTCTTTTCTAAATGTTTGATAGAATTCAACTGTGAAGCCATCTGGTCCTGGACTTTTGTTTGTTGGAAGATTGTTACTCACATTTTTAATTTCACTACTTGTGATTGGTCTGTTCATATTTTCTATTTCTTCCTGGTTCAGTCTTGGAAGGTTGTGCCTTTCTAAGAATTTGTCCATTTCTTCCAGGTTGTTGATTTTATTGGCATAGGGCTGCTTGTAGTAGTCTCTTAGGATGCTTTGTATTTCTGTGGTGTCTGTTGTAACTTCTTTTTCATTTCTAATTTTATTGATTTGAGGCCTCTCCCTGTTTTTCCTGATGAGTCTGGCTAATGGTTTACCAATTTTGTTTATCTTCTCGAAGAACCAGCTTTTAGTTTTATTGATCTTTCCTATTGTTTTCTTTGTTTCTATTTCATTTATTTCTGCTCTGATCTTTGTGATTTCTTTCCTTCTGCTAACTTTGGGTATTGTTTGTTCTTCTTTCTCTAGTTCCTTTAGGTGTAAGGTTACATTGTTTATTTGAGATTTTTTTTGTTTCTTGAGGTAGGCCTGTACAGCTATAAATTTCCCTCTTAGAACTGCTTTTGCTGCATCCCATAGGTTTTGAATTGTCGTGTTTTCATTGTCATTTGTCTCTAGGTATTTTTTGATTTCCTCTTTGATTTCTTCAGTGATCTCTTGGTTATTTAGTAACATATTGTTTAGCCTCCATGTGTTTGTGCCATTTTTTTCCCTGTAATTCATTTCTAATCTTATAGTGTTGTGGTCAGAAAAGATGCTTGATATGATTTCAGTTTTCTTAAATATACTGAGGCTTGATTTGTGACCCAAGATGTAATGTATCCTGGAGAATGTTCCGTGAGCACTTGAGAAAAAGTGTAATCTGCTGTTTTTGGATGGAATGTTCTATAAATATCAATTAAATCTATCTGGTCTATTGTGTCCTTTAAAGCTTCTCTTTCCTTATTTATTTTCATTTTGGATGATCTGTTCATTGGTGTAAGTGAGGTGTTAAAGTCCCTCACTATTATTGTGTTACTGTCGATTTCCTCTTTTATAGCTGTTAGCAGTTGCCATATGTATTGAGGTGCTCCTGTGTTGGGTGCACATATATTTATAATTGTCATATCTTTTTCTTGGATTGATCCCTTGATCATTATGTAGTGTCCTTCCTTGTCTCTTGTAACATTCTTTATTTTACAGTCTATTTTATCGGATATGAGTGTAGCTACTCCAGCTTTCTTTTGATTTCCTTTTGCATGGAATATCTTTTTCCATTCCCTCACTTTCAATCTGCATGTGTCCCTAGGTCTGAAGTGGGACTCTTGTAGACAGCATATATATGGGTCTTGTTTTTGTATCCATTCAGCAAGCCTGTGTCTTTTGGTTGGAGCATTTAATCCATTCACATTTAAGGTAATTATTCATATGTATGTTCTTATGACCATGTTCTTAATTGTTTTGGGTCTGTTTTTGTAGGTCCTTTTCTTCTCTTGTGTTTCCCACTTAGAGAAGTTCCTTTAGCATTTGTTGTAGAGCTGGTTTGGTGGTGCTGAATTCTCTTAGCTTTTGCTTGTCTGTAAAGCGTTTGATTTCTCCATTGAATCTGAATGAGATCCCTGTCGGGTAGAGTAATCTTGGTTGTACGTTCTTCCCTTTCATCACTTTAAGTATATCATGCCACTCCTTTCTGGCTTGTAGAGTTTCTGCTGAGAAATCAGCTGTTGACCTTATGGGAGTTCCTTTTTATGTTATTTGTCGTTTTTCCTTTGCTACTTTCAATAATTTTTCTTTGTCTTTCATTTTTGCCAATTTGATTACTATGTGTCTTGGTGTGTTTCTCCTTGGATTTATCCTGTATGGGACTCCCTGTGCTTTCTGGACTTGGGTGGCTATTTTCTTTCCTATGTTAGGGAAGTTTTCAACTATAATCTCTTCAAATATTTTCTCTGGTCCTTTCTCTCTCTTCTCCTTCTGGGACCCCTATAATGTAAATGTTGTTGCGTTTAATGTTTTCCCAGAGGTCTCTTAGGCTGTCTTCATTTCTTTTCATTCTTTTTTATTTATTCTGTTCTGTGACAGTGAATTCCACTATTCTGTCTTCCAGGTCACTTATCTGTTCTTCTGCCTCAGTTATTCTGCCATTGATTCCTTCTAGTGTAGTTTTCATTTCAGTTACTGTATTCTTCATCTCTGTTTGTTTGTTCTTTAATTCTTCTAGGTCTTTGTTAAACATTTCTTGCATCTTCTCGATCTTTGCCTCCATTCTTTTTCCGAGGTTCTGGAACATCTTCATTATCATTATTCTGAATTCTTTTTCTGGAAGGTTGCCTATCTCCACTTCATTTAGTTGTTTTTCTGGGGTTTTATCTTGTTCCTTCATCTGGTACATAGCCGTCTGCCTTTAAATCTTGTCTATCTTTCTGTGACTGTGGTTTTTGGTCCACAGGTGCAGGATTGTAGTTCTTCTTGCTTCTGCTGTCTAGCAATTTCTGATACAGAAAAACTGTAACATATTCACTGGAGCTCAGAAAATGAAAATGAGATTGTATTAGAGAAGGAGGATCATAAAAGCCAAAGTTGGACACATGGACCACATGTGCAAAGGTCTCAGAGACTGTCTAGACGTGAAAACTCACCTTCCTCATCTAGTCTGTGGCTAATTTTCAGTGAAATTTCAACTCATAGACAAAATATTGAAAATGTGTTCTCAATTATTTGAAACACATATAATAATTCTAATCAAGGATTTGTAGAAAAATATTGTAAAATATAGTATCACTGGTAATACATGATTTATTTAAAACCAAACTAAATGCTCCGACCATTTTATTGTTTTTGCCTTTTCACCATATTTAATTAAAGCATTAGACAGTCATTTGGTAACCAAATTAGTTTCATAATATTTTAATTTTAATGAAATTATAATTATGCCTTGCTGTACTTTGACAGTAAAATTGAATAGAAGATGCCTTCCAATCCATTATGGTATTCTTAGCTTATTGTACTTCTTGTGTTGACTTTATCATATCAGGTATAACTGAAGTGCTTGAGGAAATCACCCTGATTAGTCCCTATAGTCATGTCAGTCTCCATGACCCATTGCCTTGTATAGTGGGAATCAGAACTAATCTTTCAGCCAATTATCTCTTATTGCCCTCCTAGAACATTATATTGCACAATTTTACTACGAGGAGGAGCTTGAGCAATTCTAAAAGTTCCCATTTAACATCACAGTTAAAACCAGGTGAAGGAGAGATTTGGTGGACATCATAGAAGAATGTTAAGTCAGAGTCTTCTGTTTACACATAATGTACATTGACATCATGCCTTTGTACTGTGGGGATGAAATGACAGAATACCCATCCCAGTATCATTTTCTAACTCATGATGTACCATTATCGTAACCTCCAAGAATCTCCATATCTTTCAATTTATGCCTTTGGGCCTTTTAAAATGCGCTCTCTAATCTGCACAAGAATCATGGTACACTGCGGCCCATGTCTTAATAGAATATCCTGTGTGTTCCATGGTCACCTGGCCCTGGCTCCAAGCCACCTGTATAGTCTTCACTTATAACATCTATTCAGGTATCCAGGAAAATACAAAAAGTTTCTCATTAACAGAAATATAAAGAAATATATTACTTTCTCTTAGGTTGTTCTATTTTCTCTCTTTATAAGTTTTCAGTGGGGATACTAAGAACAGCAAGGAAATAGTAATTTTTCCTTACTTTTATTTATTTTTTTAATGCTTTTCATTCTCTGTCTCTTCCCTTGGCCAATTCTCCCTGGTCTAAGTTTAAATCTTGAAAATCCCCCCATAAACTTATTTGGGACTTTCACCACTTGATCCCAAGGATTACTAGAAAGCCATCCTGAAGTCCAGTTCTCATCAAGTTTTCCACTCTCTCTTTTCTGTCAAGGAAGTGAAACATGAGTCTGAAAAACAATCTTACTACTGCTACAAAGTTGTAAGATAAGGGTTGATCTCTCAAAACTAGATCTTATCTAACACTAAACTATACTAATGATTCAAAGGATAAAGGCAAAACCAGATAAAATATGCCTGAAATCCAAAACTTCTGGAACCAAAAACCAGGAGAAATAGCTGCTGAAGTTTTTCTTTTTCCTACATCAAGTTGTGAGGTTTGAGCAATAATTAAAAAAACACTGTTTAAAATGCAACTTTTTTTTGATTTGGGGATCCTCCTTTTTTTATAACTATAAACTTAGAAAAACCAGGTCTCAAATTTTATGCACATTAATAATAAGCAATTTAGGCAGATAATGTACTGTTAAAAATATTCTATAAGGAGAAACTTCTGTATATATTTCTGCTAGTAAATATCGTTGTTCTAGATTTTCTATTGTCAATTTAACCTGGAAACTATGATTTTCAAAATTCATTCATCAATGCTTTTCTAATCTCTACTTTAAAAAAAGTTATTTTATTTGTTTCATTTTTTAAATGAAACATAATAAAGCATAAATTATATAACAAAAAGCTATCCTAAATGCTTTCACTATTGAGAAATTGAGGGGAGTGATAAAGTCATGTGGTAATAGAAATCTTGGGAAAAGGCACTCTGAGAAGCAATTATATATTTGGAACATAAGATACATAGATGGATAGATAGATAGATAAACAGATAGATAA
The DNA here is from genome assembly GCF_964374135.1 of Grampus griseus. Classification (NCBI taxonomy): domain Eukaryota; kingdom Metazoa; phylum Chordata; class Mammalia; order Artiodactyla; family Delphinidae; genus Grampus; species Grampus griseus. Next base: position 12,686,306 of record NC_139017.1, on the reverse strand, counting down.
CTTATGCTTGGTAGAAGCCAAACTGTGATTCCAGTATTTCTACTTTTTTAATTTATGAAAGAGATTAGTTTTTATTTACCCCATAATGATGTCATAAGCATAATGAGATATAGAATTTTTACTCTAATTGAAGAAAAAATTCTGATTCATAAATATTTTTCTTAATATAGAATGTAATTGCTTCAATTAAACTTCCTTGAATTAAATTTTAAAATGAACAGTATATATAAAAACAGAGTATAAAATTGAAGTGGAAATAAATGTATAACTGGTATAAAGAATCTGTAATCCCAATCATGCTTGTCTTTGAAAGCCTTCAGGCTTTCATAATTATGCCTCTTAATTAGTAGAAAAAGATTTGTGTTTTTGGTCAAGTTATTAAACAGGTATATTATAAGAGTGAAACTTGTTTAATAATAAAATAATAGTAAAATATATCTGGGCATTGTTCTGAATGTTTATGGTCTCCTAATAAATGAGTTAATAGAGAATCTTTGAATAAATATCTTGGCCTGAGATTTAATTAAGTAACACCTGAACCATAGCTGAACTACAGTGTAGTGCACAGTGTGAAATAGAATTTTCAGTGTAAAGGTTAATGAGTTAATTAGCCACATTTAAATGTTTAATTCAAATAAATGCTCAACCAGTTAACTGTAAAGTTCAGTTTTGTCCCTTTGTTTATTTCCTCTAAGATTCTTTCCCCCTCTGAAGTTTGCTAAATGGAATAGCACACAATACTGAGGAGAAGAAACACAAGAATTTGATTATTTTATTATGAATGCATATATTACAATGAAACACATGATCAAATCTGGTAAATATTAATGATCAGGTAATGATAAAGCAGTCAAGTTCAACTCAGCTTTTATAGTCATTGTTATATTACTTATAGTATATTTGAATTACCTTTCTTTGGTAGCTTGCAAATCATCTGAAAACCAAAGAATTCAAAGATTTTTAACAAATCCATTTTCCAGTTAGTGTCTTGTACCTCAGAAGAGTATTTCCACCCCAATCTTTTAAATAAAGTATCACACCCACCCTCACAAAGAAAAATGAAGGAAACAAAGCATGAATACACACCAGGTGCATCTTTCTCCTTTGTTATCTATTTATTCTTTACTTTTGAAATATGAACAGTTTTATTTCTAGCCTAAGGATGTGGGGAAACATCTTGAAGAGATCATATATGTACTGATTGTTTAGGGCAATTTTAGAAATAATAATGTACCATATACATTCTTTGCCAACAATGAGGAAATTATATGTGGAATTTTTTCCATTATAATATTTTTAATGCACTAGTCTTTTTTTTTCGTGGTACGTGGGCCTTTCACTCCTGTGGCCTCTCCCGTTGTGGAGCATAGGCTCCAGACGCGCAGGCTCAGGGGCCATGGCTCACGGGCCCAGCTGCTCCGCGGCATGTGGGATCTTCCTGGACCGGGGCACGAACCCGTGTCTCCTGCATTGGCAGGCAGACTCTCAACCGCTGCGCCACGAGGGAAGCCCTAGTCTTTTTATTTAAGTAATAATAAAGTAATATCCTAAATCTTGCTCATAAATGGAGCCTAATATCAATTTTACTAAAATGTACATAATATTTTTAACTGGTTACACAGCTCAACATACCTCTATCTTTATGGCTGCTGTTTATTTTAGTATCTTGGTTCATCTCTGTCATTTGAATTTTTGATTTCTAAACCACATATTTCCTTTCATAACTGCCAAACCCACAATTTTTCCTTTGGAATGGATCCACATTAATTAGCTCTGTCTGCTTTTACCCACTGTATTTCTTTTATCTACAAACGCTTCTTACATTTCCGGCTTAAATGCAATTTGCTCATCAGCATTAAACACACCATCCATGATGTTACACTCAAAAAACAAAATTGCAGGATTATTCAGAGAAAACAAGCACTTGACTCCTTTTCAAAACTGTCCTCAATTATTTCTCAATTCAAAAGAGAAAATTGAAGTCACACTTCTGTTACTATAACATGGAAGCAGAATTTCGGAAAAGCCACAAGAGTTGAGTCAGTCACAATTACTTCTAAAATATGATATGAATAAACTTTAAATAAAAAGGCGCAGCACTTGAAGTACATGCTTCAATTAAGAATTGAGGGTTAAATTCACTCCATGGTATAAAAGAGACTGAATTTAGAAACTTAAGTATAGCCAAAGGCAAGGCATAAGCTAATTTATACTTAGTAATTTAAAGCATATTTTAAATTTCAGAGTTATCAATTACTGTATAGGTGCGATGATCAGAGAATTATAACCATTCTAGAATTTTCATATAACCACCAATATGAATTACAGGAGTTAAGAGTTTCAAAGTTTCTCATAGGGAAGGTATGCTAGTTGATGTTCCATTTATAATTAATCTTCCTTTTGCAATTTCAAATATATACACTAATCACTGAATAAATATGAATTTAAGAGTTTTTCTCCCTCTTAATGACTCTTACAATATGCCTTACTAACTCTATTCCATGGCATAATATGTAAACAAAAAACTCATGTCTACTCCCTTTTTAAATTTGCAGCTATCTTTTGAACTCTATAATGATTTTGCTACTGCTAATTGTGGAAGTGCTTATCGTCCTATGAATTACAAATCTTTCTCTCTCCTGCCCACTTAAGAGAATTCTGATTTCGCCCTCTCAGTTTGTTCCATGTCTATCCCTCTTGGGTGAGTTATGCTTTACCAGGCAGTTTTCTTAGGTGCTGGTGATGCGCTATCTGTGGGAAAAGGAAGGGGGAATAGACATGGGGTATGACTCTAGGACCCAGAGGAGAGACTTTATAGAAAGCTTGGAGGAAGAGGACTTGTGGCAGGTCTGGGCAGCTCTGCTTCATGCAGCCATTCAAGACTGAATCAGGTTTCTCTTGGCTCCACAATTCTTTCAGGGTATAGATTTTGTCCATCTTGTCAAAAGGGTTTCACCACCATTGTGTCTGGTTCCAGACGCAGGGCTGAGGGGAAAAAGGCAGTGAAAAGTGTGTAACTTCATTGTGAAGATATCACACAGAAGTTGCACATATCACTTCTGTTCATATTTTATTGGACAGTCCTTAGGTACATGGTTACACCAGCTTCAAATTTTGCTGGTTGGCCATGCATGCCACTAAAATTTGAGGTGGTACTTTCCATTACCAAAATAAAAATAGAGAGAATCGATATTTGAAGATAATTAACATAATCTGCTAAAAAAAATTCATTGCCCCTGAGATTTTCTTTCATCAAGAGAGAACAGCTTGAACAGAAGCATCTCATTGACCTTAGCTAACAGAGAACTAAATAAGTAGCATCGGCCCCTTATAATGTTATTGTCCAACAAGAGTATTCACAGGTACACTTACTACAGGGAAATCAATGTATGACATGTAACTTAACTTTTGAAGTTTGAGTCTTAATAGTTAACAAGTACGTTTCTTTTAAAAAAAAATAATTTTATTTTATTTTTATATATTTTTGGCTGCGTTGGGTCTTTGTTGCTGCGCGCGGGCTTTCTCTAGATGCGGTGAGCGGGGGCTACTCTTCGTTGAGGTGGGCAAACTTCTCATTGTGGTGGCTTATCTTGTTGAGGAACACAGGCTCTGGGCACACAGGCTTCAGTAGTTGTGGCTCATGGGCTCGAGCACAGGCTCAGTAGTTGTGGCGCACGGTGTCAGTTGCACCGCGGCATCTGGGATCTTCCCAGACCAGTGCTCGAACCTGTGTCCCTTACATTGGCAGGCGGATTCCTAACCACTGCACCACCAGGGAGGCCCACAAGTACGTTTCTTAAGTAGTGATTCCACTGACAAATATATTTCATGTTCTGATTTGTCCCAGTGAAAAAAGATAGCTTGAATGGAGAATTATTTATTTCATCATTAAGATTTGGTATAATTTAAAAAATAACCCCAGAAAATAAGGGACCACATTTGTATAAAAATGATTTGTTCTCTAATGATTATTTTACATTAGTAATATGCACATCAGTTATGAGAGTAGCATGAATAAATGAAACTAAATTAGTCATTATTAAAAATATACCCTTAAAATGCATACTTTGTCTCTCTGTTTATTCTGTTAATTCTGAAGAATATTTCCAGATTTCAGGTAAACACACTAAGTAATATTGTTTGCGTGTTAAACAGTTCTGAATTATGAACAGCCTCTTAAATGTAGAATATTCTGTTTACATGTAGGTTACTGGTCATAAAGCTGAGAAAATCAGCTCATGTAAGTTACATTAATTATAATTTGCAAACATTATTCTTTGTGCCAAGTTTATAATTGAGACCATTTATTTTCCAGGATGTGCAAGAGCAGCTGTGGGCTGTAACTGGGAGGAGTCATCTTTGCACTTTTCACTGTTGCTAGGGAATTGCCTAATTTTTTCTTTGATATTCCCTCATATAAGGATTCCAATTACAAATATGATGTTTTCATTCCACCCTGTGTATTAATCCTAAAGTCACTGTTTTAAAAGTTTTAACCCATAGGCATGCTGTTTTCTTCCAATTAATTCATAGTAATAGAATGCATTTATTCTGATGAGGCAAGGGCTTAATATACTGATAAATATACAATCTGACTTTCCTGGTTTTAGAAGTAAAAGTAAATGTAGACGTCAATTTTGACAGATGATTGATGAAATTATCACTCTACAACAGTTCATTTTGTTAAGCTAAAAGGCACCTCAAGTTCTTTTTATATTTATGTATTATCCTTAAACCGTATTTTTTTTTTTTGCCATACACGGGCCTCTCACTGTTGTGGCCTCTCCTGTTGCGGAGCACAGGCTCTGGACGCACAGGCTCACAGGCCCAGCCGCTCTGCGGCATGTGGGATCTTCCCGGACCGGGGCACGAACCCGTGTCCCCTGCATCGGCAGGCCGACTCTCAACCACTGCGCCACCAGGGAAGCCCCTTAAACCGTATTTTTATAAGCATGACATATAGGTATAGGGGGATGAAAACGAGCACATTAATAAATTTGGGCTCTCCCCACCACCTTTAAATAAACGTCAACTTTGGTTTACAAGTAGTTTTGTGAAAATCTTTATTCATGTTTTCAATCACAAAGAGCATCAGTTTCATTTTCAGTTGTTCTATAATCTCATCTCCTATATAAAATCCCTATTGAATCACAGTTATAGGGTTTAAAAAATCTTCAAAAAAGCTCAACGAGTTTAGGCGTTATGATAAATGCTCTTTCTTCTCATGAGACTTTCCCATGTAACAGGTGTGGGCTATAAGCTAGACTCTAATTGGGCTTTGAGCAGAGACTGTTGGGGTCTTTGGGATATCTCTTTTGGGGAGCAGGTATGTGAGTACACTTTATCCACGTAAGAAAAATGGAGTAAATGCTCAGCGACTACAGTAGACTTTAGTGGAAGCAGTGTTACTCATTCAATGAACTGTCTTAATTTTGCTCACTGGCATAAACATATTTCCAATTCCTCTTGCTTTTATGCCGGGTCCAGAGCCTATCTCTAACCAAAATAAAGTGGGAGACAGTGAAATCGTTCCTTTCAAGCCTGAATTCCAAAATCTCCTGAATGATCTTCCATTTTTGCTATCTTCCTTTGCTTGTCATAAGTATGAATGAAAGGCTCAAGAAGAAATAATTCTGCACCTTCCAATATGGCAGCCACATGCTCTGTGTAGGTAGATCTACTGAGAAGTTGAAATGTGGCTAGGACACTAGAGGAACTTGGTTTTTAATTTAATTTGAACTTAAAGAGCTGTATGGCTCATAGCTACAGTATCAGACAGCACAGCTCTAGAAGCTGGTGGTGTAGAAATTTAGAGGAAGCCAGAATCCTAAAACATCACATGGAATGTTTCCCTTTGAACACTATAATCAGACCGTGTTGTTAGAAATAAATTTATAATTTAACACAATGAGATATTTTTATTCTGTCTTACGGTAGCCAGAGTTAATCAGCATGACTAAGTCCTATTTATATTTGTAATCTCAGCATTTAGACTAGTACTGTCACATGTTTTGGTGAATAAATGAATTAGCATTCGATATTCATATACTCTGTAGGTATTGAAAGAGCCTTTGCTCAAAAATATGTGGCCTATAAAGCAATTTTAACTGTTATCATATGTAAGTATGCTTGTATATGTGTGTATGTATATATAAATATATATCATTTCAAAAATATTCAGATAATAGTCATGTAAAAATTAGCATGCCGGGCTTCCCTGGTGGCGCAGTGGTTGAGAGTCAGCCTGCCGATGCAGGGGACACGGGTTCATGCCCCGGTCCGGGAAGATCCCACATGCCGCGGAGCGTCTAGGCCCGTGAGCCATGGCCGCTGAGCCTGTGCGTCCAGAGCCTGTGCTCTGCAACGGAAGAGGCCACAACAGTGAGAGACCCGTGTACCACAAAAAAATAAATAAATAAAATGAGCATGCCCTAATTTTCTTTTCCTTCTGAATATAGAGCTTTAGCAGTGAAGTTGAACTGTTAAGAGATTTTTATGACCCTTTGGTAAGGCAACTCAATTTAAAGAACTAAACTAAAATCATTGGTGGCCTTTCCCTTACCATATGAAATGTTCCTTCCTTGATTTTTGTCAATGACTCATATACCTGCCATGTGATGTTAGAAGAGTTAGTTGTTTTTCTTACTGAAATTCAAGGAGTAAAGGAGGAAGGCATGTAACAATTTTCTGAGATAACTGGAACCCATGAAGATGAGAGCCCATCTCTTGAATGAGTGTCTGTCAGTAGCACACTGGTCTCTTGCTATTAACAATGTGTTCAGTGACACAGTTAACCACAGAGAAGCAGGTCTTTTGGTTTTGATATTAGGTATCCCATGCATGTGATGGGCATGGGGACAGTGGAGAGAGTGATAGGTATCCCCAGGGAACTCTTTCACACTAACACTCTTACAGTACCTTCCCTCTGACAATAACCTCTTGGAGGCAGTGTGTTCCCATCATTTGATGATTACTTTTACTTGGTCATTACAACTCAAGGTGCATTCACTGTGTAATGATCAAGAAGTCAAGGGGGGGCTTCCCTGGTGGCACAGTGGTTGAGAGTCTGCCTGCCGATGTAGGGAACACGGGTTCGTGACCCGGTCCGGGAGGATCCCACATGCTGCGGAGCGGCTGGGCCCGTGAGCCATGGCCGCTGAGCCTGCGCGTCCAGAGCCTGTGCTCCACAATGGAAGAGGCCACAACAGTGAGAGGCCCGCATACCGCAAAAAAAAAAAAAAAAAAAAAAAGTCAAGGGGGTTTTCTAGGAAAAAATATGCAATGCATATATAGAAAGAGGTGTAGAAATATATAGAAAGTCTTCTGCTGATCATTGCTTACTATGATTTTTCCAGAGAAATTCTAGCCCTATTTTCTTTGGGCTTTTCTTGGGACATAGCCTGATAATTTACAAAGCAAAAATATAATAGGTGGCCAATTCATTCCTATTAGTGGAATTTGTCTTCTAGTAAATAGGTCAATGCCACAGAGGAGTAGAATAGGGTGCATAACCAAACATGATGCCCAGTAAAGACAGGTAGTATTTATAGGAACCAGATGATACGCAGATAACTTGTAGGTAGGAAGAGGGGGCACATTTCACTGTAACAGGAGGAAAAGGAGAGATGGGTGCCAAAGCAAGTAGCTGGGTAGTATTGGTACGGGTTTATGAGATACCCCCGTAATCTGATTTCCTTCTGTGAACTGCTCAGCTAGAAGGGGCAAAACACGCAGAACAAAATAATACACAGTAAATATTGGCCCTAAAATGGCACTAAAGCATTTTAGGGAACTGAAAATATGTACTCAAGTAGCAATACTAATATTTAGTGTGTCATAAGAACCCTGAAACAGTCATTCAGGGCTCCTGGAAACAGATTTTACTCACTACACCCTCCCCTCCCAAGGAGACGACAGTCTTCTCTTGGGTGCTCATGTTCAGGAAATGTGCCAGGTTGAAGCGCAATTAGTGTCCTGTCAATGTATTGCCAGATCAAATTGCGTATTTCTATACTTTGAATGAATAAAAGCTGAAGAATTTGTCTCCTGTATGCCAGACTGTATTATGGTCAAGACTTTTCCTTAGAAAATAAGTAAGGCTTAAGCCTGTTATCACGGAGTTTATTGAAACGAATAAGCCATAGCTTCAGGCAAACGTCTATACAAATCAGTTTGATAAACCTAATTACCACTTTTTATAACACCTTTGGGCCACTTTGAAATAGAGTCCAAGCACTATACAGTGAATGGCTGACTTTCCCCGAAAGGCACTGAGACATTGATTTAATTGAACTTTTTCCAAACAAAGGGCAGTTTCAATTTTTCTCAGTCTCCCCAAATATAGGGAAAAGCAGAATTCAGGCATGTCCTGACAGTCCTTCATTTCAGCTCGCAAAACCTCAGATTCCTTATTTTAGCATCTTCAATATCATTAGCTAGAAGACTTAGTAGCTTTATATCACACTTTCTTTTTACCTTAACCTTATTAAATGGCAAGGTGTTAGTACATAAAGTGCCTGATTTGTGAGACTATTTCCACTGCTGTCACACAAATGCACTGCTGCACGAACTACTGTCTGGTTTGTTCTGCCAGCTGTCCCAATGCCTCACATGCCATCACTTACTTACTGCCTACCCTTCTTCATTAGCTACATTAACTTCAGATTACTTTCGGCAAAACTAAACTGTATTTATACCACTCTTTATAGTTTTGTGTGTAATTTTGGCATCCCAAAGCTTCTGAGAGCCCTTTTTGTAGCCTGTCACAGTATCACTCGTTTCCAAATGTGTATCCTGCTGTCATTCAATATTAATTTAATCTTCAACCAAACCTAACCATTCATAAATTTTTACTCAGAATGTAATTGTTGATATATATTTCAATTTTGAAAGTAAACTTTATAATACCCATTTAGAAATCAAATCATAATATATAGCTCAGTAAACTTTCATAATCTGAGTATATTTGTTTCATCAGCCCCCAGATCAAGAAACAGAACTTTAGGAGCATTCCAGAAGCCCCCTTTATGACCCTTTTGTTCACGAAGCTGCCCCTCCCAAGGGGAACCAGGATCCAGACTGCTAAAAGCATGTCTTGAATTTTATACTGAAATAATATTGTGTACACTTTATAAAAAATCTGTTCCCTTTCCCTAAATATTGTGTTTGTCAGATTCAAGTTGAATGCAAGTTGTTGCTTACACCTAGACTTTCTTTACTCTATTGATATCAGGGCTTCATTCTCAGCTCTTTATTACTGCTTAAAATACACAATGTTTAAAATGCTATTTCCCAACTCCAAGTCTGTTTTCTGCCAGGCTCACTATTGGAATTTCTGAACATTTCTCAAGCAAGTCCTACTTCAAAGGCTTCTTCCATGATACAGTCTTTGTCACTTTTCTTTTTTCACCTCTGTTCCCAGCCAAAGGGTGGTCCTTGATATTCTAAATAAGCATAAAATATTTATGGTACTTCTAATATTGTACTCGGTATATTCTGCTCAGCTGCTTCTTTTTGTTGTATCATGTATTGTACTTTAGACACTGTTCTAGATACTGGAAGATAGAATGCTGAAACAAGACAGTCCTCTTGCCTTACATTGCAGTTGATGGTTGTACAGTGATTTGTACTGCATCCTTTTCCACTTACTGGAGTCTAGGCGCAGGATTAAAATAATGGCATCATTAAAAGCAAGACATACATTACACTACACCAAGGAATATGGACAAATTATTATATTAGTGCTCTCCCACAAATTGTTTAATTCCATATAAATGAATTCCAGTATAGTCAGGGTTTCCTTATGGGATTTCTCCTAGCTATTCTTTCCCATCATTGGACCAAATACAGCCCAAATGGCCTCTGTAAATATTTTGATAATTCTATCCAGACAGGATGTACTTCCCTTCCCCCTCACACACCAAATTTGGTTCAGATGCCATGACTGATGGTGTTATATACAAATCAAAAAATATATTAAGGTATTTATCATTCACATCATGAGACTTCTTGGAGGGAGCAAGGCTAGTTCCCAAGCATGTCAGAAAATGGCTTGAGAAAGGAGGGAAAAGAGAGTGGCTTTGGAGTTTCATGGTGCATAGGAGGTAGGGCTGGAGTGATGATTCCTGCACACATGCTGGGGACTGTGTGGTTTGAACTTCCTGCCAGTACTAAAGTAGGGAGCACTTGGCTTTTCTTCACCATTTGCCCTAAGGTGGACACAGAAGGGAAAAGAAATAGAAGTGTTGGGGCTTGAAAGCTGTGAACAGTCAAATATAAAAAATGGAGTCAGATTCTATTTCAGTAAACTTCTTGATGTTACCATAAGGTCTCAAGAATTCATTATCGTTCTTTTCAGTATCCACAGCAGAATAACGATCATACTGTTTACTGGAAGTAGTGCTTGGCTCACTGTTTCTGATAACTTAATCCTTTTAGCAAGGTCAGGAATGTCAGGAAGATTGTTATAGATAATAGGGATTATTAATCCAGAGAAACAGGTAAAAGGGTTGAGAGAAAGCTGTTGGTTTGTCAGTTCAAGGACATTTGACTTTTAGGAACCATAACTCAGAGACTGTGTGAGTGTGTGTGTGGGTGAACGAGAGAGAGAGAGAGAGAGAGAGAGAGAGAGAGAGAGAGAGGGAGAAATGAAAAAGAAACCTTTACTTTTGTAATGAAGTCTTAGTAGAGAATCCAAGTAATTCAGAATATAGTTGTTTGTAGAAATGGTGGAGAGTTAATAAATTCAAGCTTTTTATTTCCATGAGTTAATACAAATGGGACCTTTGCTTTTGGCTAAAGGTGGAGGAATGAAGTTTTTTGGCTGTTGTCGTGGTTTGTTTATTTGATTTTTTTCCCTACATGCACCGGATTCTGATGAGAAGAGATGGAGAAATAAATGATGGTAAAAGTTCTATGGTACCTCCTTCCCATTCCTGAACTCGGTGATAGTTTTTGTTGTCATTGTTATTTTTAGTTTTTTTGGGTTTTGTTTTTTTATTTTTTGGTGATCATTTTGAATCAGTGGTGTCAAGCAAATGTTTAACAATCACTCCCTCCTTAAAAAAAGCATAACTTGAACCTAATTTGTATCATATGCTTATTTCCATGGTGTAAATATTATTACCATGGTCTATTTCAAGCAATCAACGAGATCACACCACTCTTTCAAATCTTTAGGGATTAATATCATGCGATGAAGTAGCTAACAAGTATTTTCTGAGATTCTGAGTTTTTCTTCATGGCCTGTGTGCCAAAGGCTAACTCAGAGCTGTGAGACGGCTAGCGCTCTGGTTCTGCAGGCCTCGGGAAACGCACTGCAGACAACAGCTGTGCCCCGCTGAACAGAGCTACACAGAAAGCCATCAGGACAGTGGAGCAGAAAAACACTATCTGGCTTCCTCCTGAGCAGCAGACAGAACTCTGCTGATTCCCAGAAGTACCTGCAATAGGAGGCAAACATTGTGAGGGCTGTGAGAGCAGGTTGAGGCTGAGACAATATATTTATAATGTCTTTTAAATCCACAGATTGGTGAGGAGATGTTTTAACAGGAAAAGCTACTGGCATTACCACTGATTAAACACAGTTGGAAAACAACTACAAAAATGTAGATAAAAATTAAACTTTAGATTGAGAATATAAGTATGATCCTAATTACAACAAATAATTCATGTTCTTCAGTCATGACTGATACAATGCACAGTAAGGATTATTAATTCTGTGAAGGTGAAGGCTTAATCTGATATTTGATTTAAACTTGATGACATACTTTTAATTTTCATGATTCATTCTGTATGTAATGTGCCCGTTTGTTCATGTAATAACATTTGTTCATTATTTAAATAATAAAAGACAGGCAAACAGTATCAGTTGCAGTGATATTTATCCTTTTTGTTCCATGAACTATGTCACTTCAGCTCTAGAGCAATGGAAAAATCAACAAGCAGTGACTAAATAATTAATAGGTATATTTTGTTTTCCATGAGCAGATGTCTGTTGGGAGGCCTTCCATATCCAGTATATGCACCCCACATGAGCTCTGTTCATCATTCTTTGTTTAATACTTTAATCTTCAAGGTTGGAATGTGGCTGTTATACCTTTTGGTGCTGAAATAAAGAACTAAAGCAAGCAAAACTTATGCCTTTTCTTCTTTTCCTTTCTCTTCTATTTTCATGTTTTCCTCCCTTCTTTCTACATTCCTTCTTTCCTTACTCTTTTTTTCTTTCCTTGTTCTTTCCTTTCCCTTTCTCCTCTTCCCACATCCCTCCCTCCCTCCCTCCCACCTTCCCTCCCTTCCTTCCTGCCATCCTTTCTTCCTTCCTTTCTCTGGGAAGGGAAAACGATCCCCAAAACTGTGAACACAAGCACTGCTAGGTTCAAAGAGAGACTAGATGTTGAGTCTTTGCTTTCTAGCCTCTATAGTAGAATAAAGCAAGGGAGAAGGAGTTTGAAGTAGGGCTTGAAGAAGTCAATTTGCGGTATCTATCATGTGGATCTTATATTAGTATGCCCCAGGACCTAAGTCCTATGTTGAGAGCACACAGACAAGGAAAAAGGAAGAAAAATACTGAAGCTGCAGAACTGATCTAGTGAGGACATTGTTGTCATCACTGCCAAACATTAAATGCTGCACGTTACTGTGATTACGCTTTGAGAGTTAGCTTGGAAAGTGGCGATCAGTGCTGTTACTGACGCCCAAGCATCGTTGTCTTAATCCAAGACATGAATTCCATGGTGAAATAATTGGTAGGCAGGAAAAATACCAGGTAGCCATACAAGCATGGTAAATGCCCACCACCAATCCCTTTAGGACTCTCCTGCATGTACCTGCTCTACAGCAAATGTGTAAGTTCTTCTTAATGTTTTCTTTGTTGATCATGAAAATCCAGAGCTCAGTGTTGGAACCTCAGAGCAGGTGTATAAAGAGCATGCTCTAAAATATGTTTTTTCTTAAACATTTAGTGGGGTTGGAGTAAACAGTCTGAGGCAACTCGGGTGAAAATACCCTTTGTCCTCCTAGCCGCTAACACCTTGAAGTTCTAGGCAGACTTCTTATTCTCTTCTCTCAAAAGATTTCTCAGATCAATTTAACTCTTTCCTGTCTGTCTAGGCAGACTTCTTATTCTCTTCTCTCAAAAGATTTCTCAGATCAGTTTAACTCTTTCCTGTCATTTTCCAGTTAAAGGTGCCAGTTTAACTCTTGGCACCTTAGTCCCTCTATCCTTTACACATGAAACTCTTCTATGTGCTCTCCTGATGCACTCACCCTCCTGTAGCCCCAATATCTAAGTGATATTCCTAAGAAAACTGACCCGCATGGCTTAATTTTTTACTCTTCACAAGACAAAGAAGTGAAGAGGCGACAAAGATGAAGCACTGCAGTGCTATAGCAAGGGGTCGAGGAGAGGGAGACCATGTATCTGTTCAGCAATCATCAGTGTGTGTACCTGGGATAAGAATTAATTTCAGGGTAAAAAATGGCATTGCGATTTAAACATATTCTATTCTTCAATGTTTCATGCATACAAGACAATATGCATAATATACATGTAATTCTGTAGCATAATTAGAACATTTGTACCCGTGAGTTACCACTCAAACTAAGACTTGGAATATTAGTGATGACTTTACATTAAACCATGAGCTCCTCCATTTTCCATGTTCCTTCCTTCTGTCATATGAGATTGCTTATCAGAAATTATTTTTCTATTACAGTTTAATCAAAAATGCATTTATTCCTAAACAATGCATGTTTCATTGTGCTTGCTCTTCATCCTTTAACAAAGGGTATCTTACTCTCTGTAGTCACCTGTAACTGACCTTTTTCATACAATACTGCATTTTTAAGCTTAGTAATATTGTTTTAGGTAACTATTGTATAGTGTCCTCCCTGAGGTATAATAATCCATGGTATGAACATCTATTCCATTAATACAGTTATCCATTCTCTGGCTAATAATCATTTGTTTCCAGCTATTTGCTATTATAAGCAACACTGCTTATATACATTCTCGTAAATGCCTCTTGCACTTGGACAACAATTTCTGCAAAATGTATTCATCAGTACGGAATATCTGGTGCTTAGAGTTTATATGTTTCACCTTTATAATACAAAAATGTTTTCCAAATTGTTTTTATCAATCATACACTCACACCAAACGTACCTAATTTCCATTACTTCTTATCTATGACAACATTTGGTAGTAAGAAGTTTCTCAATTTTTACAAATCTAGGGAGGAAAAAAACTTACATCTCAGTATTTTCAAGATTTGCATTTCCCCCAATACTGATAAGATTCAACATATCGCCATTTATGTGTTCTACCCTGCACAGTCACAATTTCTATCTTCAGGCCACATTTTCCTGAGATATATGATTTTTCTCTTAATGGCATGCTTACATATTTTGGATATTATTCTTTCACAGCCATGCTTTTCAAATATCTTCTCAGAAACACTGGTTTGTCTTTATACTATCAATTGAAATCTCCAGTTTCAAAACAATCAAAATTATTAAGTTCTACCTTCTTGATTTACTCATATTGCGTGCTTTTGCAGAAGTCCTTTTATTTATAAAATTGAGATCATAAAAATGTTGTATAATTTCTTCACCAGACTTTAGTTTTAAACTTTTAGTTTATCTAGAATTGAATTTTGTGTATAGTGTAAAATAAGGACCCAATTTCACTGTCATCCCCTTGTGGATATTGAAGCTATTGTCCACAACAATTATTTTAAAGATTTGCGATATTACCATTGTTGTATAGCGTGTTCACTATATGCGTTCATCTCTTTCTGGAGTTTTTATAACGATCCATATTTTAGCTGGTAAATCTATGAGGCAACAAAGTAACGTTAAATACAATAATTTTGTAATGAATATTAATATCTGATAAGGTTAGCCATCCCAATATATTCTTTTACAAACTATTTTTAGATACTGACTTCTTCATTTAAATTTTATAATTATTTTCTAGAAGAATCTTTCAAAGGTATTGTTTCAATTTGTGCTGGATATAAACAATGATTTGGGTGAAACTAATATATTTACAATATCGTTATTCCTGGCAAAACATTCAGCTACCTTTTGTTGATTGTATCATGGAAGGCAGAGTGCATACCCACCACACGGTAATGTTGGTGAGAATGTTAGGGTAAATTAAGAAATTTGATATGTTTTTGTTAATTCTTTCCACTTTAAACAAATCCTGCAAGAGAAATGTAAACACACTAGAGATTGTGATGGATGGAGAAAAAGCTCTGCTTAAGCTGCTTCTGGCCTACAGTCTACAATGATGGAGAATTTTGAGATTTGGAGCTTTGAGCTCCGTATCTGTTAGAAGCAGTGACCTTAAAGTGTATGTCTTTGAAAGAATAAATATTTGGCCCAAACCTTTTCTAGACACATCTTCTGCTAGGAGTTTTCTGCCCTGTGATGGGAGCCAGCATAGGAAGGAGCATAAGGCCCCACCGGAACTGCTTGTTTCATGTAAGCTCAATCAAGCTGACAGAGTGGGATGACAAAAGAACAGTCTGCTGAACATAAGACAGAGCCCTCGGGCTTAACAGCTATATATAGACAAGATCTGTAGTTGTTTGTACATAGAACTGACCAGAAACAAATAGACTATATTTTTCGATTTGTAGGAATTGTATTGCCAAGAATTGTATTGTCAAAACAAGAAAAGAAATTACAGACCTGGAAAACTTAAAATTGTTCAACTCTTAGAGCACAAGCAGAAGTAAGCCAAACAAGTTGTGCATCACCCAGCTGACAGCTGATCTGAAGATGCACATCTTTCAACAACTCTAGAAAATTCTTAGGTATGATCTTTGAAATATTGCTTCTCTTCCATAGTTTTTATTTCCTCTTTTAGGGACTGTGATTAGCCAATTTTACATCTTGTCATTCTATCTTTTGTGTCTTGTAATATCTACTGGCTCTTTATGTATTTAAATTTCTCTGTGCTTCATTTTAGTCACATCAAACTTAACTTCTAGTCACAAATATTTTCAGTGTGCCTAACTGCTCTAAATTTCTGTTTTTAGGACTTTTAAAATTCTCTTTTTTTTTCTTTTCTGTGTGTCTGTATAAAATATGTCTGACTTGAACAGCATGGGTTTAAAACGGGAGGGGAGGCGGGGGTCCGCTTAGAGGCAGATTTCCTTTTTTCAGTAAGTACTACAGTACCGTACTGTCCATGGTTGGTTGAACTCCCAGATGGGAACCTCAGGTACAGAAAGCCTACAATGGGACTTGAGCGTCTGTGGATTTTGGTATCCACTGTGGGTTCTGGAAACAATCCCCCAGGATACCAAGGGACTACATACTATCTATATAGTTTCCATATCACACAGGCCATTTTATAATCCTTTGTTCCTTTCTCATTTGTGTGAGCCCTTTTATTTTATATGTATTTCCTACATACTAATTTTATATTTCATAGCTAATAATTGCAGTATCTTAAATATTTGTAGGACTCAATCTGAGGTTTTGAAATGGTTATTTCATTCAGGACTTTTCTGGATTTTGCTTTTGCTTACTGCCTTAGTGTTCCTGCTTATATTTGGGTGCCCTGCTTGTCATTCTTTTTTTTTTTTTTTTTTTAACTAAGTTTACTTTTATTTTTATTTTGCAAGTCAGCTAAAAAAAGTTCATGATATGTTAAGTTCTGCCTGTTGCAATTTATATATTGGTCTGGCCAAAAAGTTCGTTTGGTTTTAAGTAAAAATAAACGACACATTTTTCATTTTCACCAAGAACTTTATTGAACAAAGTATTCATAACCCAAACGAACTTTTTGGCCAACCCAATAGTAGGTACTTGTGCTTTAGTAAGGTGACTCTTTATAGTACCTGCTTTACCTAAGTCCACCAACGGTATATTGTTTTCTGCCTAATCATATTATAAACCACATAAATGCATTTCATCTAATTTCATATAATTAACTTTAAAAATCGGTTAGCATACATTTAAGAAACATCTACATGCCATGAACTCTGCTTTATGCCAATTATACAAAGTTGATTTAAAAAACTGTCCCAGTACTTCTAATATTTAAGGTTCACATGGGGTGGCAAATGTGAAATCAATCAATTAGTAAACTACAATGTGAAATAACAAGATAAAATACAATACAGTAATAAAATGGTGATGACTATAATATTTTCTGTTGCTTGGAACCAGAAATTCTGGTTAATATGTGAGGTTTAAACAAGGAAGTATGAGAAAAAGAGGACTTATATCTGCCTATAGGAGTGAAGGAAGACTTCCCAGGAATAGTACAGATTGAAGAAAAATGAGTACTGAGAAAATGAATATAGTTTAAAGTCATTCAGGGTGAAGTGAACATATAGGTTTCATAAGAGAGAGAAGTCATACATTGAATATAGGTTTCATAAGAGAGAGAAGTCATACACTGAAACATTTCTATTTTATTATGTCATCACTAGGGAATTGGTAAAGAACTTGGATTGCCAGTACTTGCCAATAGTGCTATAGAATAATGGGAAACAAACTGAGAGTTGATAGGGTCAATGAAGAGTGATCGAGGTAACCTCAAAAGCAGATGATGAAACTTGTAAGTAGTGAAATCAGGATGGAGATGGGGAAATAGATTATTAACAGTTGATTAAAAACTGAAAAAGGATGGCATTTAGGATGGTTTCTAGTTCATTGTCTGGGCAAGTGAGTAAAGCTGTCATTCTTCAAAATTAGAGATACAGGAGAAAAAGGAGCAGATTCTTGAAGGTGTTTAGTTTTGGATTGAGTTGAAGTTGACCCTGAACATTTAGGAAATGATGTTTAGTGTTTAAGTAAGTATAGAGAAATGCAATTAACATTGAGTGAGATGAAATGAGCTGGGAATTATTGATTTTTAAGTTTTTGCATGGACTTTCTTTGGAAAGCTGTATAAAATACAAAGCAGGAATGAGACAGAGTCTTGGGCAAGCCAGTACTTACAGGACAAACATAAAATGTGCCTACAGAGGAAAACTACAATGATATGATTATTTTCCTTCCTACCCTTAGTGTACTCATAATATTTTGTATTTTTATAATCCTAAAATGACTACATTAATTTTAGATAAATATTTGTAGCAAAAATATCTCTCTTTCCTCAAGTTGCCAAATTGTTTATTTACTTCTATAGAATTGCTGTATAGAATAGAATTGCTATAGAATTTTATCATGCTGTTTTAAGAAACTGTTTCATAGTGCTGAAAAATTAACCAAGTAAGTAGCCTTACTAACACTAAATCCAAGCTTAAACTGTGCCTCTGGAATTTGAAAAAGAGGTAAGAATTTCTTAACATTCTCAGTTCTAATTGTCATCCTTGTTATCATTACTATTCCTCCCCTATCATTCATCATAATTGTGATCATATTGTAATGTCTCATATTTATGAATACTATTATGTTTGCAGTCCTTGTACTGGATAAAAATCCAGTTGTATTTTCTTTTTCTCTTATTTTTACAACATGCTTTATGCATAATAATTCCCTTTGTTCCCCAATTCTAAAACCACATAGTTTTTTGTCTGTTAGCAACAGACTAGAGAGGCTACCAGATGTATTTATTAACATGCTTGATTTCTGAAGGGAAGTAGACACACTGCGTATCATCCAAGGAGTGCCTAAAAGTACTTTTTTAGTCAACGAGACTATTTCAATGGCTAAATAAAAAGGTTTAATGCACTTTTCTTAGCGTATTTCTTAAGATATTCCACAATATTTCATTTTATTTGTTATAAAAAAACCAAGTTGAGGGTTGAAACCACTCTCCCCACCAAAATTTTTAAAAATAACTCAGAGTAAATACAGAAGAATGATTAAGTAAGACTTAACTGGAGTGCTGGGTGAATGATAAATTTAAAACAAACATGAATAAAATTCCTTTAAAAAAAATCCTTGATCATTAAGTTTGGAAGCTGTAATGGGAAAAGAGTAGAAACTGTGAGTTGGCTGGTGTGTTAGTTTCCTATAGTCACTGTAGCAAATTGCCACAAATTTAGTGGCTTAAAGCAACACAAATTTATACTCTTTCGGTCTTGAGAGCTGAGTCTTATGGGGCTGAAAACTCAAATTGTCAGCAGAGCTAGTTCCTTCTGAAGGCTCTGAGTGGAGAATCTGTTGCCTTGCATTTTTTTTGCCTTTACTGGCTGCCTGTACTCCTTGGCTTATGTCCTTACCTCCACCTTCAAACTGCATCTCTCCAATCTCTGCCTCTCTCATCATGTTGCTTTCTTCTCTGCTGACTCTCCTGGGTCCCTCTCCTAAGGGTCGTCTCGATCACATGCGGCCTATTTGGATAATCCACGATAATCTATCCATCTCAAGACCTTTAACTTAATCACGTCTGAAAAATCCCTTTTGCCACATAGGGTAACATTCACAGGTTCCAGGGATTAAGGCATGTACATATTTAAGGAGGCATTATTCAGTCCACCACAGTTGATTTGTTCTCTTTTTACTTGCTTTGTATTTCTCTTCTCCCCTGAGGAATTTTGCCTCACAAAATCCTCCCTTTTATTTGCTTATGTTCCACTTTACTTGTTTGATGCCTAGGCTTGTGAAACTGACCTTTTTAATCTTTGAAAAAAAATGCATATAGCCTTTTGCCACTACATTTGAATTTTCACAGGTTTATTTGAGGGCTTAGTTGTCATTTAAATTTTAATACTTTTGCATGTGAAAACCTTGAGAAAGGGCATTTCAGGGACAAGGAAGACTAAGTTCAAAAACTCTGGCACGTACAAGCTTGAAAATTTTAAGGAAGCTAAATTTTGGGGGCTAGAGTAGAGTTGTCAGTTAAGAAACATGACACCCAGTTAAAATTGAATTTTTAAAAAAATTCAGTTGGGCTTCCCTGGTGGCGCAGTGGTTGAGAGTCCGCCTGCTGATGCAGGGGACATGGGTTCGTGCCCTGGTCCGGGAGGATCCCACATGCCGCGGAGCGGCTGGGCCCGTGAGCCATGGCTGCTGAGCCTGCGTGTCCGGAGCCTGTGCTCCGCAACGGGAGAGCCCACAGCAGTGAAAGGCCCGCGTATTGCAAAAAAAAAAAGAAAAGAAAAAAAAAGACAGGAGATAACAATGGATGTGGAGAAAAAGGGAACCCTTGTACACTGTTGGTAGGACTGTAAATTGGAATAGTCCCTATGGAAAATAGTATGGAGGATCCTCAAAAAGTTAAACATGTATATACCATATGATCCAGCAGTTCCACTTTTGGGAATATATCCAAAGAAAACAAAATTACTAACTTGAAAAAATATATGCACATCCATGTTCATTGTAGCATTATTTACAATAGCTAAAATATGGAAACAACCTAAGTGTCCATCAATGGATGAATGGATAAAATAGTTGTGATGTATACATATCACGGAATGTTATTCAGCTGTAAAAAAAAAAAGAGGAAATCCTATCATTTGCAACAACATGGATGGACCTTGAAGACATTATGCTAAGTGAAGTAAATGAGACAGAGAAAAACAATACATATGATCTCACTTATATGTGGAATCTAAAAACAAAAACAAACCATCAAAACAACAACAAAAATCAGCAAACTCATAGAAAAAGAGATCAGTCTGACTTGTGGTTATCAGAGGCAGAGGGTGGGGAGAGGGGGCACTAGAGGAAGGTGGTCCAAAGTACAATTTCCTATTATAATATAAATACTAGAGATGTAATGTACAACATGATGACTATAGGTAACACTGCTGCATGGTATATAGGAAAGTTGAGAGTAAATTCTATGTTATCACAGATGATTCTTTTTTTCTTTTCTTTTTATTGTATCTACATGAGAAGATGGATGCTAACAAAACCTACTGTGGTAATCATTTCACGATGTATATTAATCAAACTATCATGCTAAAAGCCTTAAATTTATACAGTGATGTATGTCAATTATTTCTGAATAAAACTACAAAAACAGAGTGTTAACATTTTTTTTCAAGAAGATTCTATTTTTCACATATTATTATAGTGCTTGGGAATATATTGTATTTTACTAGTTCATAAGCAGATTTCTAGAATCAACTGTTTAAACTTTAGTACCATTTCAGAATAGAAGTCAATTTTTTTTTTTTTTTTTTTTTTTTTATGGCGGTACACGGGCCTCTCACTGTTCTGGCCTCTCCCGTTGCGGAGCACAGGCTCCGGACGCGCAGGCTCAGCGGCCATGGATCACGGGCCCAGCCGCTCCGTGTCATGTGGGATCTTCCCGGACCGCGGCACGAACCCGTGTCCCCTGCATCGGCAGGCAGACTCTCAACCACTGCGCCACCAGGGAAGCCCTAGAAGTCAATTTTTGACTAATTTTTATTTGCTTTTTCTTTTGTTAAAAAAGATTTTGTCAGCAAATGTGCTATATTTTTTTTCTTTCTAAAGATTATAAAAGTGTTGTTAGCAGACAGAATTTAAATTTTAAACAGTGTTGATACCTAGGAAAAGTATGATTAGAGGAAAGGAAACAATAGTAGATTGTTTACCCTAGAGTTAATACAATATTGAATGTATTTGCCTTGATTTTCGAAAAATGTAATTTCTTTCCATTTTTCCTCCTGTCATTAATTGAAGCAGCAGATTTCTCTTCACCAACAAACATAGTTTCCTATACACTTGTAACATAGCCTGTATTGCTGTTAAATCAAGCACAATTAATCACCAAGTATTATTTCTTTCATTTCCTTCTTGCCCTTGTATTCTCTCTCCAGTTATTTTTCCATCTAAATTAGTTGAGCATAAAGTTCTAAGTATGAACTTTATGAAACGTTAATGCTCAGCAAACAATTCAGTTTTATAAATAGAATAATATGCTTCAAGGATTCAATATTATAAATTATGATGAATATTTGAAAAAAAATCATTAGCAGGACACAAAATTAACATACAAGTTAGTTTCATTGCCACTCCACAAAAAAGTATTTGAGGGGCTTCCCTGGTGGCGCAGTGGTTGAGAGTCCGCCTGTCGATGCAGGGGCCACGGGTTCATGCCCCGGTCCGGGAGGATCCCACATGCGGTGGAGCGGCTGGGCTGCTGAGCCTGCACGTCCGGAGCCTGTGCTCTGCAATGGGAGAGGCCGCAGCAGTGAGAGGCCCGCGTACCGCAAAAAAAAAAAAAAAAAGTATTACTCGATTTTTAAAAATCATATATATGTATTCACTAGATAATTAATGTCATTTTGAAAAGGAGATATAGAAACCAGGGAACAGGAAAATGTTGCATATGTCCAAAGAAAATGAAGAATTTAAAAAACTGTATTGCCCAGAATATTCATCTTTTTCTCAATATCTTAATTCAAAAATTTGCCTTTTTTTCCTCAAGGAATTAAGGTTACCTGGAGCTAGTAAATATGTTATTATGTTGTTTTTTGTTAAATAATAACTTTTTACAATAACATAAATATCACATGTTTGAAACTATTTAATTAGGACAGATTCCCCAATCAGA
Source organism: Grampus griseus (assembly GCF_964374135.1). Classification (NCBI taxonomy): domain Eukaryota; kingdom Metazoa; phylum Chordata; class Mammalia; order Artiodactyla; family Delphinidae; genus Grampus; species Grampus griseus. The sequence continues at coordinate 12,663,844 of NC_139017.1, read as the reverse complement.
GTTACCTGGTTAAAAAGAATATCTTTAAAGCTCATGATTGTTTTCCAGAACAACTGTGGCATTTTAAACTACTGCCAATACTGTTTCAAGATATCTGTTTCGTCAACATTATCTTTTGTCATTAAAAACATGTCAAAAATTTATCCTTGTGAATTTGATAATAAAATATCTCAATATTTCTTCACAATGTATTTCTTTGAAAATACCTCAAATACTTTTGAGAATTATAATTCCTTATGTTTAATGAGATATTTCTTTAAAAATATATTCTTTCCCTTAGTCTATTTTATTATTTTGTTATTGTGAGGGGAGCTCTTATTGTTATCACTTGTGAATTTTATGAGTCCTTAATGATGTTAAAGAGAAAATGATATATGTCCTACATGATGAATGATTATGTAACATTTGTTGATAATATTTTACTGAATTTCCTATTTGACTTTCAGTTTTGTTTCAGACAAATATAATTTTGATTGGCTTATCTTGACCTATAAATTGCTACTGTTTGTGATCAAATTGTCCAACCTTCTTTTTGTCAGAGCATCCATAATTTTGTGGTTTAAAAATATTTCCCTAATTCACAATTTAATCAATTGGTAATCATTGTTTTTTGTTGTTTTTCCCAACGACTTGACTTTTAGTGTCAACTCACTAGTGTATTAAGATTTTTGGGATTTATATGTTCTTTTATACAGGGCAATTACATGAACCATGTAATTTTATTTTCACATAATTTAGGATCCCATATATGCCAAATGTTCAGACTAATATTAAAACTAGATTGTATGGTAATTCTGGGATTTTATTTCAGTTATTTTAACGTAAAACAGATGAGCACATCAGACTCCCTAATATAATGCTTATTTACATCGCTTTGGTGTTACATCCTCAATTAATAAGATTATTAAAATATAATGTCTGAAAGTTAGAAAAAATTACAGCATCTTTTTTTTTTAATGTTTTGTATGTTATATAACCCAGAATTTTTCTGGGATCCATCTAATCATTCAACTGAAAAAGACGTGTGCTGCCAGGAGCAAAACAACAGATTTCCTTTAGGTCTTTGTATAGCTAGACCTATGTCTCTGTGACCACAAGTCAAGGTTCTCTTTTCTATCTGACCCTATTTGACATCTGTCAGTTCTACCAAATGCCCGAATTAATTTTACTTGAAACTTTGGTCTGTAAAATGTTCCACCCATTTGCTGAGAATCTCCTTTATGTCCTATCCTAACTCTCTCAACAGGGTAGCTACAATTATTCTTATTTTACAGATGATAAAACTGGGACTAAGAAAAACTAAGAAATTCAGCTAGTAGATAATAGTACCAGAGTCTCAGTCCAGATCTTTTCATCACATAAATTTTGACCACCTGCTCTCCCATGGATTTCATTACATCAATTGGATTAATATAAAAAGAGCCATCAAGCTGTTGACTCTCAAGATATGGAAAGAAATTATCACCTTTACTGACCCTTAAGATTTTCAGAACTTTCTAGCAATATGATTTAAAAATGTTCCTTCAACCTTCTTAGATTTATCTATTTCCTTTATAAATTATTATAAAAGGATTTCTCTGTGTTAAAGATACAATTGACATTATAGAGGGTTGTTGAGGAGGTGGAGTTAGCCATCTGAGACTTGTTAATCATGTATCAACCAACAATTCCCCCGTGTCCTACAGCACTATTGATAAACAGAATGATTTATTAAGAACTAAGAATTCAACAGAAAAGAAAGAGTAATGCCTCTGTCTCTTTGTGGAATCAACATATATCTTACGTTATTGGTTAAATTAAAGTGCTAAGACAAACCAATCAATTTGAATACCTATTATTTAAATCTACTCTGGGTAATTATTATCATTGATTTCTTGAGCAAAAAATATACTGGTCAAATAAAAGTGTGCCGTTTTAGCAAATATCAAATGTGCAGGATAAGGAGACTTTAAAAGTCTACCGACAACAGATAGGCACATAGAGTTCATGGACTGTCGTCCCTACAATCCATCAGTTGTCACATAGCTGCTCTCTAGTGATAAAATCAATGCAAGTGCTTTCAGATACACAGCACTGCTTCATTGAGAACTGTAACCTCAGTATGTCATCACTCAGGTATTTAAACATCAGGCAAGGTGTAGAAAAGCTTCAAGTGGTTTTGAACTTGTAAAACCTGACAAAAGATTTATATATTTCACAGATTTGTTTTCTTCTAGCTCAGTATCAATGTCAGAATATATCAATCTATCAATCATTCTTCTTGTGAATAAACGGTGTGAATAAATTGTAGCAGGAATTTTACTGCATGTTACATTGGTTAGTTAAATGAATGCCCTGACTTAAAAAGAAAATAGGAAAATGTATAACTTCCGGAGTACAGAGATAAGCTTCCTGTCCAGTACCTATTGTTAAGATATATGATTTTGAGTTTTAAAATTAAATTCATCTTAAAACATTTCCCTTTATATAGTGTGATTTTCTGCATCAGTACTCCCCAAAAGCAGTGATGTAAAAGGTATAGATGGGCCTAGAATGAATTTAAATTGAAGTTCGATTTATATAGTGTGGAGGAATTTTAGTTCGAAAATAATCTATTTTGGTTTAGTGTGCTAGGAATAAGGATTGTTGTATAAACCTCACATGATTTCTAGTATAGTGAATGTAGCTGCTATTTGGAGAAAATGTTGGTCCTCTGATCATTAAATTGAAATGAAATTTATTTATTTCCATGCCTTTGGGGTTACGATATTATTTCATCAGAATTCATGGCTAGAACTAGAGAATTCTTTTGTTGTTAACTCAAAATGGATTCAAAATCAAGAGAATATGAATGCACAGGATACACAATAGTAACACAACACATGATTAAAATAATGGCAGCCATTATTTTTCATAACATAATTTTCTAGGTGCTTTCACAGGGTATCTTAATCATGTCAACAATATTAATATGTGCACTACTGGTGAGTTTGGGAGGACTGTTAGAAGGCTATTCTTGGCAAATCTAACCAGTTCCCCTATTTAGACTACTTAACCTTCTGAACACATTTTATTTCATTCTTACAGCTTAATGAACTGAAGGAACAGTGGTATAATTTCTATTTCACAAACACAACAGTGGACTAACTAGAACACTGATTGAACTAAATGAACACAATTAGATATTTAGCAAAAGGATTACATAGAGAGTTTCTGATTCTTGTCCTGTTTTCATTTATTTTATTACACTGTCTACTGAGAAAATGCTAACTGGAAATTTTTGACATATTCCTTTTCAGAAGACACTTTTGTCTATATGCCTAATAAACATATAGCATAGGCAAAATCATTTGGAAGCATATCACTGTACACACATATGTAAATTCTTGTAAGATAATACAGTTGGGTTAATGACTGAACAAGATACTCACTTTAGACTATTAGGAATTATGGAAGTACCTGGAAATTAGAGTCAGGATAAAATAAGAAAAATAATAAAAAATTGGTAATAGGTATTAGTATTGTGGGCATTTTCAAAAGCTTTATGTTTAGAACATTTTTTTTATAAAGATACCAAATGTAAAGAGTTTGGAAGTCATTGTTGTCATTCTCATAGCAAGAAAAAACCTGAAAAACCAAAAGTCAACAACTGTCTTACATTCATTAGATAACTACTTATCTAATGAATCACAGAAAAACCACTGTCCTGAAAACTGGAAAGAAAAGTAGATACAGACGTGGTAGCTTATCAAGGGCAGAAACAGGCACTAGAGTCAGCATTCAATGTAATAGTTTGTTGACTAATTGCTAGAAACTAGTGTGGACTAACATAAGGTATAAAAACTTCAGAAAGACAGTCGTAAGGATCTCCTGCACTTTTGTAGTTTTCCCTCCAGGAGCCCCACGAGGTTTTCACCTTGAATATCTGAGAAAAATCCCTTCCTGCTTCCAACAGGGGAGGGGAAAAGTACTCATTTTGGAATATGCTCAGAGAATTCTGTTTTCCTTAACAAAGACATGCCCATAAGGGAAACTGTTCTACCACTGTCTCCCCAAAGTGGGTTTTAGCAGAGCCTAAACAGTGTGGAGGAAGGGAAATACCCAACTCCATCCCTCTCTAGCCTTCCTGTCTCACTTAAGTAAAAAAAATAGAAGGTGGGCTTCCCTGGTGGCACAGTGGTTGAGAGTCTGCCTGCCGATGCAGGGGACACGGGTTCATGCCCTGGTCCGGGAAGATCCCACATGCCACGGAGCGGCTGGGCCCGTGAGCCATGGCCGCTGAGCCTGCGCGTCTGGAGCCTGTGCTCCGCAACAGGAGAGGCCACAACAGTGAGAGACCTGCGTACTGAAAAAAAAAAAAAAGGTGATACACCATGATAAAGTGGTTTTATCCCAGGGATGCAAGGGGTCTTCAATATACACAAATCAATCAATGTGATACACCATATTAACAAATTGAAGGATAAAAACCATATGATCATCTCAATAGATGTAGAAAAAGCTTTTGACAAAATTCAGTACCCATATATGATAAAAACTTTCCAGAAAGTGGGCATAGAGGGAACCTACCCAACATAATAAAAGCCATATATGACAGATGCACAGCAAACATCATTCTCAATGGTGTAAAACTGAAAGGATTTCCTCTAAGATCAGAAAAAAGACAAAGACATCCACTCTCACCACTATTATTCAACATACTTTTGGAAATCCTAGCCATGGCAATCACAGAAGAAAAAGAAATAAAAGAATACAAATTGGAAAAGAAGTAAAACTGTCACTGTTTGCAGATGACATGATACTATACACAGAGTATCCTACAGATGCCACCAGAAAACTACTAGTGCTAATCAATGAATTTGGGAAAGTTTCAGGTTACAAAATTAATGCACAGAAATCTCTTGCATTCCTATACACTAACAACAAAAGATCAGAAAGAGAAATTAAGGAAACAATCCCCTTCACCACTGCAACAAAAAGAATAAAATGCCTAGGAATAAACCTACCTAAGGAGGTAAAAGACCTGTACTCTGAAAACTATAAGACAGTGATGAAAAAAATCAAAGATGATACAAACAGATGGAGAGATATACTATGTTCCTGGATTGGAAGAATCAATACTGTGAAAATGACTATACTACCCAAAACAATGTACAGGTTCAATGCAATCCCTATCAAATTACCAGTGGCATTTTTTTAAGGAACTAGAAAAAAAAACTTAAGATTTGTATGGAGACACAAAATACCCTGAATAGCCAAAACACTATTGAGGGGAAAAAATGCAGTTGGAGGAATCAGCCTCCTTGACTTCAGACTATACTACAAAGCTACAGTGATCAAGACTATATGGTATTGGCACAAAGCAGAAATATAGATCAATGGAACAGGATAGAAAGCCCAGAGATAAACCCACGACCTATGATCAACTAATCTATGACAAAGGAGGCAAGGATATACAATGGGGAAAAGACAGTCTCTTCAATAAGTGATGCTGGGAAAACTGGACAGCTACATGTAAAAGAATGAAATTAGAACACTCCTTAAAACCGTACACAAATATAAACTCAAAATGGATTAAAGACCTAAATGTAAGCCTGAACACTATAAAACTCTTGGAGGAAAACATAGGAAGAACACTCTTTGACATAAATCACAGCAAGATCTTTTTTGATCCACCTTCTAGAGAAATGGATATAAAAACAAATATAAACAAATGGGACCTAATGAAACTTAAAAGCTTTTGCACAGCAAAGGAAACTACAAACAAGATGAAAAGACAACCATCAGAATGGGAGAAAATATTTGCAAATGAATCAATGAACAAAGGATTAATCTCCAAAATATATAAACAGCTCATGCAGCTCTATATTAAAAAAACAAACAACCCAATCCAAAAATGGGCAGAAGACCTAAATAGACATTTCTCCAAAGAAGACATACAGATGACCAAGAAGCACATGAAAATCTGCTCAACATCACTAATTATTAGAGAAATCAAATCAAAACTACACTGAGGTATCACCTCACACCAGTTAGAATGGGCATCATCAGAAAATCTACAAACAAATG